>NC_090271.1:165092208-165405208 GCF_040414725.1 Anabrus simplex
CAGGGAAGGAGGACCAGTACCTCGCCCAGACCGCCTCACCTGCAATGCTGAACAGGGGCCTTGTGATGGATGAGAACATTAGGAGGGATAGAAAAGAATGAGGTAAGAAGCGGCCGTGGCCTTAAGTTAGGTATCGTCCCGGCATTTGCCTGGAGGAGAAGTGGGAAACCACGGAAAACCAGTTCGAGGATGGTTGAGGAAGGAATCGAACCCCATGTAATCAGTTGACCTCCCTAGGCTGAGTGGACCCCGTTCCAGCCCTCGTACCACTTTTCAAATTTCGTGGGAGAGTCGGGAATCGAACCCGGGCCTCCGGGGGTGGCAGCTAGTCACACTGGTACCTAACTTAAGACCACGGCCGCTTTCTTCCCTCTTACTTGTCTATCCCTTCTAACCTTCCCATCTCCCCAGAAGGCCCCTGTTCAGCATAGCAGATGAGGCCGCCTGGGATAGGTACTGGTCCTCCTGCCCAGCTGTATCCCCTGACCCTTTCACGCTGTAGGACACTGCCCTCGGGGGAAATACCAACCCTGGATGGTAAACAGATTAAGAAGAAGAAGATGTAGTACCATAATATTTCAATTAGTCTACCCTCGGTTCGAAATGGAACAAGCTACCTGTGAAATTGTTAAAGGAGTGTATAGACTATTTCGTTCTCTTGTGTTCCTGTACACACACATTGGTTTCAGAACCATTACCAACGAAGATCGACCACATCTGATTTGGTAGTTTGGTTGAAGGAAATTGCTCATAGATGGCTGGCCATTCCCTTTCTCGAGTACGGCTCGATCTGAGCTAAAGCATACCCGTAGTATCAATCAATCAATCAATCAATCAATCAATCAATCAATCAATCAATCAATCAATCAATCAATCAATCAATCAATCAATCAATCAATCAATCAATCAATCAATCAATCAATCAATCAATCAATCAATCAATCAATCAATCAATCAATCAATCAATCAATCAATCAATCAATCAATCAATCAATCAATCAATCAATCAATCAATCAATCAATCAATCAATCAATCAATCAATCAATCAATCAATCAATCAATCAATCAATCAATCAATCAATCAATCAATCAATCAATCAATCAATCAATCAATCAATCAATCAATCAATCAATCAATCAATCAATCAATCAATCAATCAATCAATCAATCAATCAATCAATCAATCAATCAATCAATACTGATCTGCATTTAGGGCAGTCGCCCAGGTGGCAGATTCCCTATTTGTTGTTTTCCTAGCCTTTTCCTAAATGATTTCAAAGAAATTGGAAATTTATTGAACATCTCTCTTGGTAAGTTATTCCAGTCCCTAACTCCCCTTCCTATAAATGAATATTTGCCCCAGTTTGTCCTCTTGAATTCCAACTTTATCTTCATATTGTGATCTTTCCTACTTTTATAAACGCCATTCAAACTTATTCGTCTACTAATGTCATTCCACGCCATCTCTCCGCTGACAGCCCGGAACATACCACTTAGTCGAGCAGCTCTTCTTCTTTCTCTCAATTCTTCCCAACCCAAACATTGCAACATTTTTGTATCGCTACTCTTTTGTCGGAAATCGCCCAGAACAAATCGAGCTGTTTTTCTTTGGATTTTTTACAGTTCTTGAATCAGGTAATCCTGGTGAGGGTCCCATACACTGGAACCATATTCTAGTTGGGGTCTTACCAGAGACTTATATGCCCTCTCCTTTACTTCCTTACTACAACCCCTAAACACTCTCATAACCATGTGCAGAGATCTGTACCCTTTATTTACAATCCCATTTATGTGATTACCCCAATGAAGATCTTTCCTTATATTAACACCTAGATACTTACAATGATCCCCAAAAGGAACTTTCACCCCATCAACGCAGTAATTAAAACTGAGAGGACTTTTCCTACTTGTAAAACTCACAACCTGACTTTTAACCCCGTTTATCAACATACCATTGCCTGCTGTCCATCTCACAACATTTTCGAGATCACGTTGCAGTTGCTCACAATCTTGTAACTTATTTATCACTCTATAGAGAATAACATCATCCGCAGTGCATTGCGTGACTCGGCGCATGTAGACAAGCGGTCATCGGCAAGGAGAACTTCAAAACGGTTCCGGTAAGTGTTCGCGATTGTGCCCTGCGTCGGGTGAAACACGTCCTGTGGTACTCAAGAGTATTAAAGGCTAAGTTTAGTACAGAGTATCCTAGGGGTATATGCAATATAAAACCATGACAAGCGGTCATCGGCAAGGAGAACTTCAAAACGGTTCCGGTAAGTGTTCGCGATTGTGCCCTGCGTCGGGTGAAACAATAAAGAACTGAAATTAGAAAGTCTTAATGTTCACAGTATGCACGATACAAACACAACAGAAACCAGTTATCAATAACTATACCTCCTCGATAGGCTAAGGATTCTAATGTTGAGCTGTTAAGGTCCAGCCTGCTACGGCAGGGAATCAGAGTAACGTGAAGGTGATGTTTGGCATTTCCGCTTAATACACATCAAAATACAATCATAACGTACGGAACTACGCCGAACATGGTTTTATATTGCATATACCCCTAGGATACTCTGTACTAAACTTAGCCTTTAATACTCTTGAGTACCACAGGACGTGTTTGCAGTGTTTACTTGTATTATATAACTTACGTTTAGTGGGTATGCATTTCAGTCAATAGTTTTCAGATTTTTATAAGTCGCGAACTTCCAAATGCATGAAATGTACTGTATTCATCGATATTGATCATTAAAAAAATGCGTTGCGCTCGCCCAAAACCGGGAAGAGTTTTCCGGCTAGGATGTACTGTATGTTTTGCACGCCAGTTGATGCAAGATACCTTATCGCATGATAATTAAAATGAAGAGGCGATTTTATCCGGGCATGATAATCAAATACAGTACTGGTCTGTGATACGCCACTAACACTACGAAGGTTGCATGCGAGCGAGCGACACGTCAGTGTGCTGCGGTACGTTACCCCCCAAGGTTATGAAGCAAGACAGCTTGACCGGCGACACGCTGCACAGGCTGCCGCGGAAGTTCTTCGCGACTGAACTTCTGGTGAGCTTTCGCTCGGAGGAAATAACCCCTGGAAATCATGTTTTGTTGTTGTTTAGAGCAATATACCCTCCTAACAGAGTAGTATGCCCTCTTACAATTTCCGTAATTTGTTTTCATACACCCTGTATATACTTTGATAAGCCGTTTTCTGGTAATGAATATTATGGGAAAACGACTGAATTTATTTGTGAGAAACCCACTGTTTTAAAACGTACAATCTGAATGTCCTTGGAAAAATAGTCGTTTTTATATCATTTTCCTACATCATTTTCTGATTGCTTTATTTTATTCAATTAGTTACGAGGTCTTCCGTTAGATACTGTACGTGGTTTGGTAAGTTATGGCAGCTGGTCTGGTTCCCAGACCCTCCACTATGTACCGTGTGGGAACTAACATTACCGCTACTAGCGCTATAGCCGGAGAATCGCCATTTTCAAGCAGGAGCGTGTTAATGTAGTGTTAGGACGGTTTACCTTGAAACTAGGATTTATTTCTGCAACCGGGCAATGCCAGATCCAAGTTCTGAGCTTTTGAGTTTCCTACAATCAGCTAGGTTGCAGAATGATGTGCTGAACTTTTGATTTCTTCCTTGAAATTTAGTCGCTATGGCCCTGGTGGCGGCCTTTGAGTTGTAGCTAAACACTTGCTTTTATCCCTTAACACCCTTCAAAGCTATATACGGTGCTTGCCTGGGCTTCTGGTAGCAACTTGCTGCCAAGCTGATCTTTGACTGTTCACTTCCACAGAAAAGCATATGTTTATAGACGCATTCAAAACAAACTTAGACACAGTTTTGTAAAAGCCTAAAAGCACTAAAGGGAACTTAAACATATGCATACTGCTTTATATAGAAGGATGCACTACGTTTTTGTGGAGGAGGAAATATATCTGGAAGCAACTCTTGTTTCAAGGAAGCCCATCTGCTTCACTTAGAAGGCGGGTTTGCAAAGTTGGAAGGTGTGTAAGAACATGCTTCAAAGATCTTCGGCCCGCTTTGATGCCGGCCGAGGATCCAGTGGGCTTGACAACTATCTTAATGACCACCACCACCACCACCACCACCACCACTACCTAAACTACTACTTGGCACAGAATGTGACAGTGTCCATGTGAAGTTAGAAGAAGAGGGTACCTGAGGATCGTAGCATCTTTCTCACTTTTTCCGGCGATGCTGGTTCACAGACAGCAGACTGTAACAAGAATAATATTTTATTTGAATTCTTGATGTCACAAACCTTACAAGACAATTTCTAGCAGGACGGCGAGTGCAGTTTTAATTCACTTCTCTTTCCTGTTGCATATATATGACCGAGCGACTACCTCGTATGTCCCTTGAGTTTCGTCAAAAATCAGTAAGTGGAACAAAGAAGTGTATGGCAGTAAGTAGATCGGACGATTGGCCAAACCTCAAGTGGCTATTGCAGTGAAATGTTTTTGAACCTTGAGTTAACCATGATTGTCAGAGTGGGAATCGAATTCGGGGCATTATGAACTCGAGGTCACTACGCTGACCATCAAGTCCCATTTCGATTATGCACATTATTTACTACATAAATGCTGGACCGTGCAGTCCAATGCCCAGTAAATCTCGCTCTATGGGTTTCATACCTGAAGGCCCGGCCCCAAGGTTCGATGGTTGTGCTCCTGCTCCACCACTAGGTGGACCCTTCTTCCTCTCTGTCCGCTCTATCCGCACCATGTTGGTCACTAAAGGGTACCTGTTAGCTAGAGGATGCCGATCAGGTTTTCGGGCCGTCCATTGTTGTTCTTCTTGAGAGGATGATGGACCAGCGCTGAAAGTCTCTTCGTCTATGCAATGAAACGGCCGTGATATTATCGGCTTGTCTTGCCGAGGCCCCTGTATGAATCGCTGGGTCTCGGGGACCGGATCGATGCCCCCGTAGTCAGATCGGTAGGTAGTGTTCATGCGGTCTAAGTATATCAGCCGCAGGAGCTCCTTCTGGGGCAGTGTGCGCATCGCCAGTGCCAGCCCGGGATGGTAATAATACTGGAACATTCAAAATCGTTAACGAATACCATAAACATTTCTATTAATCAGTGAGTATAAACTTAGCGAGTTGTTTGCCTTCATAGCAGCGTACGCTAAGCAGAGCGTCAACAACAGGTACTATAATTCTGTTTCTAGTGATAGGAACAGCTTTTATAGGATATGTTTTACCTTGAGGACAAATATTTTTGAGGGCCCCTTACATTCATGATGTTTTTATTTTAACATTTAAACATTAGTTTTGAATTCCCTGGGAAGTTTATAATAAGGGAAATCTGATTTGAAAGATTTCCTGTCGGTGGTTTAAAGAACAAAAGAGATCTTTCTGCATGTTGCATCTATTCTACATCAGGGATAAATATTCGTTTTACAATCGATATAAATTAATAATTTAATAATACTATTTATTGCAGCCAATGTCCATATATAAAAAGAATAATCATATCCCATTGACATAGTTTTGTCGAAGTTTCTCGCCTGAGTATACAGTTCATAGCATGATCTCTTTCACATGTTTGCTCACATCATTTCGCACACGCAGTGATCATGGAATCCTACCGTTTTACACACTTTGTGGTGAAACCCATGTGCAGTGAATGTGGTGACCATATGTCGTAAGTCATATCCTGTTCGTGTCCAATCTCAACTCATCAACGCATCGTCGTGTAGAAATGTAATTGTCCCATATTGTAGCTCTCTGTGTATGAAGCTCCTGTAATAGTTTCGTATAGCTCACTGTAGATGGCAAGAGGGAGGAGCTGTATCTACACTTGTGCGCTTCCACTTTCAACTTTCTTTTCAACTTGCGTATCCTCTTTCATTTCAACTTTCATTCAGTTGTATGCCTCAACGCATGCCTTAAAGGAAATCCCTTTCGTGTCCACATTTAATCCCCAGTTTCTTGCCTCAAGCGCAATGGATTGGACTGATGCGTGTTCGTGCAGAATTTTTGGTGTTAAAAAGTGAAAAAAGAAAAATCAATATAGATGAAAGAATTATTGAAGAAAATATACTATCGATTGTATAAAGAAATGCCTTTAGATGAACGCTTCTTTGAAAACTTCACCAGAATGTCTAATTGGACCCAAAATTAGCAAGACTGATACACGTTTCCGTGACGATTTCCTCTGTTTCTTTGCACTCACGAGGTGTTATTGAACCCGCAATGAAAAATAAAGCCTTGTGTGCAAACTATGGTGATACGTAAATATCATCAGCTTCAGAACCAGACTTATTCTTGATGACTTTGTAATGTTCCTCGGAGGAATATGTTCGCAAACTTTAAATTTTATTCTTGACCCCAGTGACATCCGTTTGTATTTTTATCATAATTGTTTTAATGCACCCATTGTGACTGATTTGTTAATGTACAACCTTGAGTTAACATCCCACAACGTGCACATTTTGAGTTGTACAGGAATTCAAGTAGGCTGTGCTATTTCGCGAGGCGATTTAAAGAGAGCAAGGTTCTAGTAAATAAGGAATTGAAACCCAATGGAATTGATTGAATGTGAGAGTTGTGCACGAGCGTGATAGTCTGTGTCGAACAAGGAAATATATCCCTCCTATTCTGAGAATACAAAGGTAACGCCGTGCAATGTACAATACTTGTATATACCATACTGTTATTATCATTCCTTTATTTATTTTCTACAAACGATTTGCATACCTAGTGTTCGTTCTTTCACTGATATAACTGTGGATAAACTCATCATTCAGCCTACTTCATTGGTTTCAGTTTCTCTCAGAAGTAACATTCGCGAAGTGCTTGGCAAGTATTTCTCTTCTTGTTTCTTTTGTTTTTTGTAAATAGGCATAAACGATACACTAGATGGCAGTAGCACAAGTTTTAGCTACTCATACTGAGTCGTTAGCTACAGATTAGCAGTTTAGCGTGCATCAGCGTACTGTTGGAGCAGTGCATTAGAACACTATTCTGTCTACTTTTGTGAATGTATACTGTAATCTATATTTAGTGAATTCTTGAGATCGTACCTTTGTCTTTTATCTTGCACTATGAGAATTGACGCAAATAAGTTGTTAGGGATTTTACACCAGAATAAATTATCGTCATCTTCAAGTGAAGTACAGAAGGAGAAAAGAGAAATTCTAAACACAATCATCAGTTTGAACAAGAAATTTGAAGACCCTACTATAACTTAAATCATGGAGAATGAAGAACTGGTGAAAAGTACCGACGTTAACTACAGATAAGCAGTTTAGATAATCCATGCGTGCAGCAGCGTACTACTGGTATCGAGTCTCTTTATGAGCCTTTGATGATGATGTAGCTAAAGACTATGTTCCTTTCGATAATGACAAAAAGGTAATTGAAGCTTAAAGTAAAGGACGGGCATTGAAAATCATGCATCGCTTCAGGAAGATCAACGACAGAGGCTGCCTATCTCGTTGCCAGATATATTATAAATAACAAGGAAAAAATTGTTAGAAGTCAATGTTATATCGGAGTACGTGTGGTCTAATTTGCAAGAGGCAAGGGCTAACATAATGGCTGTGCATGGCATTGATATACTGTAAGGCGGTGGGGGTGCACGAATGCTAGAACGCTTGGATTGACTGATTTCAAAGCTGGGTCGACCTGGATTTAGAATTTGAACCCAGTTCACAATATTTTTAGTCGAAGAAAGTTAAGCACTTTGTAACTTACAGACAGGCTCAATCGTAAAAACAGATCAAGAATTCTGCGATTACATTTAGTTTTTAATTCACTGGCAAGATCGTTCCTAATTAATAATCAGCTGAAATTCTGAATACTGACCAATCTGGATTTAATTATAAAATTCACAGAGACCGGCGGAAGAGATACTATTGTAGAAATAATTGGGAACGACCCTTACCATCTAGAAAACAAGGAGATTCACAAGCAGCTAAAAGTGGTTAAGATCAAAGAAGAACTAACCAGAGCTTCCAAATGCTTCTACCGACCTGATAAATAACTCATCTAACAATCACACGACATGGACGCTGGCGTGTTATACCGATACAAACACCCAAAGACACACATTAACGAGTAAATCCAAAATATAATTGCTCTTCTAAGTACACTCTTTCGCGGCTTGTATATGTACTAACGAGAGAGGTGTGTTATGTGGAAGAGTTGTGTCTGAAGTTTTGCTCGCAGCCACTACGGCCTTTAAGGACCTCATGAATGAACTTCAGCGAAAGAATGACAACAGAATGGGAGGAGTTCTACCTGAGTGATGCAGTGACTAACCAGGAGTGGACCCAGGGAGGTTTGACATTTAGTAACTAGGCTCCCAGTCCATGGGTTTTATCACAACGAAGTGTTTTCATGTTCCATGTTCCATGCAGCGACTGTAAATGCAGAAAATGTGGTGAATTGAGGATGAAATCTTTAACAAAGTCCTGGTCGTAAGTTTGACTGTTTTGTTTTGTATGTTATGTATGGCTATTTGCTGCAATAAATATTTAATGAAAATGTAATTAGGGAGGGAAAACAAGAACTCCAATTGCGATTTTTTCAGAAAGGAAGAAAGAAAGAAAATCTCGACAGATTGCTTATCCTGCCCAACAAATTGCATACGATGCCCCTGTCCACACGTGTTAGATCCGCCACTTTTAGCACACATAAACCCCGATCTCTACCGCTGTAAATACGTACGGCATTATTCAACTATGACCAAAAACCCACAGATACACACGTTTAGATGTAGATAATATGTACATAAAAATCCAATAGCATAGTTCATGTGCTACATACATTCTGATAATAGTGTAGCTTGACTTGTACATACAGTACATATTCCCCAAACTTTGAAAATTAGTAATAAAAATCTTAAATCATGCACATATGGCCATAATATTTGTATATAGCTTTTAACAACCTCCGCACAGTAACATCCACTCAGAACCCGAGCCACACCCTCATCTAAATACTGAAAGAGCTCTCTCTTCCTTCCCCCTCCCCGCGTCTTACACACATCTCCTCCCGCAAAAGCCTATACTCCTCCTTTAGACCCTAAGAACCAGTCCTTCATACCTCGATAAGAACGGTCTCATTTACCCTAGGAAACTCAACTTCTATTTCGAAATTAATAATCTACATTCAATAGAACACACCTCAACAATAGGTTAATTCACATAACAATTTTAAACTCCAAATTTACCAAACAATTCCAACAGTCCACGCACTAGTTTAATTGAAATCTATGACCTAATAGGTTGGTAATTTAAAACTTTTACCGAGATCTCAGACCGCAGTGAAATCAGTATCTGGAATACCACATTAATATACAATACAGCCCATTGTATCCATGGGAGGTAAAGTTTTTTCTCCACTTCTTATTGTCTTACGCGAACCAAGTGGCGCTTTTTGTCCTCTTGCGCAAAAGAGGATCAGACCTAATAACACATAACTTGGTCAAAATCGAGCAAAGTGGGCACACGTATTCTTGAACTGTGGTGGGATAACTTTCTCTTCCACAATGTTGGAATTAAATATTGTCTGTTTCTAGACTCGTTTTCATTCCATCAACAAAATCAAGCATGCCAGGAAGAAAGCTGAATTCCCAGTTGAATGCAATGGCTTTGATGCTCCTGACAACGTTTTCTGGGACACTGAAGATTTGAGTCTCCCAACTCCGAATTGCGCAAATGTAATATTTATCCAATCTACATCAAGACCCAAACACAATGTTAGCTAAAATTAGTATAATAATCATTATTTATAGCTGAGTTTCTAGTCATATTCATTATTATACCCTTATCTATGTAGGCTCATAAACATGTGTAATTTCAACCATGGGCAGCTAAAACTTGTACAATAAGCATCGATTACAGCTGCACTTTGCATCGTATTTAATGTTATGCCATTAGCAGTCAGGCAATTTACGAATATTCCTTGTCATAATTTCCCTCATTTCGGGAACATTAATCACTCCAAGCTTCTGGTGGAAACCTGTGTTGCAATTCTTGTCTTGTTTTGAAACAATCGGCTTCGTTTGCTGTTCCAATTGGCTCAGTGATGAGTTGAGTCTTGAGTCTTTAAACATGGAGTGTAGTGTGGCAGAACGAATTCCAAACTTCATCTTAATGCAACATGAAGTAATGCATTTCTGCTCATCGGCGGATACCGCTGTAATTCCACATTACAGCCAACTACTGAGATATTCTATGAACATCATGGAGCGCATAAGAACCCCACCGGCGGCGACGGTGGTATTTTGTAAACCATGTTGCAGACATACTACACCATGCATTTAGGAGTTAAGTGTCGTGATGCTGGGGACCTCCTGGAGGTTTGGCCAAACGTCCGATCTATTTAGTCCCATACACCAAATGTTTTCAAATTATTTTAAGATTGTATCCCTCACTCGTGACTAAACGTTTAATATACTCCAGCTATAAAATTTCCCTGACAGGCACATTTAAAAGATGTGAGTACTTGGCAAATTATTAAGATCGTTTTTAATTGGTTAAAAACAGTTCTTTAAAAAACGCTGGTCCTAAGAGAAAGTTTCAGTAATTATGTTTCACCATAGCAAAGCTTATTTCTTCTAAATTATTATGGGCTATATGTAAATATGATATGGATTGAAAGCAATTTAGATAGAAGTTGGTGAGATTGCTTGTAGATTAGCAGCATCCATTAAGAAGTGTTTAAGGGGAATCATGATTGAAATTCTACAATTTACCACAACCAAATTTAAACCACAAGCATATATCAATAAAATTTCAAGTTGATTAGATAATTTGTTACAAGTTATTCAAAATAATGTTTACTTTTATATGTTGCATCGAAATGCTCATTGCTGAATAGTTTTCATTATATTGGGCTAAAATTTGGCAGACTTGACAAAAGTACCCATATAATTAGTACTAACTCTGAATTTTGCATTGAGGTGTAAACTAATGGATATATACGTTTTTCCGTTTTTAATTATTCATACAATAGGCAAAAATCTAGTTTGGTGCTAATTTAAGTGCAAAAATATGAAGGTCTCAACTGATAATAAAATGCAGAACTACTTTTAATTCCTGTACATATTGAATCTTAATCTGGATATTGTAAGTGAATCTGGTAAGAACTCTGTGGCAAGGATGGCGAAGAGCCGAAAATATTTTAAGCCAGAAAATCGCAATTGAAAGTTTTAAGAAACTCCTCTGAACTGTAAATTACTCCCTCAGAATTCTTTCTCGTCTTATGCACAGCGTAGGCTACTACAAGGTAAATATATTTCAGCGGGATTATTGAAATTGTAGTCTGAAAATATCTTTGTAGCCAGTATTGTCTGATAAAGTGAGAGAAAGGGGTGTGGGTTTTGCAATTTATACGTCGTGCCGCTACCCTTTAAATCCGGTATTTAGACCTTTAAAAAGAATGGGGATTTTTAATTTTGAAATTTTAATTTTTTGGTAAAAAAATTGCAACATTTCAGTCATAACTCCCCTTAAAGGAAATAACACCCTACACAAATTCCACTATCTGCCCTCATATAAGCAAGCTTTACATAAGCTGCTATTGGTTGAAATTCGTATCCTCCTATACTGCGCATCCTGCTCTAGAGAGTGTCAGCAGGTTCTACCGTTTCTCAAGAACTACTCAACACATTTTCAATGTTAATCAATTCTATGCATGGCTCAAAACTAAATTACACTTATGTGAAGCTGCTGGTGAAAGCTACTAATAAATATGAGACAAAATCGTGAATTGGAATACAATCCTCATAACACATTACGACAGTTTTTAAGGTTTTATGTTTGTATCGAGTCTTATGTGGTTATAAAAAGGACAGTACAGTAATCCGCATTAGCATGCACGTTATAAAACAGTCCGAGTTAGCCTCAGTATAAAATATTAACTAAGAATGATCGGTAAAATCGGCAATTCTGGAGTTCAGAAATTATGAATCATCAAGGTTTTCAATGACATGGGTGTGCCTGCATGGCTTGACACACTCATATAATATTTGATTGTCCAAGTGAAAATTTCAAGTGGAGATTGGCCCTAAATTTAGTTCATTGCAGTAATTTTTCTTTTAAGATACACTATAGATGAAAACCCAGATGATAGCGCAGTCCGTGATATGAGGAAATTCTGAAGTGTTTTAAAATAATTTTCTACCAACATTTGCAAGTAAAATACATTATCCACTTACAAGTTAGCCAACATAAACACAAGTTTCCAACTTCAAAATGCCACGGCCACCTCGAACACTCACAACGAGTGAATGGACCTTGTAGAAAAGTTTGAACTTCGCCAACATCATTCGACGTATTGTGTTTCAAGGCTGGGAACGGAAACTACAAGGTGATTACAAGTGATTGATCGCGTTTTGACGTCTTATGGCTTCAAATATATAATGCCTACCCATATGTACTAATAATCAATCGAAAGAGCATATTTTAAAGTTTTGTTTATGACATTGCAGATTTCATTGAGATTCCCCAGATGACAAGGTGATAACAGTTTTCAAAATGTCGACTAATCAACAGAAAGCAGGCGCGGCGGATCTATGTTTGCCGTGTTAGCCGGGCTAACACCATCTAAAACGAAAGATAGACGAATATGACTACATGATATTACGCCCTATGAATGGTTTATTTAATACTGTATACTATAATAACCATATTCTCTTCCGCATAAAGTGACGAAAGTTTCGCATCTGTTGAATAACGAAGATATGCGAACTGTGCGCACGCGCTGTTTGCCGTTTCGCCGAGGCCACTGCCTTCGTAATATACAGGCCGTACTGTAGAAAGCGCGCCAAGCCAATCACCTGATCAATTGAGGCGAGCTAAGCGAATGTTACAAATTGTACTTGTGAATGTAATCCATAAGGATTGGTGGCATTCTTAGGATAATTTTGACCGTTGTGAGACAACAATTTATATTTAAGTATATTGCATGTTTTTTCTTTAAATTTATCACATCAGGATTTACGTAAGCAGCTGTTATTAAGATAATGAGACATCATAGTTTAGGTTACGCATGGTATCTTCACGCAGTGAGTGATGTAAATTCAAGGGACGTAATACTTCTTGTGTAAATTATTCATTTCATTGTTATCGTATAACACTTTTTTGTGGAAGTATGATGTGCTACAAATTTAAATACAGTGTGTGAAAGTACGCATTTGCCACAATGCTAAGAACTTGTGCGTACCACGGCGAAAATACAAATATATAAATAGACATTTATATTTTCATTTTCTTCGTGTGGGGACAGGTTACCTTTATGAAAAATGATAATCCCAACGGCAAAAATACCTGTTGCGAAGAATAAAGTGTATGTTTCACTCCTCATTTTCTAGAGCTGATGATGAGTTGTACTTTTGAATTTCTTGTTACACATATTTACAGCAAAGCGTTTTATTGTTGATACAGAACAAGTATAAAAGTGGACAGCAACCAATGGAACCTACATATGGTTATTTCTTGGGTTCGTGATGTTGAGTACGCACTGCTTTTTCTTCCCAAAATTAATGCGAGTAAAAACCATTCCTTGGCAGTTTCCGTGAATGTGGGAAGTTACTAATAGATCTGGCTGATCAGTGCATTATTATTTGGGAAACATGGGCTATTCCTAAACACAAAATGATACAAATGTTTGTATAGAAGAAAGGGTCTCAAGAAAGTCTTCGAAGGCTAGTGCCAGAAGTCTCAACAAACAACAACAAAAAGCCAAGAAAGCTATTGTATTTATGGCCATCTACAGGTATGGAAGTGCACGTTTGTTGTCTCCATATTTGTATTAATGCATAATAATTATTTGTTGGATACACTGACGAGTAAAATGCTGAAGCTTCGACCGCGTAGATCGCACTTCAAACCTACTTCTCCTAAAATTGTATAGACCTGACTTACGAGTTATGATGCGATTACAAGTTTTAGTGATCTCACCTGTAATATTAATACAGCATTTGTAAATATGTCATAATTACAAAAGGTACAGACGCATCATGTCCTTGCATTACACGGGTCGGACGGAGGAAACAGTTCGCCTCTTTGTGTGACGTCATCGGAGGTACAGTACGGCCTGTACATCACGAAGGCAGTGCCGAGGCAAACATGAGGAACTTCAGTTCAGTCGGGGCACGCTTTCGTATTCGATGCCCTCGGAAACACTGCACAGAACTGGCCATGCTGACAACTAGGCTCGCATGTTCCCAGTCAAGAGCTAACTTAACAGTAATCATTTGCAGTGTTCAGTTGTGATTGTTAGGAGCGTGTCTTGTGCCTGCAACGACTTTCTTGTTGTTAAAGGGAGATTCAGACATGTTGGAGGACGAATGCTGCTGCCTATGCATTGCTGGCCTAACCTTTTATTTTCAACAGACACGAATGTCAGGACAACAAAGCGAGTTTGTAATGTTGACAATGATTGGTACTAAAGAAACAACATGAACAGTCTGTAGACCATGTTAATTCCAAAATAGCTTTACTGAAGTTGCGTGTTCCTAGAAGAGAGGAATCTCTAAGCCTTGCATTCAAAATTAATTGGGACAAATCTAATGAAATAATTAAAGCAAATGGGTATATAGTTAGTTGTTTGTTTCTTGGCAGAACAAGAACTGCATTCTAGGAAACCACGAGTCAGTAGAGGATTTTTTTTGAATTGTTCCATTATAGAGCCACATATGATGAAAAATTACGGAACCACTTGTAAACCTCTGCTTTTTCTTGGTACTTATCATATCCAGAACGGGTTAATCGTTTCAATCTCAGCTACTTTATTAAACAAAATAAAAGAAGAGATCAATGAAGCACCATTTGTAACTGTGATAGAAGAAAAAAAATACGGATTTAAGACAAACATCTCAGCTTTCTTCTGTGCATCGTTATGTTACGCATGTTAATCTGGATGGGCATAATTTCAGTTTAACCAAGGAATTCCAGTTTAGTGACAAATTAGTCGCTCAAAAGTACGATGGGTGTTCTGTTATGGCTGGAGCACATAACGGTCTACAACATATTATTCTTGCTAAATATCAGTCAGAATTATTTGTGCGCTGCTATGCACACAAGCTAAACCTAGTACTAAAACAGTCTGTTAAAGGCATTATGGAAAGTAAAGTATTCTTTGAGGCTCTATCTGAGTTCGAAATTTTTTTCTCGAGTTCTCCAAAGAGAAAATCTGCATTTGAGGCGTTTACTACTAAGCATTTGCCATCAGTTGCCCCGACGCGCAGGATATATGCAGATCGTTTGGTTGAACTAATATCAGAAGTAAAAAAGGATCTGAAGACCTTCTTCAAGTCAGTCATAAGCAAAACCGAAGAATAAGACGGTGAAACAAGAATCTGATCAAGAGGTTTCTTTGACACTGTACAAGATTTTGAACATATTTTTCTTTTACATTTATTCTTATATGTATTATCTCAAGCAAAAATCTTATTCGACATTTTACAAACCAAAATTAATGATATAATATGTTGTGCTGACAAGGTCGATGAATTCAAGAGATTTTTCAATGAGACACATGATAAATTTGATTTGTTTTGGAAGCAGTGCAGTTTCGCCAAATGAAGATGAAGTTAGAGTTAAAAGGCAGCGAATTGGTGATGTGTAAATTGAAAAACAGAAATAATACTGCAGAGAGTATTGTGAAGTACTTGATACAATGATTCGACTTATAATGTACCGTTTTCTCCGAAATGAATAAGCTGGAATTTCTTTCTCTTTTGGATTTTGACTTGTTTGATACATACATGGACTCCTTCCCTGCTCGGCCATTCGAGTCCCTGGTTAAATCATACGGTGGCTACTTCAACGTCCTGGTACTCAAAACCGAGTTGTCGGCCATTTACCCATCAACAGAATTTAAGAACATACAAGAACTTTATAATTATTTAACATGTTCAGGATTAAATGTGGCATTACCTGAAGTAACCAAACTCTGTTCTTTAATTTTGACTATTCCTGCCACTAGCGCCTCTGTCGAACGAACTTTCTCGGCAATGAAACCAATAAAAACTTATTTAAGAAGTACGCAAGCACAAAGAAAAGTGATTCAAATTATCGTTCATTTCAATTGAGAAGAACCTCCTGAAAAGCTGTAGGAAGAATCCGGGGTTCCATGATTCTGGTATAGAAATTTTTACTGACAAAAAATCGCCAGATAGAGCTGTGTTGCAAAATGTAATATATGCAGATGTACGGAGAGGATTGATTTGTGTACGTTTAAACATGTATGTTTCTATTTGAGCTTTAACAGCCACACATTGTTTTTATCCATGTTTCTACAAACTAGTGTGCTAACATTTTGTAAAGGGTCACGCGCCGCCACTAGCAGGAAGCATTGTGTGTGTCGTAAAATGAGAAAACTGAATCCGTCAGTACCGTGCAGCGTGCGTTCCGAAGACAGTACATCATACAGCCACCAGCCGCCAGAGCATTCTGCGGTGATATCGTCAGTTCAAGGTTACAGGTTGCCTCTGTAAAGGAAAAATCTCTGAACGACCAGATACTTCAGTTGGAAGAGTGGAGAGCGTCCGAGAGGTGTTATTTCGTAGCCCGAAGAAATCACCACGTCGTGCAAGTCGCGAACTGGGCATTCCCTAGCCAACTGTGTGGAAGATTCTGCACAAACGATTATGTCATACATCATATCGCCTACAGCTGCTGCAACGTGTACGGTCAAACGACTGCACCACCAGACAAGAATTGTGTGAACGTTTCCAGGAACCAATGGAAGATGACGAATTTGCCTCCCGACTCGTGTTCAGTGATGAGGGACGTTCCACCAAAACGGAAAAGTGAATCGTCACAATGTCCGCATATGGGGGATGGTAAATCCCCATGTTACGGTGGAGAATGAGAGAGATTTTCCAAAGGTGAATATCTTCTGTGCTGTTTCACGTAACAGCGTTTACGGACCATACTGGGAACAATCTGACACATGTTGCAAGACTGGTAGTTGATAACCCAAACTTCATATTCCAACAAGACGGAGCTCCGCCTCATTGGCATAGTGATGTGCGTCGCCATCTGAACGGGGAACTTCCAAATCGGTGGATTGGGCGATGTGCTCCGGATGACTTGGCTCTCTTCAGGTGACCTTACAGTTTGTGATTTTTTCTTTGGACTTACGTGAAAGACATTGTTTATGTACCATCTTTGCCAACAAAATTGGCTGAACTCCAGGATCTTATAACTGCTACGCTGGTGAATTAACAGGGGCATGGTTGAACGTGTATGGATCGAATTCGACTACCGCATGGATGTGTATCGTGTAACACGAGGGCACATAGAACATTTGTAATGATGTGTAAGAAACTTGAAAATGTGTTTTTATGCAATGTATCATTCACTATCTTCTATGTAATAATTTATGAAATACATTCATCCAAAACTCCATGAATCAATTGTAATTACTCTGTACTTTCTACTAAATATTTTCGAGTACTTCGTATTTTGTACT
Organism: Anabrus simplex; assembly: GCF_040414725.1. NCBI lineage: Eukaryota > Metazoa > Arthropoda > Insecta > Orthoptera > Tettigoniidae > Anabrus > Anabrus simplex. Next base: position 165,109,687 of record NC_090271.1, read on the forward strand.
TTTATTTTCTTTTAAATTATTCTTCTTCAAATAATTCGTTACGTCCTGCTCGCGTATCTCTTAAAAATCTGTCCTACTCCACCCAACATGCTGTGCCTCTTATCTAACCTCTGATCTACTGTGCAACTTATATACCTTTTGATTTAGTGCCCAACTTACCTACCCTCTGATTTATTGTCCATCTACATATGATTTACTGCCGAATTTATCTGCCTCTGACCTATTGTCCAACTCACATGCCGTCTGATTTTCAGTCTAACTTACTTAATTATGACCTTCCGTCCAACTTATCTATCTCTGACTTATTGTCCGACTTATCTGTCTACCCTCTGATTTACTATTCAACATATTTCCCCTCTGATTTACTGTTCGACTTATCCTTGGATCTACTTCCTTACTCTTTGAGGATACATACCACTTTCTATTTTGATTAATATGTAGAGGGTCTGATAATCTGTTGATCTTCCCCTTAAGATAAAAAACGCTACCACCATTATCGTCATCACATCCAGTACTTTCTATGCATTCCATCTCCTTCTTTACAGTCAGTCAAAGTTGAGTCAGTTGTACATTCTTGTACAACGCACAAGTGAACTCAGTGCCCTATGTTCGTGCGTATTGTGGAGGACGACACTGCACAGTGAGTGGCTCTGTTGGAGAACAGGAGTGCTCTGTGGTCTGTCAAGTTAGTGAGGACAAAGTACGTGAGGTAGAAACTCGAACTCGAGTGAACTTGTAAATAACTGAAAATAGTAATTTAATAAATGTAGTGAAGAGTAAAACATGCTCCCTCCCTTAGTAATTTTAATTTTTAAGACACCGAGTACCCTCGAAAATATGAATGTTCTCACTAAAGTACACTTATAATACAATTATCAATATTGTAGATACAGAGTGAAATCAGCCTGATATTTATTATGGTATTGTATTAGTAAATATCTTATATAGGAGACGTTACCTGTGATGTTCGTTGGTAAGAATCGCGGGACCATGGTTGTTGCTCTTCACTGCCAGACGCTTGATTTTCGGTTCTTGACTGCGGAGGTTGGCTGGAACAGAAACATAGCGGGGGTAACCCAGAAGAAGTGAACCGCGGAGTTCTAATGTTCCTGTACGTAGGTAAGTTAAGTAAGGCTCGGTCATATGGCTAAGAGAATGGGTATAGAGAAAAGGATAGAACTAGTGTGGGGAGAGGAGGTTGTTGCGATAACTACTTGACTTATTTCTATTAAACACATAAATATAACCCTATCTAAAAAAAAAAAGCAATTTGGGATTGTCTGGTTTATAGGTAAGTGAAAACCATGGCCGTGGTAAAGAACATAGGTTTCAGGATTTTAATGCCGTCTGGTTGATGATACTTTGAACTAGTCATAGCACGTCCAGAAAGTTACAAACAGAAATTTAAAGACATAGATATTTGTATAAATGTTATACGGTTCAGAAAAGGTCTACGTGGTTTCCCATCTTCACACCTGGCAAATGCTGGGGCTGTACCTTAATTAAGGTCACGTACGCCATCTTTCATTTCCTAGCCTTTCTCCATCCATTCGACACCGAAAAATTTCGATGTGCCAGTGCGATGTTAAACCATTTAGAACTAAAAAAGGTATCAATTTACAATGGAGATTTAGTAACGACTGTCTGCTTTTTAGTAATATTGATTACTATTGTGTAAAAATATCTGTAGTTTAATTTCCAAAATGTTGATATTATTGTTTGCATACTCTCTAAAACTAGCATGTCTCTATCTCACTCTGAAGTCCTTCCTGACTGCAACTGGATGTATTTGATTGTTATATATTTCTCTAGTGGTTAGCAGAGTAGTCTTTATATTATGGCAAACACTTCCAACCAGTTCCCAAGCCAGAAGAATTAACCGATGTGGCTAGAATCGTCGCTCCCGCCAGGAATGGAACGCGAGACCTTTTGAACTGAAGGCCGCTAGACTGACTCGACATTAACAATGTCATTACTGAAATGTTAAAGTCGTTTCCAAATTTCAGTGAGATTTCTGAAGTCTTTCAAGAAGTGTGTGATGAATACTTTCCTTTGAGGAACAATCTACATAGTAGTAGCAGTACAAAACATGACGACCTCACCTCACACCACTACCCTTCAGCGGCAGCCCGGTGTCTATTAGCGGCTTGTAGGATTTACTACGTCTACTGTAGCCGGAGTTGCCAAATCGTCTACTGCACTCGACACGAAGAAGGGGTAAAGACTGAAGACAGTGTGGAAGAAAGTGGTTTGGCAACCTCTCCATACCAAACAAGGATCACTTAGAACTCGTTAACTCAGCAAGGTGTAGGGTGTGATTGACTGCTGGCTTCCAGCTCGTTTCCAGGAACTGAGGCTGTCATATTTTGCCCCAAGTAGTAGTAGTAGTAGTAGTAGTAGTAGTAGTAGTAGTAGTAGTAGTAGTAGTAGTGGATGTAATGATTACGGGGAAGCAGTTCTGTCCGTTTCAACATGGAGAGTACTCTCTCACGGTCATACCATCATTTTACCGTACTTATTGTGAACAGCAAACAATAGGATGAGACTGGAAAATAACTGAAGGAAAATAAGGAATACAGATGATCTAGAAATAATATAGCTAACAATCCTACAGTGTAAAGTCACACAGACCTGACACATTTATGTGGTTCCTTCTTAAATTTCAATCTCAGGCAAACCAGAGGATGTGCACCACATTTTCCCCTCACCTCGTATCAGTGTTACGTTCATCAGTTGTAAATTATCATCCGGTACGGATGCATAATGTATTCCGATTTCTGCTCCTAAAGGGGACGCCAGCAACTGAACTATTCGTTGAATACACCCTGATTTGTTAATAGACATCGTATTGTTGCATGATACAGTCCGGCCACACTCAGCAAACCACTCGCATAATTTACTACAGCGCTACTGTTGAGAGATACAGGACCATCCTGTACTGACTTGACACTGTGTGATATCCAACTTCATAGACCTCTGAATAAACATCGTTGTAGAAGTAGACTAGGACCAGACGGTGAAGTCCAGCCTGTCGTCGTCGTATCCAGAAGTAAGATCCTTGAGCATAATTTCGTCTGTACCGATGCCTCAACATACTGTTTAAAAATATGCTTAGACATATGGGAGTTTTAAGTGTAAAATAATCTGTGTCATTTTCTTATTCTTCTTCTGATATGGATCGCGCCAGTTTATTTACACTGTTGGACGTTTCTCTGAGCCCAGTTTCGTCATTAACATTGAAGATGCCACATGGTATCATGGATGAAACGTCTGACTGTAAATACTGTAGGCTTACGTGCTCCACACGTGAGGACATCGTTGAGTTTATTGTACCGCTCGTATCGTCTCACCGCAAAATCCGGTTAAGATGGTCGAAGGGGTAAAGAGTTTAATGAGTGCGATGCGAGAGCATGATTCACCGGTCGTTCCATATTGTTACGCGGTCATATGACTGTTAGCTTCTTTGAAGCCCCGATCGGTCTTTTCCGGAAAGGGTGAATGAATCAGACTGGGGATCTCCCGGCCGGCCTGAGCGCATGTGACGGTCCCTTCTTCTATTGTGCTTTTTGTCTGGTGCCTTCGTAGATTTTCTGGACGGCGAAATTAGAAGCCCGCACCCCGAAGATCATCACCAGGTATATGAAAGCAGGCTCGTCGCGAAGAGGTAGTTGTAGATGAGCTGAGTAGTAGTAGCAGCAGCAGTTGTGTTGTACAGTTGTGGCGAGTGTTGGTAGTCAGTTACGAATCGTGTGAAGAGCAGTCACGTGAAATGATTGTGCGAGTCTCAGAATTGGTCTTGTCTGGAGTCGAGCCATGTGTAGAGAAGTCGTGGGTTTTGATAGCTAACGGACGTAGGTTCGGAATGCTGTGTAAAGTGACTGGTGGCTGCGAAGCGAAGGAAAAGGTAGGACTTGTCAGCCAAGATTAGGGAGCATCGCCTTTCTAGCTAAAGCCTATCAGCCGGAGACCTGCTGTGAGGACAATATACTTTTATACATAGCCATTAATTAGTACGTGTGGTTATACTTGTGTGTGCACCAATTGGGTCATCTTCGGTTACACTCTATTAGTACGTTAAAACAGCCTGTGTTTTATTCGTAATGATATCAGTTGACGAGGTCGTTCCCGTCTATACAACGTGTGATTGCTGTTGCAACGCTGTAAAGAGCTCAGTACCCCGTTATCTGCCCCGAAGCAAACACGGATGATGTCACTTTGATTCTAATAGTGAAAACTTAGAAGAAATATACAATAGTGTGGTGAACTCTCCGAATACTGATATTTCCCTGTTTAAACTGTGAACCAAGTAATACTTTCTTCTTCTCTTTGTTTTTCTTTTATCATGACACAAGCAACTATGGCAACTTTTGTTTGACTAACCGTCGCGAATAGAACGGGCAAAACATAACACATATTCGCGCACTGCGGTGAAGAATTGAACTATATGCGAACACTCCTAAGGATCTCATACAGGCAAACCCTGCACTTTCACCGCACTTACCTGATGGGCACTGGTCGGTTGTAATCTTTGCGGTAGGTTGAAATATGGCGGTCCATGGTCCCCGCGAAACTCAGCTTACGCAACGGCTGAAAAAGGCAAGCAATAGAGTTTTGTTGAAACTCGAACGCAAAAATAAGATCACGTAAATATCTGGCTGGGTCAACGGAAAGTTTGCCGCCGTTTCCTTCTGAGAAGGTGAGGCGCTACATTCAACATGTTCAACAAAGCGTCCGACAATTTATCCCACGGTAGATTTTCTATACCTCCCAGGTTTTCTGGGATAGTTTCGGAGTTATATATTATCTGCGCACTTTTTAGCGATAGATTTGTGTATGGGTTTGAGGAGCAAGGAGGGAGCACTTACGGTTCCATTAGTACTGCCAACTGAATTGAATCTGAATTGAATCGATAATATGATCGATCGATATGAATATTCTAAACCTTTGTTATCTTAAGCCAACAACTGTGTCACACACACATTATATAACATTATATAACATTTCTCGATGCGAATCTTATTCCTAGAGTGAATTCTATAGCTTAGCTTTGCTGTGTAAATAACAACAGTACTAGTACGTAAAGTGTACGCCAGATGTCGCACAGCGATGCATAAGCGATTCATAGTTTGTGTTTCAAAGGTTGCCAGTACGAATTTCGAATATTGCCGAGGTCGACCGATTCAGCACTAGGGTGTAAATTCTATCTCTAAAAAGTGCGCAGATAATACTAGTTTTCTGCAGCCCGATAAGTTTCTTCAGGCCATCCAATGTCTCAGAATCGGACGGAAAGATATAAATGATTAAGGAAATATTTTCATAAACATTTCTATTTAAATCCGTGGACGTAACTTAATTTTCAATACGTTATTCCAAATTGACATTAATCCTCTTGCTTTCAGTAACAAAAGAATCTGCATAAGAATTCAGAGAAGACCTGAAACATAAAACTCAGTGCATCTATTTGACAGTTGGTTTTACAGGAACATTTGCTCATGACAAAATTAAGTTTCGACGTTTTCCCGATATGGTGAGGATATAATTGGCGGGCGTGTGAAAGTGTGAAACCACCAGATAACTGGTTTCTATGGAGATTATCCCGGCAGTGTGTTAATCTGACACTCGGTTTTTATACTGGAAAGGGAAGGAAGGCAGAGATGAATGCTTGAACACAAAAAAGACCAAATGCGCTAATCACTACATTATATTTCGTGTCCAGTCTACGAAAAATGGGATAAATACACATTTCTGGAAAACAAAGCAATCGAACATACGCATACAAACGTAAGGAATTTTTTTACTCAGTACGAAACATTTTTTCCAAAGGTAAAGTGTACTTAGGAGACAACACGTGTATTGACAGTTAAAGATGCAAATATTAAGCAATTCTATAAGAAAGAAATAATGTACACACAGATTTACCGAATGCATTTTGGCTTTTAATTAAAAGAATACGATTGACCTGGTTCACCTGTTTTATTATTATGTAACATGGCCCATTCCACTCGTATGTGATGTGGTTTGCCACATTGGAATATATATACGATATTTCGCAATTTTTCGCTAAGCTTTTAACATTCAAAGACCGATCATTACTCCCTACTGGCCATGGGTACGTATTGTAAGGCGCAAGTATACTTGCACGACCGTAGGTCGGTAATGTCTTTGAGGTTGAGCCGGAGGTACTCCTGAAGCCTGTGGTAATGTGATAGGGGAGGGCCCACGTAAGATAAACGGTGGTTGGTACGTGAGGATGTTGACGGGGTTTTGGTTTTAGAGCTGTTTTGTCGTCTGTTATGAAAAGAAAAACATCACTGGTATATGTGTTGGTTTGGCTGTACAGTTGAAGCTGTACAATGGGTACCGTGTAACAGGTTAAAGCAGCGAGCTAGAACATCGTACGATTCATATATGAATCACTATGCATTGTAGGGTTTTAAAGAATACGATTGACCTGGTTCACCTGTTTTATTACTATGTAACACGGCCCATTCCACTAGTGATATACACGGTTATTCAGCTAAGATGTCCACCTCAAATAACTCGTGAATGGTTAAATATATTGACATCCTGTTTTCACTTTAAGTATTGGTACGAAGGGGTTCATAATTGGAATTGTAGTGCCTTTTCATGGCGTATATATCTTCTAAGATAATGGTAATGACTTTGGTTTCTTAAATAGAACTACACTATTTTCTATACAAAGCCTTAAAGCTACAAACATTACAAATTCAGCTCCGTGAATATTTTGAAAATCGGACAAGTACTTCTCGAAAAAATTTGATGTATCCAAACGTGCTTCATTTGCCAGCTGGCGACTGCTCTGTTTGATTTGCGCTACGTATGAAACATGAGCTGGCTATTTACATACAGAGTTGCTTTCCTTCTTTTGACAGATATAGTAGGTAGATAGGTATTCTCTCTACTGTACTTGTAAAGAAACTATGATAAAATGTGTGATTCAACATATTTAATATCGCCATAGGTAACAGATAAATGAAAAACAGATATGCGATGGGTTCTATGAGACAACATTATTATCCTGACGTGACATTAAACCACATAGGACCGAACAAGCTAGCTGCGCGGTATGGACCGCTTAACTGTTGGCTTGCGTTCGGGAGATGGTATGTTCGAATCCCAATATCGGCAGCCCTAAAGATTGTTCTCCGTTGTCATGTTCACACCATTTTCACTTTGATTAAGTCAATGACCACCGCCTTCCCGGTCTTAGTCCTTCCGTAACCCATCGTGACCGAAAACCCACCTAAGTTAATGCTAATATTAGGAAAAACGAACTGGATATGAGGGACACGGATCGCAACACATCCCCACCAAGTTGTGGGAAAAGTGGCAGCGAAAGAAAGAGAAAAATCAAAAGACAAAAAATAAATAAATGCCTAGTTTGAATGTTTTAATGTACACACAGATCTTACTGAATGTATTTTGGATTGCAATTTAAAGAGGTCACGTGAATGAATTGGATCTATAAAATGTCACTCTAATATTTGTCCCAAATGGAAGATAATAATTGCTTTTACTCAAGTAAAGTGTAAAATCTGCGGTAAATTAACCCTTTCCGGCCTTTAGCGCCCGAAAGCGCCAGACTGTTCATTTAGCCTTCCGGTCCTTAGCGCCCGAAAGCGCCCGGCTGCATTATCTGCATTCGTCTGCGATCTGTGCGATAGTTTTTTTTTATTTTTCTCATACGTGAAGTGTTTATAAGGCATTTATGAACACGCAGTGCAATCTACAAGTCTCATGGAATAAAGGAAGAGAGATAATCTGTCTTGACGTTGCCTAGGCAACGGTCTTGAACTTCCGCGAGCGCGGGTCAGCTGTTTCGTTCGTAAACATGGCGGGATTGAATATCGCGTATATTGAAACTGAGCTGAATTTGGGCGAAAAAAGACACAGAATCCTTGAGTAGGGGTGCAGGTGAATTTTAAATGAGTGAATAATGTATCAACGAAGATAATTTTAGTGATAACAGTGATATGAATGAAAACGAATATCGATAAATCGGACCTGATGGCGATGCCACGGCAATTCAGGTAACACAAATATTACGTTTCGTTACTCCGAATCATTAAATTGATGATGTTGAACCTGCGCATAATTCGGAAAGAGTATTAAGGGAAAGAGATTGTTTTTACGTATGTTAGGAGGAGAAAAATTATTCAGTGACATAGCCTATTGCGCATATAACAATGCAGCCTTCAAACAGTCGCATTCCGGTAAGATAAAAACAGATTGGGAAGACCGTTGCCCAGGTGAAATAACATCTTATATACATGGGCATCATTCCACTTCCAAAATCACGTGATTATTGGTTTTGAGGGATTCAGACAACATGGGAATGTGACAAATGCAGACTGTCTCTGTGTCGAGTATCACGAGGAGGGGGGGGGGGGGTGAAAAACACATTATGACTCAATAAACAGAGAAATGGATGTGATGGTATATTTTCTGATGTTATTGAAAATTTGAATTCATTGTGATCAATAGTTTTTACTGTATTTGACTTTTTCTGAAACAATACGGCCTGTTTCAGTTTTTGCTAAATAATAGGTTGAAACCTGGGGATAAGCGGAGTGAAAATGCGGGCGGGAAAGGGTTAAGAAATAGTACGAAATATTTTACTTGTAGGGAATAATATGGATACATACTTTACTACCTTATAACTTCTTTTTTCTGCTACGTAGCAGCGCTTCCGTACGTGTTTTGTTTGTCTAACACTTTCGTGTGCGATGTCTTTGCTCACTCAAGTTGTTTGAATTAATTAGGTGTCGTTTTCTTCATGTTTTGTTTCTTCGTTTTGTTCCCTAACTCATTCATTAAGTGATATATTTATTGGTCCAGGGATCATGCTATTTTGCTGTTTGAACTGCCCGCGCTAGTCATATGGACAAAGATAATGAGAATTCACAGACATAGCACTCTCATTCGTCGGTGCTAGCCCTGGACTTCAAGAAAGAAACAAAAGACGGCACGAGCAGCGGAATGCAACATAAGGGAGCCCTGCGTAAGTACGTATACATATTTCTGTTGATATTTCTCTAGCAAGGACGGTATTTCTTAATTTACCGCAGATTTTACACTTTATTTGAGTAAAAGCAATTATCTTCCATTTGGGACAAATATTACAGTGACATTTCGTGGATCCGATTCGCTCACATAACAATTTAAATAATACGATTAACCTGGTTCACCTGTTTATTGATATTAATATGTAACACGGCCCTTTTTGCACGATTTTCACTTTAATTAAGGCCATTATGGTTATGACCGCTGCCATTATCTCAGAAGACACTGACGCCATGAAAAAGTATTGTAAGAGAATTTTTGAGAGCTACAACTGCAAAAACAATAGGACGGATTCAGAATGGAATGTAAGGGAGTGATTTTGAAGAAGAAGTACAAGAAGTACAATTTGGCAATCAACCTTTCTTAACACTAATCAGAAGGTGGGAGGGGGAGGGGGGTGTGGGTGGTTCGATTATTCGAAGAGTGAACAAAAGAAAGCGAAACTTCCTAGGCTTCGCAAACCTAATACCGTCTGCATCCGAAAGGAACAAGGGTAGGATAGGAAAGAAAACCCGTCGCGTATCTGCTTTTCCTTAACCTGTTACCTACGGAGATACTAAAGGTGTTAAATAATACATTTTGTCGTAGCTTATTTATGAGTACAGTAGAGATAATAGATAAAGCAAGTCTGTATGTCAGCAGCTACAGTAGCTCATGTTTCATACGTAGCACGAATCGAACAGGGCAGTCCCCGACAGGCGAATGAAACACGTTTGAATACATTGCGTACTTATACAGTACTTAACCGATTTTCAAAATAATAATGGTGCTGAATTTGTAATGTTTGCAGGTTTAGTGTTATGTGTAGAAAAAGGTGTAGTTCCACAAAAAAAAAAAAAAAAAAAAAAAAAAAAAAAACCAAAGTTAGCATCATTATCTCAGAAGATATTGACGCCATGAACAAGTATTGCAAGTTCGATTGTGAGCCCCTTAGTATCATTACTGAAAATGAAAACAAAATGTCGAAATCTTGAACGGAGCACGAGTTATTTGACGAGGACAATTTAATTGAACAACCCTGTACATTCATCTTTAGACTTTTTTCTTAAAACATCTTGTGCAGTGCAGCCCAGGGGTATTCGAAATACGATTGCACTTGGGTGAGACGGCGCTCATGTTTGTTTATCGCGGCAGATTGAGGCCAATAATAACTGCCACATTAGCAGTATGTATGGAAAGCTGAAACATGTGTCAGTCTCTATTGTTATCGATAAGCTCAAATGAGACAAAATAGAGATCGTCATCAATTTCGAACTATAATAATAGGGCCTAGACGTAGCCCCTTTTCAATCAATCAATCAATCAATCAATCAATCAATCAATCAATCAATCAATCAATCAATCAATCAATCAATCAATCAATCAATCAATCAATCAATCAATCAATCAATCAATCAATCAATCAATCAATCAATCAATCAATCAATCAATCAATCAATCAATCAATCAATCAATCAATCAATCAATCAATCAATCAATCAATCAATCAATCAATCAATCAATCAATCAATCAATCAATCAATCAATCAATCAATCAATCAATCAATCAATCAATCAATCAATCAATCAATCAATCAATCAATCAATCAATCAATCAATCAATCAATCAATCAATCAATCAATCAATCAATCAATCAATCAATCAATCAATCAATCAATCAATCAATCAATCAATCAATCAATCAATCAATCAATCAATCAATCAATCAATCAATCAATCAATCAATCAATCAATCAATCAATCAATCAATCAATCAATCAATCAATCAATCAATCAATCAATCAATCAATCAATCAATCAATCAATCAATCAATCAATCAATCAATCAATCAATCAATCAATCAATCAATCAATCAATCAATCAATCAATCTGCATTTAGGGCAGTCGCCCAGGTGGCAGATTCCATTTCAGTTGTTTACCTAGTCAAATAATTGCAAAGAAGTTGGGAAATTCATCGAATATCTCTCCCTTGGTAAACTATTCCAATCCCTGTCTCCTCCTCCTATAAACGAATATTTTACCTCATTTGTCCTCTTGAATTCCAGCATGCGAAACTAACCTCTTAATCATTATAGGATCAGATAATGCTTCACCTACTCTAATTCTCTGAGTTCTATTTTCTAGAAATGTAGCCTCCCGTCCAACCACCCTTTTCTCTAATCCAAGACCCTGTAATTTCGTCAGCAGTCTCCTATGATCTGCCCTATCAACGATTTTGATTAGGTCAACAATGATAAAGTCCATTTGACCTCCAGTATCTAAAATATCAGCTATATCTTGCTGGAATCTCACAAGTTGAGCATCAGTGGAATACCTTCTGCTAAACCCGAATTGCCTTCTATCAAACCAGTTAGTAATTTCGCAAACTTGTCTAATATAATCAGAAATAATGCTTTCCCAGTGCTTACATGCAACACATGTCAAGTTGACTGGTCTGTAATTATCGGTTTTATGTTCATCACCCTTTCGTTTATAAACAGGGGCTGCTATAGCAACTCTCCTTTTCATTTGGTATAGCTCCTTCATGCAAAAACTAAAGTATTTTAGATAGGTACTATATACCGGTCCGCCTCTGTGGTGTAGTGGTTAGCGTGATTAGCTGCCACCCCCGGAGGCCCGGGTTCGATTCCCGGCTCTGCCACGAAATTTGAAAAGTGGTATGAGGGCTGGAACGGGGTCCACTCAGCCTCGGGAGGTCAACTGAGTAGAGGTGGGTTCGATTCCCACCTCAGCCATCCTGGAAGTGGTTTTCCGTGGTTTCCCCACTTCTCCTCCAGGCGAATGCCGGGATGGTACCTAACATAAGGCCACGGCCGCTTCCTTCCCTCTTCCTTGCCTATCCCTTCCAATCTTCCCATCCCTCCACAAGGCCCCTGTTCAGCATAGCAGGTGAGGCCGCCTGGGCGAGGTACTGGTCATTCTCCCCAGTTGTATCCCCCGACCAAGAGTCTGAAGCTCCAGGACACTGCCCTTGAGGCGGTAGAGGTGGGATCCCTCGCTGTGTCCGAGGGAAAAGCCGACCCTGGAGGGTAAACAGATGATGATCATGACTATATACCGACACGTTGCCTTTGCATATCATATCCCCAGAGATCTTGTCAATTCCAGCTGCTTTTCTAGATCTCAAATTTTGCATTTTAATGTATCTTTGTTATCATAGGTAGATTTCAATACTTCATTAGTGTTAGTCACCTGCTCTACCTGGACATTATCCATGTATCCATGTATCAAACAATCTTTACATATTGCTGACTGAATACTTTTACATACCTACATCATCATTATAGACCGTGTCCGACTCGTTGGCTGAACGGTAAGCGTACTGGCCTTCGGTTCAGAGGATCCCGGGTTCGATTCCCGGCCGGGTCGGGGATTTTAACCTTAATTGGTTAAATCCTATGGCCCGGTGGCTGGGTGTATGTGTTATCTTCATCATCATTTCATCCTCATCACGACGCGCAGGTCGCCTACGGGAGTCAAGACCTGCACCTGGCGAGCCGAACCCGTTCTGGGATATCGCGGCACTAAAAGCCATAAGACATTTCATTATTATAGACCGTTATGTCTTTCAGCGTTCAGTCTGCAAGCTTCTGCGAATTTACTAAGTGTCGCCACAATCTTCTATTTGCAACTAATGTGGCCTCATTTAGTTCTATACCTCTTATCTTTAAACCGTTAGAAACTGAGTCTAACCATCGTCGTCTTGGTATCCCTCTACTTCTCTTACCTTTCATAACAGAGTCCATTATTCTCCTAGGTAACCTATCCTCCTCCATTCGCCTCACATGACCCTACCACTGAAACCGGTTTATGCGCACAGCTTCATCCATCGAGTTCATTCCTAACTTAGCCTTTATTCTCTCATTCTGAGTACCCTCCTGCCCTTGTTCCCACCTGTTTGTACCAGCATTCATTCCCGCTACTTTCATGTCTGTTACTTCTAATTTATGAATAAGATATCCTGAATTCACCCAGCTTTCGCTTCCGTAAAGCAAAGCTGGTCTTAAAACAGACCGATAAAAATATAGTTTCGTCCGGCAGCTGACTTCCTTCTTACAGAATACTGTTGATCGCAGCTGCGAGCTCACTGCATACGCTTTACTGCACCTTGATTCAACCTCACTTATTATTTTACCATTTTGGGAGAACACACATCCTAAATACAAAAATATCCACCTATCCCAGCTACCAATCTGACATTCAATTCTGTTGAATTTCTTACCTACCGACATCAATTTAGTCTTCGAAAGGCTAATTTTTACACCATACTCATTTGCACCTATTTTCAAGTTCCAGGATATTAGACTGCAGGCTTTCAGCACAATTTGCTATTAAGACCAAGTCGTCAGCATAGGCCAGACTGCTTACTACATTTCCACCTGCCTGAATCTCTCCCTGCCACTTTATACCTTTCAGCAGATGATCCATGTAAATTACGACCAACAAAGGTGAAAAATTACAGCCTTGTCTAACCCCTGTAAGTACCCTGAACCAAGAACTCATTCTACTGTACCATCAATTCCCACTGTAGTCCAATTGTCAATGTAAATGTTTTTGATTGATTTTAATAATCTACCCTAAATCCCATAGTCCCCCAATATGGCTAACATATTTTCTCTTGGATGTCACCTTCTTTCTCAAGATTTACGAAAGATAAACATAACTGTTCATTCCTGTCGTAGCATTTCTCATTTACCTGGCGCATGCTGAAAATCTGATCCTGACAGCCCCTGCAGTATGTGGTCTGAAACCACACTGGTTTTCATCCAACTTCCTCTCAACCACTGATCGCCCTCCCAAGATGCCAGTGAATTCTTTGCCTGGTATACTAATCAATGAGATAGTTGTTGCAATCCTTTCTGTTCCTTTGCTTGTACTGTAGATAGGTGCAATTTCTGTTTTTGTCCAATCTGATGGTACCTTACCAACACTTCATGCTAATCTTACCACTCTATGTAACCATTTCATCCCTGCCTTCCCACTATACTTCACCATTTCAGGTCTAATGTCATCTATTCCTGCTGCTTTATGAGAATGGAGTTTATTTACCATCCTTTCCACTTCCTCAAGCGTAATTTCACCATCATTTTCCACCTCCCCATGAGCTCCTTTGTTCGCGACACCGCCATGAAGCTTTCCTTTTACGTTGAGAAGATTTTTATAATATTCCCTCCGCCTGTCCCTGGAATCTATTATGAGTTCACCTGAATTACCCAAAACACTGTTCATTTCTTTTTCCCCTCCCTTCCTAAGATTCTTTATTACTGTCCAGAAAGGTTTCCCTTCTGTTTGACCTAGCCTTTCCACGTTATTACCATAATCGTCCCACAACTTCTTTCTGGATTCAACAACTATTTGTTTCGTTCTGTTTCTTTCATATTTGCCTTCTGTAAATTCTCAGATATACACTCCCCTTTGAATTTGTGAGCACCGAGCTCGATAGCTGCAGTCGCTTAAGTGCGGCCAGTATCCAGTATTCGGGAGATAGTAGGTTCGAACCCCACTGTCGGCAGCCCTGAAAATGGTTTTTCGTGGTTTCCCATTTTCACACCAGGCAAATGCTAGGGCTGTACCTTAATTAAGGCCACGGCCGCTTCCTTCCCACTCCTAGCCCTTCCCTGTCCCATCGTCGCCATAAGATCTATCTGTGTCGGTGCGACGTAAAGCAAGTAGCAATAAATTAAAAAAAAGAATTTGTGAGCAGGACATTTTTGTGTCGACTCAGAAACTAGGAGTGTTTCTATATAAGACAGAATCTTAGCTCACCTGTTACATTCTTATCATTTCGGAGGATTTTTTTTAAATTCTGGCGTGGAACCACTTATTTTCCACACTTAATTTCCTTGGTTACGGGAGGTCTATTGTTTAATTGTAAGAGCACGCATGTTAATTTTCCACGGCCACATTTTAGCAGCAACAATCAAAGATTTTTATTCTTGATGGTGGTGCTAGTGATTATTGCTTTAAATAATAAGAATTTATTGCAGCCAAATGGCCATAATAATGGGATACAACAATAGGTTTCAAGGTTACAAAGTAAGCATGAAATATTGTCACACAACATACTGCGATTTACAGATGCTCGAGGCGGTTTAGTCTTTGCTATAGTCAACTATGCTCTTTTCCCTTTTACTACACAGTGTTATGTGGTATTTGTCGCATGGATTCTCACACAGAGAACATAATTATACATTCTTTGTTCGGTTCATGATATTTTATGTTATTTTTTTCACGTATGATCACTGTTAGGAGGGAGTGGTTATCTATTTGTACTTCTCCTTAAAGCAATAACCATGAAATTTGCAAAAAACATAAAATATCATGATTATTGCTTTAAGGAGAAGTACAATAATAAATAACCATCCCCTCCTAACAGTTATCATACGTGAAAAAAAGAAGGACGTTTTGAAGAGTAAACGGGGAGCTTTTGAAAATAAAGGTATCGGGGAAAGAAAGAGAAGAGCTTCAAAATGATTCTCTAGACCTCACAAGAGTCGACCGAGGGAGGTCGGACAAGCGAAAAGAAATTGTGCAGCTTGACACAAGTATGTAAGTAAGTAGTAGCAATAGTAGTATTAGAAGGAGAATAAGAACAAAGGAAGAAGAACAACTCAACAAGGGTAAGCAGTCATAATCAGCTAGAGGCCCGTTGGTCACCCACCACGCTTCGAAGTTGAGGACCCTGATGCGACAGGCAGGAAATATCTTCACTGTATTCTATCACCCCTACTCACAGATCTTTTTGATTTGTAACGAGCTCAGCGTTCGGTTAGATAAGGAGTTTTTAACTGGCCCGCGGGGCCTTTTCTTGTGACCAGAGAATTCATTTTAAAATTAATTCATTCAACCTATATATTGTATTAATATATATCATTCCCGAATGAATAGTCAGTTATGATTTGACGGCGCAGATAAATAAATTTTAGACTACAGGCCGAATAGACTTTCCAGTTGGTAATAAAATCAATGGAACTATGGTTTTGAATTTTTGTGGGGTGAGGCGAAGTCCGCTTTCCCCGCGTGGCGATCTACTCTAATCTAAATTGCCTCCGACATGCTATTGGTTTCTAAGGGGAAAAGAGATAGCAGGGAGGAGTGGGAAGTGATACAAGGAGTATCTGCCCGTTTCCGTGTTAAACACGCTACCAAGGCCAGAGTTTGTGTTGGGTAGGTTGTGCTGAGGGTCAGGGAAAAACCACATAGGCGGAAAAAGAAGGAGCCTATATGTAAACCTTGACAAATTTTGATAGCACATGCAAGGGTGTGGTTTCTGGATAGATCTAGGTATTTGTGTTAGTTGAGAAAAGGTATTATGCACCAGCCAAGGTCCATAATCACGCCATTCCAGTTATCAAGGGATCAGTCGCTCTGGGCACTGCCATGACTACATGACGCCGGGCCTCCTTCCTCTCTGCCCGCGCCATGTCTTGGTAAACAGGGCAACTGCGATGAGAGGCCGGGTGGCCCCCCACGCAGTTGGCGCACACCGGCGCCTCCTTAAGTGCTGCGCAGCCATGTAGTGGTGATCACCCCTGCATAGTGCACCTCACTAAGAGACTACACATATCCTGACAGTGGCCCCATCTCAGGCAGCGGAAACACTGTAAAATCTGCCGAAGGGGCAGGTCTCACCTGACTGCCGCCACCCACTAAGGTCCTCACCTGATTGGCTCCTTGGTCGGCTGCTGTCCTGGGTTGTGGCTGGGCGGCCCTCTCCTGGTGGGCCGACATCGTCTTCTTCCTCCTGGTCCGGGGGCGGCGTCTTATTTCCGGCAGTGGGGGGGTCTCTTCTCGAAAGGGAGAGGTCTCGGCCTGGTGGCCTTCCTCCCAGTCTGGTGACTCTGGAGTGACGGGTGGTCCTGCTATGTAAACGGCGTCTCTCTCCTCCTGGCTGACGGCGGTGGAGTCGGTCGATGCTGACACCCGACTGCGTTCCTTGTACTGTGGGGCGCACATCGATGTCTGCACCACGACAAACCCACTGGCAGGTTGAGCCTAGATAGCAACCTTCGAACGTTTGGGGGGCGTCCTCTTCCACCGCTGTGCTGCCGTCCGCCGTCTTGGCCTTGGTCTGCGTCCACTTCACCGTAGGGGGCATCGGGATCTCGGTCTATGTCCACCTGGCAGAGCCAAACCGCTCGGCCTGGGTCGCACAGTCGCGACTCTGCGGGACGGCGCGCACCACCTGAGTGGTGGCGTCGTTGGTCTCCAGTTGGGTGGCTTGGACTAAGTCAGTATTAAGCACCGTATGCCTCAGCCTCCTCGGCGTCTGGGTGATGGCCTCCCTGGTCTCCATCTCCGTCTCACCCATCCTCCTGAGGGCGCCGACGTTCGTCCCTGGCACACCGTCCCTCCCTGGTAATCGGACAACCTGAAACAGAGTAGAGAGCTCCTTCTCCACGTCGCGTACCCGCTCCTGGTCGTGATGCCTGATGATGAGTCACGAACCTGTTACGCAAGCGTAGCAGGGGGAGAGGTGATACTCCCACGTGGCGCGTCCCAGGTGGCGGATAGGGGGGTCCTAACCGGCTTGCCGGCGGACTTGAGGGAAATAAAATACCTCTCGCGGACCAAACACACTACCCCCTGCGGGTGGGGGACGCGGTATCCCCTTCCTGTCGTAAGAGGCGACTACAAGGGGCGACCAAGGGATGATTGAATTAGAACCATGAATCTACTCTTGATTCGTACCATCATGTGGGGAACACCATTGGTTGCATGTACTTGCGAGTAGTATCACTAACTTGGTACGAAATAGGTTTGTGATTAGTTGCAGTAAAAAGCCTGGCCTGGTGGATTCCAGTACCCGTGCGTTGTACCCATGTGGGCAACACCGCGGGTGTGGGCGTAGCCTGTGAGTTGTACCACTATATGAGCGACACCGTGGGTCTGCGTTGCCTGTGATTAGTACCCACTATGTGAGGAACACCACGGGGCCCTTGGGACCGGCACCCGTGACTAGTATACCTAGGTGAGGAAACTCATCGGTTTGCGTTGGCTGTAAGTGGCGCCATTGTGTGCGAAACACCATAGGTCTGCGTTACCTGTACGAAGTACAATACTTGTGAGTAGTACCATCTTGTGTGGAACACCGTGAGTCTTCGCTACTTTTGATTAGTACCCCAAAATGACAGATACCATGGTTTTACTTTACTCGCGACATGAACCATTCTGAAGGGCCTTAGTCGTGGATTTTGCACCCCTATAGACATCAAGCATCATTGTGCTTTATAAGTGGTCCCTTGGTCAGTAATACTATTATTCACGATCTTTTTTTGTGTCTGATCCACTGTTTTTGTTTGTTTGTTTTTGTTTTTTGTAGGGTTCATGTCCATCCATTCATTCTTCATGGCATTTTTTATTTTATTTTGGTCAGTGGATGAATCTGAATTTTTTTGTTATTTCATTTCGTACCATTAGGGGCCGATGACCTCGATGTTAGGCCCCTTTAAACAACAAGCATCATCATCATCATCACCTGATGATGAGACCTCCTGGTAGAAAGCTCTCGACAGACATGGTTATCGAGATCTTCTTGCGTCCGTGGAGAGGGCACCGCATTCTGTCCAGGACTAGGCCCCGTTGAGAAAATAATAATAATAATAATAATAATAATAATAATAATAATAATAAAAAATGTTATTTATTTTACTTACATATGTCCTTTTACTCTTTTTCAGAACATAGGGCTTCGACAAAGCAGCGCCAGCGTATCCTATTTTGAGCCAGGGTCGTCTTAGGATCCGTCCGGCTGCTTTTCTTAGTTTCTTTAATAAGTTACTTTTAAGCGACTGCGAGTTATTAGCCTACATTCACCGAGTGTCATGGTGGGGCTGCCACCTTTAAGCCTTGACACTTGCTTCCACCGCAGATGAAAATGCCAACAAATTTTAAAAAATGAGTTATCGGCAGAATATGTTACTAAGAGGGTATACGCACATTTTGGTACTGAAACCAGTCAAGAAACGTCCTTCTATAATGGTCAGGTATTACGTTGAATTTCGTATTTAGTTCAGAAACCAGTTATGTGACACCACTTGGCTGGTTTCGGCAGTAAACTGCTGGTACATTTTATGATGTGCCGCACCTTGCCGGTTGGCGCTGCTGTTTGAATCCAGAATAACCAGCTGTTCAGCTGTTTTTATTGTCATTGTTGTGTTTCTAGAATCGCATGTTCATAGTTTTGTGAACAACTGATTGAAAAAGTGTTTCTCTTGTTTAGTGCAGTGTTTTTATAATCGTAGTGATATGTCTGAAAGTTCAGGAGACGAACCTGGATCTGAAAGGAAACGAGTAGTGGTAGACAAGCAAACTCACATGCGTAATATTATTCGGAATGCAAGGCTAAAAGGAGAAGGTTATATTTCTTACTCAGGCAAGGAGGTACCTGGCCTGAGCCCTACATTATTCTTTGTTTCAGGTGCCCATCAATATCAAGAATATACGTGACCTAAATGCCTTAAAATCTTACCTGATGAGATATGAACACTTTTATGACAGCATTTTTCAAAGGCCTACTACAGAGACAGAATGTGCTGTGGAGTTTGTTTGTGAGGATTGATTACCTCATGTCATGATGAGCAGGCATTGCTGATTTCATCCTTTTAATAATTATATTTGTATCAGCAATGTAGTCTAAACCTATTAACATATTTTCTATTTCCACAAATATGGTTTTTATGACAAAATCCTTTTAAAATTCAAGAATTATCCCATAAAAGTATGTTTGCAACACTCGTTTATTTCAGAAACCAGTCAAGTGGAATTTTTTCGGAATTTTTTACAGCAAAGTTAATAAGCAAATAATATTTTTCCTTAGATAGAATGTATTAAAAGATATAATACTTTCAAGCTAAAATATTAAAACCCCTACCATGACATTTTGTCTGATGCTAGAGAGATTTTTTTCATTTTCTCAAAAATGACAGACTTGGCGCTTGACTGGTTTCTGAAATAATCGATTCAATTGTGATATGGTTATTCCGCCATATATTCGGTCGCCAGCGCCTCGTCTGTGGTATAAGGGAGCATCACGAGAAGGTGAGGTTGACTTTTCCAGTTGAAGAAGCTATTTGTTGCGCACCCAACTGCCTTTCACCCCGTTATTTATTTTACGTTCTACTAATTACTTTTCTGATTGTCAGGTACGTTGAGGTGCCGGCATTTTATCCTGTTGGAGTATTTTAATGTGCCGTGAAATCTACCAACATCAGGATGGCGTATTTGGTATCTTCAGGCAGAACCAGAGTGAGTCGCTGTCGATGATTGTTTAACATGTGAGAGAAAGATGATTTTTCGATGAATATTATCTTCGCGATCAAAAATTAGACAAAACAGGCTAACCATGAATAGCCATGGTGGAGTGGAAGGTATCCCCTACCTCGGCAGTAAAGCCGAGTTTACACGAGGACAGTATGCAAGACAGGACAATACAATATTGTCCTGGTATTGTCCTGTGCTCCGTGAATAGTTCCCTTGCGCAGGACAAGACAATATCAAGTCGTCCGCTTTCCATCATCAAAATGGATCCACGACGCCGTGCTCTTCAAGGAAAATTAAGGAAATTGATTCATATCTTATACGAAGATGTGTTAGATATAGTTGAAGACGTTATAACTAAAAATAAGAAGAGATTATGGTTACGGAAATGGTTGTCACGCAGATCTTCATTAGGATCGTCTGTTTTATTATTAAAAGAATTAGAAGATCCTCAAGAATATAAAATGTGCATGAAGATGTCAACTGAATGTTTTGAAGACCTTCTGAGGAAGGTCTCACCGATGATTCAACGTAACGATACATTAATGAGAGAAGCAATACCCGCCAGAGAAAAACTACAAACTACAGATTCATTTGTAGGATTGACTAGAATGGCATTTTAATCCACTTTACTTAAAGTCTAATTCACCCTCTTCTGGTCATACACAAAACAAACAAACCCCATGACGTTGCAGCCCTAATGAGCCTACCAAGCGACCGCTGCTCAGCCCGAAGGCATGTGTGGTATGCGCGACGAATCCTCTCCGTCGTTATTCTTGAGTTTCTAGATCGGGGTCGCGATCACACTGTCCAGATGGCTTCTCAGCTGAGCAGATCTGAAACCAGCTTCTGATCGAAGAATACATCCCTGACCTGGTCGGGAACTTAGAGAGTGGGGCCGGTCTTCCAGTCTTGTATTCCTGATGGAACTGGTGATAATGGAAACTCGACCAGCTAGGTGGAGAGAACACGGCGGCTGACAAAGGTGCAAAAGGAACAAGAGCATTCTGTAGTCTGACGTCGTTCTCTAGAAGCTAGCATTACGGCATTTTAAAGAGGAAGCAGGGAATTGTAGGAAATGTACCCAATTACAGCGGTGGTGTGGCTATTAATTGGCTCGCGCACGCATCAGCCCAGCCTCGTTGTCTCCTGTGTCATTCCGCCCGCCGCGTCATATCACACGATGCATTGCGTTCTCCAATCACACGGTTACTTCTGTCCCATTTCTAGGCAAATGGAAACGTCACACTGCGTCGACGAATGGACAAAAATAAGCACATTTTTACCTTACTTGTGCATCGCACTAAATGAATTACAAATATTTCTTAAGAAATAAACCTCTAGACGCAAACAGATTAAGCTCGCTCAGTAAACAGGGTGAACGCTCAAACCGACTCTATTCGATCGATCCAAGTCGTTACTAATGATGTGGATGGAGCGGAGGTTTAGCCGCTTTTAATCGGAGCCTCCGATTCAATTGAAGATTGATTTATGGCGCGGCAATTACAAACTAAACATATTGCTTCGTCCACTCTTTACTGCCATTCTTGCTTGCTTTTCCTTATCACTTATGTCTTCGTAATATACATCTCAAAAAAGCAAATGCCAATTAAATTTTGAAATATATGCAGGCTATTGTTATCCTGGTGCAGCCCTTCTAAGGCACAATCTCCGACGAGGGTGGGCGTCATCTGCCATGTATGGGAAACTGCTTGTTATATTGTAGTGTTATGTGTGCTGTGTGAGTTGCAAGAATGTTTGGAGCAATACAAACACCCAGTGGTACGAGGGCTGGAACGTGGTCCACTCAGCGTCAGGAAGTCAACTGACTTGAGTGGGGGTTCGATTCCCACCTTGGCCATCCTCGAAGTGGTTTCCCGTGGTTTCCCACTTCTCCTCCAGGCAAATGCCGGGACGGTATCTAACTTAAGGCTACGGCCGCTTCCTTCCGTCTTCCTTGTCTATCATTTCCGACCTTCCACCCCCCCCCCACAAGGCCACTGTTCAGAATAGCAGGTGAGCCAGCTTGGGAGAGGTACTGGTCCTCCTCCCCAGTTGTATTATCCCGACCCAAAGTCTCATACACCAGAACATTACCCTTGACGTGGTAAAGGTGGGATCTCTCGCTAAGTTCGAGGGAAATATCAACCCTGGAGGGTAGACAGATTAAGAAAGAAAGAAAATCATCTTCAGTTTGTAACAAATAAAACGCACTGAAATACTAAAAAAATTGAGGCGATTTGTTTGAATTTTGAGTACTAAAACTCTAAGACATTAATTCCCTGAACAGTTCCTTCTTTTTCTTTTTTAAAATTTCAATACCTTCCTTTGCCATGGCAAAGAGTACCGAATGTAAAAGTATACAATTTAGAAAAGGAAGTAAATGATGAGGAAGTAAATAGTTTTAAAGAGAAATATATGATCAAGTATGTGACTAAGCCGTTAAAAAACAGTTTTCATAAGGTCCATAATTGTTGTTCACTGGTTGATGTGATAATAATGAAGCATCACTTCACCCGTTTATAAATATTTAGACACTAAATTTTGTTCCATTATTATTTAAACTTCTTATTCCACTGTCCAAATATCTGTATTAAAAGTCATGTTCCAACGTGGCATTTGTCTTTCTGAATCATGCCGTCTTGGAGCCACTAAATCCAGTGGGGGTACTAATAGGAAGAGGCGTATATGGGTTCACTATTGTATTGTTAGAACTTTCTGCTTGCCTTTGGACTGCAGGCTGAAGCTTCTTCCAAGACCAAGTACAATACCTCAGACCTTAACCGACCTATCGAAATTGCCCACAATGGTGGCTGTTGGAGTGGTAGCATGTGTTTGGTTTGATTTGTGTAAGTCGTATTGTTAGGAAATATTTACGGAAATTTGAATATTATTAATTGAAAATTATGCCTGTTTATAACATAATGCTGTAGAGCCTCTCTCAGTGCCGTAATAAGCTGTTTGTTCATAAAAGGTATTTGTATTCGAACAATTCCGGTGGTGATAACGTGATTGTCCTCAAGTTCTTCTCAGAACCCGTCTTCTTTATATCTTCATTTACCTGTGAATATATTTATAATTCACTTAGATTGGTCGTATTTTCTATGTGCCTGGATGTAAGTCCAATTAGGGTCAGAGCAAAAACTTCAGTGTTCAGATTCCCAAACAACCTGTAGTGTTAAGGTAAATTGGTTAGGTGCATTCATAGGGAAAACTTCGAACCAAGTGATACTAGTGTTGTGTGCATTAATCATTTGATATCAAATGTATTGTTAGGAAAGATATTATACCCATAATAGGTGTTAATCCAGTTCGGGTGCCACGCAAACTTCTGAAGTTACCTAATGTTGCCTATGCTAGCATTTTCCCAAATCAGGCAACGTACCTAACTAAAACATTAAATCAGCCCCGGAAAGATACAAAACAATTGTGACTCAGAGTTACGACTGAGATATGAAACATTTTTAAACGGGTACAAGAATCATTTTTAGTGTTTTACAACGGAGGTACGTAAACGAAATCTAACCCAATTTCTCGTGAGTTGAATTGAGTATTACCTTCTTCTTTATGTAAATTACAAGAGAATGATATGCCATCATTTCCGATTAGTTTTAAGGTTACTAGTGCTTTAGATGTTCAAGAGTATCATACAAAATTTATGATATCTAATATCATTGTATCTATCAACAATTCAAGTGGACTGTGGAGAGTTGAAATCTTGTTCAAGAAATGCATTTGTTTGCATGTTTTACGAACTTTGCTGTGGTTGATAAAGTAATGTGGTATTTCGTGTAAGGTTAATAATGTTATCCGTTGACATCTGTTTAACTTATTTGCTGTCCGGAGTTTCATACGTGAAATATTTCATAGCGTTTGTATGTTTCAACCTGACGTTGATGAAATAATTCTCCCTTCGTTATTTTCGCACTGAAATTACAATTAGAAGTGCGCGATAATGTTGCTTTTGGTGCATAATTATTCATATTTTGAGTTATTGAGTTGTATTTCCCTATGTGGTGTAGTGGTTAGTGTGATTAGCTGCCACCCCCGGAGGCCCGGGTTAGATTCCCGGCTCTGCCACGAAATTGGAAAAGTGGTACGAGGGCTGGAACGGGGTCCACTCAGCCTCGAGAGGCCAAATGAGTAGAGGTGAGTTCGATACCCTCGTCAGCCATCCTGGAAGTGGTCTTCCGTGGTTTCCCACTTCTCCTCCAGGCGAATGCCGGGATGGTACCTAACTTAAGACCACGGCCGCCTCCTTTCCTCTTTCTTGTCTATCCCTTCCAATCTTCCCATCCCTCCTGTTCAGGTTACGTGAATTCAGCTGGGTACAGGTGCGGGCTGGCGAAGGGCGGGGGGGGGGGGGGTGGTGTTACAAAATCTCCGCTTCCAAAAGAGCTTCAACTGTGGTTCAGCTCGCGAGCCACTACTAGTGTGGTCCTCAAGTATCAATCACTTTAAGTTTGTATAGTGTTTGGTTTATTTGTGTAGTTACGTAGATATAATAACGATATGTAAGAAATTACAATTCCTTATTAATACAAGTAACAGCAGCGTGACAAGTATGTTTAAAAAAACTTGGGCGGGAGACACTGGGGACTAGAAGGAAACGAACACGGTTATGTGCAATATATAGGGTGAATCGAAATTCGCGCACTCGGGCGTCGCAGCACGACTCCTCACACGCCAGCCATAAAAAAAATGTCTCTCACAAAAGTTCGTCCTGCGAGTATATCCGGCAGAAAAAGAACGTTGAATAGTGGCAATCTGGCAACACTGTAACCATATATATATGGTAACTACCTCTGTCAGCACGTACTAGTCGTCCTGTACGGTTGGTGCAGTGGATGGAATTTTGGGTTAGCATGCAGGGGGTCGAGGGTTCGATCCTGGGTTGAGGCGCACTTTTTTATTTGCTAATTTCCGTCGGACTTTACATACTGTAATATAGTAAGACATCGTTTCTTAGGTCACATGTATCCTACATTTACAAAATTTAATAACACTGAACACGTTGTAACGCATCGAGTAGATGAAGTGCGAATAAATTCACGCCTACGACGAGGAAAGGGCGTTTTACAAAGCTGACCAATTAAAACGAATGTTCGTGCATTCCTAGGATCGTAGTATGTAAGTGCAAATGGTATCTAGAGGAAGCGCTGCAATCGCTGTTGACGATTAAGATGCCAGATACCATACCACCTGGACTACATTTACCAAATAAAAAACATACGCCTCAACCCAGGATCGAACCCTTGAGCTCCTGCATGCTAACACAAAAACTCTATCCACTGCACCAACTGTACAGCACGACTAGTATGTGCTGACAGAGGTAGTTACCCTACATGTGGTTACAGTGTTGCCAGATTGACACTCTTCAACGTTCTTTTTCTGCCGGATATACTCGCAGGACGAACTTTTGTGAGAGACATTTTTTTACGGCTGGCATGTGAGGAGTCGCGCTGCGACGCCGGAGTGCGCGAATTTCGCTTCACCCTGTATAATGTCTACACGAAAAAGCCAGCTTGGGGAGATTTACATAAGTTGGACAGATCATCCTCATAAAGTAAAAGGTACAGTAGATCGCAGAAAACTAACTATGGTAAATATTCGTTTGTAAATCGGGGAGTTGATGATTGAAATGCATTACCTGCAGCTGTCTTGGAACGTTTCACAAAAGTAAGATGCTTCAAGAACAGACTCCAGCATTCTGTAAACTGTGTGATTGTGTCATATTTTAATACAACGCTCAACCCACTTTAAACTGTAGTGTGTGTGAATCTGTATATGAACGTGCTGTAATGGTTTTTTTTTTTTTTTTTTTTTTGCTAGTTGCTTTACGTCGCACCGACACGGATAGGTTCTATGGCGACGATGGGACAGGAAAGGCCTAGGAATAGGAAGGAAGCGGCCGTGGCCTTAATTAAGGTACAGCCCTAGCATTTACCTGGTGTGAAAATGGGAAACCACGGAAAACCATCTTCAGGGCTGCCGACAGTGGGGTTCGAATCCACTATCTCCCGGATGCGAGCTCACAGCTGCGCGCTCCTAACCGCACGGCCAACTCCTCCGGTGTTTTGTAATGTTAAACTCAACCTATAGTATTGTAAGCTGTAGTGTTAAGCACTGGAAATACTTAAGTTGTGTGTGAATTTGTATATGATGATGCTGGATTTAGAATGTTAAACTAGGAGTATTTCTTGTGATATTTTCTTTCCATGGAATTCCTTGTAGTAGTAGTAGTAGTAGTAGTAGTAGTAGTAGTAGTAGTAGTAGTAGTAGTAGTTTGTTATCACACTACTGTAAGTGAACATCGTCACCAGGATATTTCCCAATTGAGATGTATTTGTTAATAATAATAATAATGCAGAAAATATATTTATTACATGTCCTATTGGTTGAACATCGTGATATACAAAGCGTGATACTAAAGATTAAAACTTGAAAATGCTCTATTGACTCGAGACTTGTACATATCTTGATTTAAAGAGACTATCCTGCATCGTGTCCTCTTTTCTGTTAGGATGAGAACAGGAAATGCATCATCTAAATAATCAGGTTTTTTGTACAGCCTAGCCAGTCTACTCCTAAATCCGGTCCTGACAATGATTTGCAAATTACCAGTGAGCTCGATCTAACTATAAAGTGTTTAAAATGTTGAAGGTGTTTAAAGGTGCGCTGGTGGCTCCTTGTACTCGCCACTTGGCTTAGCTCAAGTTCAGACTTCCATATTCGTATAAACAATTCCGTTGCCAGTTCGAGATCTCCCTACAGAATAAAGCACGTCATGGTTCACAGATGAATGGGAAATCAATAAGTAGGTGAGAAACAAAGAGACGGATTACATGCAGACGACCAGGGAGAAGATGACAGATGACTGTCGAGGGATAGGATTGGAAGGGTAATCGTTTCAAACGTGCCCCTATGTCTTCCTTAAACATACGCCGTCAGTATGTGTAGTGAAATGCTGAGGGGACGAAGTGCTCGACTAGAATCTGACTGCATTGAATTAGTGTCTGCAGATAATGATCATCTTTAAGATGACCTCGTGATCACGACCTCTGTGGCAGTTAGTTACTCGTTATCCTTCTGTTCCAAAGAGATCGGGTTCGAACCTCCAACGTCTCTTAAATTTCCTGGCAATTGGAAGGATGTTAATTTTTTTAACAATAGTATTGCCGTTCCTTATATGCAGTGAATTGCTGTCGGAGATCAGTTTCTCCTTTTGTGTGTGTATTTGTTTACTTCCGTGTTGGTTAACGGAAGTGAAACACCTCCAAAAGGTCACTCGAAGTGATCAGATCAGAAATATCGTACACATTGTTTTAAAATTCTGTAAAAGTGAAAGGTCTGTAAAGTCGTGAAAAGGACTGGTAAGTCTATGGGTAGAAATGAGAAGATAGTGCGTTACATTGCCTGGCAGTGTGAAAAAGCGGATAAGGATTGATATCAAATTCTAACTCAAGGTACAGTAATTGCCGAACATGTGCGAAGAACATGCAACTTGATGATTTTGATACAAGCATTGTACTCCAAAGAATTTTAGAGTATTATGAAGTATAGAAAGACATTCCTTCTGGTGTAGTTCTTCATCAATAACTCAAAAGAATTGGGATTATGTTGGCCTGATTAAAGTAATGAAGAAACTGACGTTGTGGGTTGGCTGTCAGCGACTTCGACGGTACTTCAACAAATACACGCCGATGAGTCAACCTATACAGGAGATGAAGTTTTGACGCCCCTGAACATTAATGGTGAGCCTGCATAGATTTAGTATCAAATACATAACAGAAATCTGGTCCCGCGGTTTTGTGGCAGAGAGTCTACTTCTTGCCAAGGGAATTAACCATTTAAGGTTACAGTTCCCGATCCGGTCGGGAATAGAACTTGGGGTACCGTAAACCGAAGGCCACTACGCTGACCATTCAGCCAAGAACCAGGTCAACGTCTCAATGAGCTATGTAAATACACCAGGAAGAAAAAACTAGGTAGTTTAGAAGGCCTAACTAACTAACCCCATGGCACCACAGCCCTTGAAGGGCCTTGGCCTGCCATGTGATAGCTGGTCAGCCCGAAGGCCTGCAGATTACGAGGTGTCGTGTGGTCAGCAGGACGAATCTTCTCGGCCGTTATTATCGGCTTTCCAGACCGGGGCCGCTATCTCACCGTCAGATAGCTCCTCAATTCTAATTACGTAGGCTGAGTGGTCCTCGAACCAGCCCTCAGATCCAGGTAAAATCCCTGATCTGGCCGGGAATCGAACCCGGGGCCTCCGAGTAAGAGGCAGGCACGCTACCCCTACGCCGCGGGGAATCTTATAAGGTCTACAACCATAAATTCAAAATTGCTACCGAGCGAAGATGGGATGGGTCGCTAGTTCGCAGCATATTTCGGTCATCCAGTTATTAATTTTACTTACCTTGTTCAGAGCGCTGGCCTTCTGAACTCAGGTTGGATTCGACCACCGCTCAGTTCAGTGCTGTATTTCAAGGTGTTCAAATACGTCAGCCCGGTGTTGGCAGATTTACCAGCGCGTAAACGTACTTCTGCCGGACAACATTCTGGTACATCTATGTCTCCAAAAACCGTGAAAGTTGTTAACAGGATGAAAAATTAGTATTATTTTATTTATTTATTTATTTATTTATTTATTTATTTATTTATTTATTTATTTATTACCTTGTTCCAGTCCTTTAGACGATATAATTAGGTATTTAATAATGAGGTAGAGTCCAATTTATTCAAATACATTCTTTATTTATTTTATTCAACAACAATAAAATCTTAAGTTGGCTGCACTATGTGGAACAAACTCATTAACCGAATGGTTACAAAATATTGGAACTATCTATTATTATTATTGTAGAAAATATCATCGCACACATACACACTCAAGGTACTCCGTATTGCGCACACACTCCAAGAGGTAAATTCCACAAATGGAAAGTAGCTAACTGTAAGGATCCCTCTTTAAGCACTCGCCAAGCCCAATAGACACTGTCAAATATTGTGCTGAAACCACTTGACAAACAACTTTCTTTACACAATGTACTACAAATTCAGGAGAAGCGAGAGATTGCCTTTTTACAGAAGTAGCCTTTTTATTTGGATGTATTTTATTTATGTATTTATCAACGAGGGGTTTATACAAAATGATGCAGTCATCTTAAGATTCGGAAATCATCAATACACAAGACTCACAAGATCTATCCTATTCCATGAAAGAAAGTAAGAACTACATACTGTTGATTGACGAATGTAAGACAAGCTGTATACTCATGTTTGCTGTACATTTCTACACTCTTCGTTGACGTATAGCTATCTTTAAGAACATCTTCAATGATGACATACACTTTCTGAACAAAGGTATCCAGGCAGCACTCTGTACACTTAAACTAGAGCCTAGATGTCACTACGACTGCCGCTGCTGCTATGAAAGCTGGCTAGGGGTTTGATGTTGTTCCATGGTAGGAAATACCTGCAGAATAGTTTGAACAAGTGAGCTTAGTGACTGGAATGTTGAGTAGTTACCAGTTCCACATCAGTCAATCAATCAGTCAGATATATTTTCGCCTTACTCACGTTGCCCAAGTCCACTGTCGAGGACGTCATTGTGAGGCGGAAGTTGGGGGGAGACATCTACTAAAAAACTACGATCGGGTGGGCTACGTGTGTTAATGGACAGGGATCGTCGAGCACTGAAGAAAGTTGTACGACTCAACTAATCATCTGTGAATTCTGCATTGTCACTAACTGTGCAGCTAGCACCATGACTGTTCGCCAGGGCGTACATGGACTAGAGTTCATCGCTTACGCATTCGTTCATAAGTGGCACATTTCGCCGGTGAACGGTAAACGCTACGCTCAGTGGTGTAATGATCACCGCCACTGATCGGTGGATGACTGGAGACGCGTAATTTGGAGTGATGAATCACGCTATACCTGAATAACATGCCAAATGAGAAAGTTTCGGTGTTGTGAATCGCAGGTCAACGATACGTGCCAGCCTGTACAGTGCCCATGGTGAAATTCTGAAGAGGTGGGTTGACAGTGTGGAGGTGTTTATCGTGAAAGAGTTTTGGTTCAGTCGTAACTCGTGGAAGGACTGATGACCTGAGTGTTGTCTACTACAGAGGACAAGTTCGGATATGTCCATTGTGTGTTTCAGCGTCGTAATGTTCCCTGCCATAAACCGGGGCCTATTTTTGAGTGGTTTATGGACAATAAGGTTGTGGAAATAGCCCGACCACAATCCTATCAAACATCTGTGAGGTGAACTAAAACGACGACTTCGATACAGACCACAACGGCCTGCATCATTAAGTGCGCTTGCTACAGCGCTGCAGGAAGAATGGTGTGACATTTCCCTGAAGATGTTCCGACAACAGGTAGATAGTCTCTCGTGCGGGATTCGAGCTGTAATGAAGGCCAAGTGTAGGGTTCGCTCCGTCTTAACGTCCATTGCTAGGTCTCTAGATATTTTTGATCACATAGTTTATGTATACTGTGTTAATAAGAATATCGTTTACATCTGTTTTCTTTTAAATTCTTGAAACCATTTCTGATATTTAATTTGAAATGAAAACAGGGAACCTCGTCGGACATAATACTTTAAACTGAAGAGGATCCCTATCGAACTCGTTCTATTCATACACAATTTGTCTACGGGACATAATAACAGATCCGACGTCTGCGCAAATATATCAAATTGCGATATGTAGCTGCTAGATGTGTATAAAGTGGCCGTGACCAAACATGGAACGCTGACGGACGTGCACAAAGCCACCACTGTTTTAGCTGCACTGTCCTCATTAACCACCAGCACGCCTTTGGTAACAGCAAATGGCAATGTTAGCGGAACCTGTTTCTCCTTGCTGCACCAATAAGCTGTGTTCATTTGTCTGAATCATCGAATAGCAATGATGCAGCAGCATACTGACGTCTGTATGCCTATTCCAGGTTGGGTGAGCGTCATTGAAGAGCTTTCAACAGTTTACACAACAATTGCTACTTGTAGTCTGTCGTGTCCGTTTAGATTTCTGATCAATAATCCCATGATCACACAAACAGCGCATTCTTCGGAACTGGATAGGTGAGGTGGACTTGGACCGCTTGGTGTGAGGACAGTGTACGAGCAACAACTGCAAATGTCATTCCCCTGTGACCATGATCACGATGTCAACAGTCACGTAAAACCACTAGCGTGTTTTATGTTTCGATAACTTCCTACGAGAAGCCGCAAGGTAAAATTTTTCAATATGAACATACACTACATTTAAAGCCTATCTTGCACATTTGCCGAATGAATTGCAGAATCAACACTTTTGACAGTATGTAACGGGCTTTAGAACGTCTAATAAATGTCCCTGTTTAACAGAGCTCGCCAGGAGTAGTAATAATAAATAGAAGTAGCTTCACACTGTCACAAGTTCTCTTTGGCACCGTCCTTCCCCTACACACACACAAACAGGAGTCTTTGGCATTCTTCACGTGAGCAAGTGTTATTGTCGGTTTCCCCGCGGAGGGTAGATGACCCTGCTATCGCACAGACCAGCACACGTACAGCAGTAAGGTTATGCTCGTCGTACTCGTGGACGGCAGCACTGTATGAGCTGAAATGGATGGAGAATGTTTTACCAAATTAGTTATAGGATTACATATTGTTGATGGTGATACGAGTCTGGGCAGAGGAAAACAAATTACACATTAGTGAGTGCAGAAGGGTGGACATGTATCATCGAAAGACAGAATTCTAGTAAAGAAAAAGCATTGCATATATTGAATACATTCAAGTACATGGACATGGCATTACAGACTACACAGAAAAGGAAGAGCAGCAGCAGCCACTAAGACCATGTTCAACATTAAAGCGATGTCCAGACTTTCCCTTCATCGGCGGATACCATTTGTTTAGTTATGTCATGATTTATTTGCAAGTCATTTTCTAGGGCCCATGAAGTGAGTCTGTTTAGTACCATCTGGAGCTCTTCTCTGTTTTCTGAACTTATTGCCATATCATCTGCATAGAATAGAAGTATTGCTGAACTGTCCTTAGTGATATTTGTAATAATAAATATTATTTAATTCAACATAAAATGATAAAAATAAATAAATAAAATTAAAAGTGAACTTAAATACATAACAAATTAATTTTTAAAACTGACTTCATTTACGTCAAAGGTAAAGATCAAAAAATGAAGATCATCAACGTAATCAGAAATGTTTAAATGAAACTTAGAACATTATTTAAGAGAAAGTATGTAAGTAAATAGTTCAATAAATGAAAATGTGCATTATATTCTTTTAAATATAATGACACATTACACCGTACGTCCTATTACTTTTTCTTAATTCTCAAGCGCACACTCATTCCTACTACAGCGCAATCATTCCGTCAGCTGTCCTCAGCTGGTCGTCTGGACAGGCGACCTTCTTGATAACGAGCTAGTGTGTCTGACCTGAGCTGGCAGGGAATTCCATAATGTGGCGCCAGTCACCACAAATAATCTGCTGCAGGGTCACCCAAACTCTTTGTCTCTGAGGCCCCCTGAGCAAGGACCCCTTAGCCGCAGAACATAACACTGCATTCAGTAAACTAACAACAGATCTTTAATGATACCATGATTGATTTTATTCGTATAATTTAGGATTAATATTTACTTTATTTGAAAGTTTAATTCAACTTCATTTACATAAAGATACTTTATAGACCTACATAGGTACATGCACATAAATGATTATTAATAAAATTATCCCTGTGATTGGTATCCTCAGTAGATTGCGATATAAGTTTTCTCGTGGGTTGTTGAAGGGTATTTACTATGCTCTTTTTGAAAGCCACATCTCTTATATGATACATGTCTGGGCATGCTGTAATAAAGAATTATTTGGAAAGGTAGAGGTCCTTAGGAAGAGAGCACTAAAAATAATTTTCAAACTGCCCATTCTGACACCGACTAAAGATCTGTATAAATATTGTAATATATTATCACTTCCAAACCTCCGCATAAAGGCTTCTATAATTATGATCTATAAAATTCAAACACATCAGTAATTACCAATTCACAGATTCATAATTATGAAACAAGAATTATTTATAATATTCACTACAATCAGATTCATTCCACTAGTTATGGTCAAAACTCTCTTTGGCATTTTTCTATAACTATGTATAACTCGCTTCCAAAAAATATAAAAATGTTACCAACTTTATCTATCTTCAAAAGTAATTTAACTAAATACCTGAAGTAGTATGGTAATTATGGTTAGGAAGCTTTGTCCTATCTTATCTCTTACATCATGTTAAATTATATACTTACTGTATTTTATTTTGTAATCAGATTGTGAATATAGCTGCCATTGTCATTTATTTGTATTGCACCAAGAAGAGCCTTGGCTCAGGTGCCTATATTGAAATGAAATAAATAAATACACTGACTGACAGAGCAAATGCAACACCAAGAAGGAGTGGTCAGAACTTTATGCCAATTGCAGGGTAGACTGACGTCACTGAGGTATGCTCATGATGTGAAATGCGCCGCTGTGCTGCGCACGTAGCGAACGATAAATGGGACACGGCGTTGGCGAATGGCCCACTTCGTACCGTGATTTCTCAGCCGACAGTCATTGTAGAACGTGTTGTCGTGTGCCACAGGACACGTGTATAGCTAAGAATGCCAGGCCGCCGTCAACGGAGGCATTTCCAGCAGACAGACGACTTTACGAGGGGTATGGTGATCGGGCTGAGAAGGGCAGGTTGGTCGCTTCGTCAAATCGCAGCCGATACCCATAGGGATGTGTCCACGGTGCAGCGCCTTTGGCGAAGATGGTTGGCGCAGGGACATGTGGCACGTGCGAGAGGTCCAGGCGCAGCCCGAGTGACGTCAGCACGCGAGGATCGGCGCATCCGCCGCCAAGCGGTGGCAGCCCCGCACGCCACGTCAACCGCCATTCTTCAGCATGTGCAAGACACCCTGGCTGTTCCAATATCGACCAGAACAATTTCCCGTCGATTGGTTGAAGGAGGCCTGCACTCCCGGTGTCCGCTCAGAAGACTACCATTGACTCCACAGCATAGACATGCACGCCTGGCATGGTGCCGGGCTAGAGCGACTTGGATGAGGGAATGGCGGAACGTCGTGTTCTCCGATGAGTCACGCTTCTGTTCTGTCAGTGATAGTCACCGCAGACGAGTGTGGCGTCGGCGTGGAGAAAGGTCAAATCTGACAGTAACTGTGGAGCGCCCTACCGCTAGACAACGCGGCATCATGGTTTGGGGCGCTATTGCGTATGATTCCACGTCACCTCTAGTGCGTATTCAAGGCACGTTAAATGCCCACCGCTACGTGCAGCATGTGCTGCGGCCGGTGGCACTCCCGTACCTTCAGGGGCTGCCCAATGCTCTGTTTCAGCAGGATAATGCCCGCCCACACACTGCTCGCATCTCCCAACAGGCTCTACGAGTTGTACAAATGCTTCCGTGGCCAGCGAACTCTCCGGATCTCTCACCAATCGAACACGTGTGGGATCTCATTGGACGCCGTTTGCAAACTCTGCCCCAGCCTCGTACGGACGACCAACTGTGGCAAATGGTTGACAGAGAATGGAGAACCATCCCTCAGGACACCATCCGCACTCTTATTGACTCTGTACCTCGACGTGTTTATGCGTGCATCGCCGCTCGCGTTGGTCCTACATCCTACTGAGTCGATGCCGTGCGTATTGTGTAACCTGCATATCGGTTTGAAATAAACATCAATTATTCGTCCGTGCCGTCCCTGTTTTTTCCCCAACTTTCATCCCTTTCGAACCACTCCTTCTTGGTGTTGCATTTGCTCTGTCAGTCAGTGTAAAAAAATAAAATAAAAAATCAGACACTTTGCTAATAATTACAACAATCTGGATCTGTTAATTTACTTGAAAAAATTCACTTGTGTCAGCCCCTGTGATGTAGTGGTTAGTGTGATTAGCTGCCACCCCTCCCCCCCGGAGGCCCGGGTTCGATTCCCGGCTTTGCCACAAATTTGAAAAGTGGTACGAGGCCTGGAACGGGGTCCACTCAGCCTCGGGAGGTCAACTGAGTAGAGAGTGTTAGATTCCCTCCTCAACCATCTTTGAAGTGGTTTTCCGTGGTTTCCAACTTCTCCTCCAGGCAAATGCCGGGATGGTACCTAACTTAAGACCACGGCCGCTTCCTTCCCTCTTCCTTGTCTATCTCTTCCAATCTTCCCATCCTCCACCAAGGCCCCTGTTCAGCATAGTAGGTGAGGCCGCCTGGGAGATGTACTGGTCCTCCTCCCAAGTTGTATCCCCGACCCAATGTATTACGCTCCAGGACACTGCCCTTGAGGCGGTAGAGGTGGGATCCCTCGCTGAGCTCGAGGGAAAAACCAACCCTGGAGGGTAAACAGATTAAGAAAGAAAGAAAACCGAGCTCGATAGCTGCAGTCGCTTAAGTGCGGCCAGTATCCAGTATTCGGGATATAGTAGGTTCGAACCCCACTGTCGCAGCCCTGAAAATGGTTTTCCGTGGTTTCCCATTTTCACACTTGGCAAATGCTGGGGCTGTACCTTTCCTGTCCAACGTCGCCATAAGACCTATCTGTGTTGGTGCGACGTAAAAGCAACTATCAAAAAAAGAGAAAGAAAGAATAGCTAAGAGCTTTCCCAGAATAAATATACTTCACACCGTTTCTGCTGTAGATCCTTCTTCAAATTTATTCATCCATTTAAACATCCTCTGCACCACTGATAAATTATATTTGAGAGGAAACTATTACTCATATAGTCAGTGTTCTTCCAAATTATGCGTATAGTTTATGACAATACACGTAAAATTTTCTCAAATATGAACGAAATGAAAGGGTGTTCTATGGAGACGAAAAAAATTGTTTTTCCTATGACTACTGCTACGGCAGAGCAGAGTTTAACAATGAAAGTAATTTAAATATACCACTCTGACAGGGGAACGCCTTAGTTACCTAGCAATAATTTCAATTGAGAAAGAGAATAGCAACCACTTAATGTGTGAACCAAATGCCATCGCAGACGAGTTCTTCTCACAGAAAGCACGCCGAATACAATTCACCACATAGCATAAGTATATGAACAATAAAGGTATTTCATCGGGCGAATTGGTCGTGTGTTTAGGAGCACGCAGCTGTGAGCTTTCATCCGGGAGATAGTGGGTTCGACCCCCACTGTCGGCACCCCTGAAGATGGTTTTCCGTGGTTTTCTATTTTCACACCAGGCAGTCTGTACCTTAATACAGGCCACGGCCGCTTCCTTCCCACTTCTAAGTCTTTTCTATCCCATGGTCGCCATATGACCTATCTGTCTCGTGCTGAGTATTCAGCCCGAAGGCTGGTTTGATCCTTAACAGCTTCACCAACAGCTGTCATAGATAGCCTAGGTGTCACTGAAGAGGCATACTAGGGACACGAGGAGTGAGGTAGTTTCCCTCAGAGGTAGTTTCCTCACTGAGCCAGAAGTTGCTATTGCATATCAGTCTGCCAAGCCCACTGAAATGCATGCACCAACCGACACTATGAGTGATATTTTCACACCATTCATAACAGGGGCTGGCTGCATTAGGAATGGTGTTACCAGCATCGCTCATACCTCGGTCACTTTCATATTGGCAAAGCCAAGGATTAGACTGAGACAGGTCAATGAAAGTAACAAATTGCTCTAGCCCATACCAGAAGACAAAGTGCACTGTAAACACTACATCTCTCCAGCAAAGGCTGTCTCAGTGCGACGTAAAACAAATTGTAAAAAATAAATAAAATAAAAGGTATTTTATAAGTTTTACGTGTTTATAATAAACACAGCATAATCATATTATTTTGTTGTTTTCCATAAGCTACTTTTTTTTTGCTAGTTGCTTCACGTCGCACCGACACAGATAAGTCTTATGGCGACGATGGGAGAGGAAAGGGCTACGAGTGGGAAGGAAGCGACCGTGGCCTTAATTAAGGTACAGCCCCAGCATTTGCCTGGTATGAAAATGGGAAACCACGGAAAACCACCTTCAGGGCTGCCGACAGTGGGATTCGAACCTACTATTTCCCGAATACTGGATACTGGCCGCACTTAAGCGACTGCAGCTATCGAGCTCGGTTTTCCAGAAGCATAAGCAATACATTGTTTGAAAGCAGTTTGAATCATTCTGTTAAATAATCTGATAACGTGAACATTTTGAAAATTATGCTGTTTCTGAATTTGACGAAAATGCGCGTGCAAGTAACTTCTAAATTTGGTCCCACCCAGAATATTTATCCTAGAGCTGCCACTAACTGTACACAGTGAAAATAACAGTTTCGAGTTCATATATCGCGACAGGTAGGTGGCACCTGTCACACACTTTCCTCTTAAGGTACCTCAGGAACTGCGAATTTTGCAGGATGTATCTGAGCCTGATGAAAACTGCTCGTGACAGTTCGTCTGGTGATCTCTGCCATCTGGTTGTCCCTCCCTAATGTAATGCTGTACGTCAGCTATATGTACTCCTCAAGAGTAGTTTCAAGCGGTTGATTTTCAGTGGTGACATGCATGTTGTTCAGGCTTCTAATTTTTGTTTTACTGAGGTTCATCTTACGATTTAATTTACTAATACTACGATAATAATAATAATAATAATAATAATAATAATAATAATAATAATAATAATATCTACTTTGCACGATCTCAAAACTTGCCTTTGATCCTATTATGAATATTTTCGGGACATTTGTAGTAGGAAGAATGTATATTACCTGAGTTTACAGTGCGCTCTTGCGCCAGTCCCAGGTTGGACGCTGTTCTCAAGCAGGACGTAATGACCGTGCTCTGAGTTCGATCTCCCACTGTCGCCACGCACCGCAACTCCATCTGGCCGTCCTCCGTGAAGAAATGTTTCTCTACCACAAAGCTCAAGGAGAGCGTTCGAATGTGCAAGTCCTGATCGTCCATTGGGAGAGCTGCGTCTATCAGCTCCACCTGCTGCCGGTCCGCCTGAAAACAAACAGTGACTATTATAGTAGAGCTGGTCTGGACTCATGTTGAAGTGATGTGTATAATTTCGTATTATGTTCAGTGTATTAGAAGCTAAATAGACTCTTTTTAAAGGATAATATTATGTTGTTTGGCACTAACTTACAGACTCTGATAACATTTGTAAGCACTATTTTTAATAAATAGGTCTTGAAACTCTTTATTTACATGTCATAACTCATGTTCTACAACTGTACTGCTCTGCTAACCTCTAGACGACGGTCAGGCTTCACGTTGGGCGCCATAAAAACTTTATACTATTTAAGACCTATGCACCCTTGCAGAGCTTCTTCGGTGTTTACCTGATATCTAACGATGGGTGCACTACATAGCACATTAATAAAGGAACACACAGGAACAGAATGTGCAAGCATACCACATGGAACTCTTTCTTTCTAAATGTCCTCCGTTAGTATTAATACGTACCGTCGCATTGAATCCCGGATGCGCTGATGCCGGGTTGATGCAAGCATCAGTACTAACGGAAGACATTTACAACATATAAATAAGAAGAGTGTCATGTGGTACGCTGGTGCGTTCTATTCCTATCTGTTTCCCATGATTAATGCACTATGTAGAGTTGTAGAAAATTAGTTCTAACATGGAAATAAAGCGTGTCCGGACATATGTCCATATAACACATTTTCTTCATCTAGGTGTGAGGACTATCCTGAAAATTTGGCCATAACTTATTGTCAGTGGCGACTCCTGACTTCTGGTTTAGGGGATGTAACCGAAAAAAAGTAATTGGAAACATCACCGCTAAGATACCGTCATTCCAAACACATTTTTCAAGGGGAAACAACAAACAGGGCGAACAGAAAAGTTTATTTAAAGTCTCACATCCACCATTCCAATGGTCTGTTTCATAAATATTTCTGTTGAAATGACGAAACACACGACTTCAGTTGTATAGTTACATTCAGAGTTGGACGCGGTTGTCCTTCATTTATAATTCTGCCTTTCTCCTTTTAAAGAAAAGCATACTAAATGTTTCTCCTAATAATCGTTCGATTACACAATTGTTAGAATAATTCAGTTCGGATTGCGCGGTATAAACGCGTGACCCTGGCGCTCCTGCATCCATACTTGATGAACTACTCCCAGATCCGTGTGATGTCATTTCAAAATCGCATCATTCTCGCATTTTCTGTTTGATATTTACACTACAAGCTACATGAAACTAATCATTCATAATGCTACAACACAAATTTGTCATATACCATCATTTACAGCACAAGAAAAGAGCCGCTCACAAGCAAGAACTCCAGTATTTCACGAAATAACAAATAAATCCCGGCCACACGCGATAACTTACAGGATTCCAGCTTGCACCGCCCTCTTGACGGATGTGGCTGTTCGTTCCGCATTGCAACCCCACTGAAGAGATCAGCAACCAACAAGAGTTCAATTCTCGTTGTGCCATTCCTAGAGTAGTTTGGCAATAATTAGTGAAAGTCCCTAACCAGCCA
Organism: Anabrus simplex; assembly: GCF_040414725.1. Lineage (NCBI taxonomy): Eukaryota > Metazoa > Arthropoda > Insecta > Orthoptera > Tettigoniidae > Anabrus > Anabrus simplex. Next base: position 165,149,538 of record NC_090271.1, read on the forward strand.
CGCTCGTTTGGATTTTATATAAATAACTTCCGTGAATATATGAGCAATGAATATTTATTTTTCGTTGAAAATACAAGGGATGTGGCACACCAATCGCATGTATGGGAAATTCGCCACTGCGTATTGTTACACTCTGCATCATAATAACTAGTGACCCATCCCGGCTTCGCGCACGACAATTTTCATTTTAGGATGACAGGACTCATAAGATTACCTTGTAGACGACATTAGTATTTTACCTCCTGATATATGAAAGTAGTTCAGAGTGGCGATTTTCCAAGGCTCAGTAGCATTTCCTCGGAGTTTGTTGCATGTGACACATTGAAAGATTACTATCCTGGCTAGTCCCCTTATGCTTGTTGTACAGTACTTTCCCCGTAAGTCTGACAACATTGTTTGCAGCCCGACATGTTGAAAATGACTATGTTTCTGAAACATCGATCTTTGCACCACCGGACAGCAATATTGGGCATTTAAAATGACCATGTTCACCACCTAACAAAATTTCGTTCTGACTCGTACGAATTCCTCTTCATCTATAAAGGTGTTCATTTCTTTCATTAAGTCTCATCTCTTTCACATCAAAGTGAAGTTCCAGATTTGGTCATCGACAGCAGACGCCTGAACAGAATGACGTGGTATCTACAGGCTTTACGAGCAAACTTACGTCAGATATTCCTCAATGAATATTTATATCTCAGTTGATTCACAGAGGGCAGAGACGCCAAGAGAATCTGAAGGTTGGTGATGTGCTGATCGAAACTGACATGAAGAAGATCAATTGGCCACCTGGTGTTATCCTGGGAGTCTATCCGGGGTGTACGGATAGTCAAAGTGAAGAGTGTTGGAGGGGAGAAGACGAGATCTCTGCAGCGTCTGGATCCCTTAGAGCTGTCTGCAAGTTCAAATACTACTTCGCCCTTAGAACAGGCTGCAGGACGTCGGTCCAAAGCCTGTGCCATCCCAACAGATGCTGGAGTATCTGATCAGGAACCAGGAACTACTACTACTACCTGGACAGGGAGACTACTTAGAGTGTCCAATATACTAGTTTTGTAGATTGATTAGGAAGGTTGCAATTTCACTTCACAAATTAGAAGGTGGGAGTATGTTATAGATTCAAGTGCGTAGTGTCACTATGTTGTCATATTGTTTTTGTGGAAGCTGTAATGGCGTAGTTTTATGTTAAGCTTCCAATTCATTAAAATGTTTCAACCTAGGCCGTGTATAATTTCGTTCCAAGTAAGAATTTGTACAGTATTGATATATCTTTAAAGGTTTAACCAGCGTAAGCTAAAAAGGCTCACCGACGGCCGTTTTTCCTTTGACTTACTTCACAAATCATTACTGCTCGGTTTCCTTTGATCACAGTTGAATGTTTATGCACACAAATCTTTCTGGAGAAATGCTTTAACCGCGAATTGGCCATGCGGTTAGAGGCGCGTGGCCGTGAACTTGCATTCGGGATATAGTGGGTTCGAACCCTCGGCAGCCCTGAAAATTGTTTTTCGTGGATTCCCATATTCACACCAGGCAAATGTCCGACTCGTTGGCTGAATGGTCAGCGTACTGGCCTTCGGTTCAGAGAGTTCCGAGTTCGATTCCCGGCCGGGTCGGAGATTTTAACCTTCATTGGTTAATTCCAGTGGCTCGGGGGCTGGGTGTTTGTGCTGTTCCCAACATCCCTGCAAATCACACATCGCACATGACACTATCCTCCACCACAACAGCACGCAGTTACCTACACATGACAGATGCCGCCCACCCTCATCGGAGGGACTGCCTTACAAGGGCTGCACCCGGCTAGAAATAGCCACACGAAATTAAAATTTGACCAGGCAAATGCTGGCTGGGGCTGCGGCCACTTCCTTCCCACCCTTAGCCCTTCCCTATTCCATCGTCGCCATAAGGTCTATCTGTTTCTGTGCAACGTAAAGCCAACTGTAGAAAAAAGAAAGAAAAAGAAATGCTTTATAGAATGGTGAAAACCGTATCAACATTCGTCCAGTGGTCCTCGAGATTAGACAGACAGACAGACAGACAGACAGACAGACAGACAGACAGACAGACAGACAGACAGACAGACAGACAGACAGACAGACAGACAGACAGACAGACAGACAGACAGACAGACAGACAGACAGACAGACAGACAGACAGACAGACAGACAGACAGACAGACAGACAGAATCGATGGTTTTATTTTATACTACGTATTGATAATAATAATAATAATAATAATAATAATAATAATAATAATAATAATAATAATAATAATAATAATAATAATAATAATAGCATTTATCCGCAAGTCCAAGCCTTATTTCTTTTAAAAAGATAACACTATTTATCCCATTTTTAGTTCGTCTGTTATAAACACGTTGCAAACCCATTGGATACATCAAATTGTATTCACGAGAAATGCTTGTAGGAATGCAAGTTGTGTGGTTGAGATTACAACAAGGAAACTTGCTCGCGCCAGTGAACGCTGTCTGATACTGCGAGCCTAGTGCCCGCTCTCAACCACTAGAAAGGCAAATTGAAGAATTATTTATAAGTCAAAAACTAATTGTATGAATTAATTACATGTCTAAGGTCGCAATAGTACGAAATTTTCTGGTAGTCTCAAAAAATGCCTCTGTAGTTTTAATCTTTTAAAAAGAAAGATGGTGTCGATATCTCCATTACTAATAATTCCACGAAAAATCTCAGACCGGACTGAGTAGCCTGGACGGTGGGGTGCTGTCCTTCTGAGCCCATCTTAGCAGGTTCTTTCCTCGCTCAGTTCGATGGCAGTTATGAAGGTGCTCAAATACGTCCACCGTCGTGTCGATAGATTTACTGGCACGTTAAAGAACTTCTGCGGGACAACATTCCGGCACCTTGGCGTCTCCGAAAACCGTAAAAAGTAGTTAGTGGGACGCAAAATCAATAAGATTATTATCAATACCATTTGAGAATATGAAAACAGAATATCGATACCTCCAATCGATTGGAAATTATTTTGATGTAACGTCTTAAGTAAATAACCATATACAGGATGGTCGGAAACAACGTGAACCGGGAATATGAGCGTTATGGCGTTGGTCACACTGATTAGTAATGTGAAAAAAAAACACGTCGATATCTCGAGCCATTGTCACTTTATCAGCTGCTGAAGATAGCCTACAAGATCGCTTCGCGGGCGATTTCAGATGGGTTTTGCGAGGCGGTGTTGCTAAATCTGTACGTGGCTTATGACCGACTTGAGAGCACCAATAGAAGAAAAAACCTCTCCAGGGGAGGAACTTGAACAAGGACTTCCCTGTTGATAAGACTCAGCCCACAGCAAGCACGCTCCGGTAGCATTGGCTGAATCCTATTGTGTATTAGTGTTTGATGCTCATTTCTAGGCATGGCTCACTAGCCACGTACAGCCCATTTGAATTCGCCCGCGAAGCGATCTGATTGGCCAACTTCAGCAGCTGATAAAATGACAACGGTGCGAGATATCGACGTATTCTTTTCAAATTATTTATCAGTATGACCAACGCCATAACGCTCAAATACCCGGTTCACGTTCTTTCCGACCGCCCTGTATAATATTAGATAGACGAGTGATATTCAGATTGGGTGTTCGAGCATGGCTTGGTCCTGCTGGTATTTGAAGATGTTCAAATACGCTAGCTTCGTGTTGGTAGATTTGCTGACACGTAAGATAAGTCTCGTGGCACGAATCTTCGGCATCCCAGCGTCTCCGAAAACCTTAAAAGAAGTTACATACATGCATGCATCATCATTATAGAACATTATGCTTTTCAGCGTTCAGTCTGCAAGCCTCTGTGAATTTACAATCCTCTATTTGCAGCTAGTGCTGTGGCCTCATTTAGTTCTATACCTCTTATCTGTAAATCGTTAGAAACTAAGTCTAACCACCGTCGTCTTGGTCTCCCTCTACTTCTCTTACTCTCCTTAACAGACTCCATTATTCTCCTAGGTAACCTATCTTCCTCCATTCGCCACACATGACTCCCCCACCGAAGGCGTTTTATGCGTACAGCTTCATCCATCGAGTTCACTCCTAACTTAGCCTTTATCTCCTCATTCCGAGTCCCCTCCTTCCATTGTTCCCACCTGTTTTACCAGCAATCATTCTCGCTACTTTCATGTCTGTTACTTCTAACTTATGAATAAGATATCCCGAGTCCACCCAGCTTTCACTCCCGTAAAGCAAAGTTGGTCTGAAAACATACCGTTGCAAAGATAGTTTCGTCCGGGAGCTGACTTCCTCCTTACATAATATTGTTGAGCGCAACTGCAAGCTCACTGCATTAGCTTTACTGCACCTTGATTCAATCTCATTTATTATGTTAGCATCCTGGGAGAACACACATCCTAGGTACTTGAAATTATCTACCTGTTCCAGCTTTGTATCACCAATTTGACATTCAATTCTGGTGAATTTCTTACCTACTGACATCAGTTTAGATGTTAAGGTGTTAAGAAGGTAGGAAGTTAATGCACGAAAAATTAATGATAATAATAATGCTATAATTAGCTCCTAAGAATCTCAAAGAAAAGGGTATCTGACTAATCTAAAACAGTCTCACCAACTCTTACTACATTCAAACGTGTTAGGGTCTAGTGGTAACTTTGCTTTAGAAGATGAGCGTCTCCGTAGATTAGTCCTTCCTCCCTGAAGAAGAAATGGAGGAGAGTAGGGTGTTATCGGTTAAGTCTGTGAACAAAAAGGTTAGATTTCCTGTGGAGCAGCTGATAACCCCTGTTTTCACTGGAGAAGAGTTTATCTGGAGTGTGAGATCATAGCTACGGCACCTCCAGTACTAAGTAGAATCGAATTTGTGGGAACATGAATTTCCATTTTTAAAATCCCACATTCATTGGCTGGGATTCGGACCACCGTCGCCTTGGTGAGAAGCAAGTGACAGTGGTTCTCGGTGATCATACACCTGGCAGATGACCTACAAGTACAGCATGAGTCAAATTGAGGTTATTTCCTATAGGAGACAGAAGTTACAGTTACCAACCTTGATGCCGTTGATAAACCAGGCGAGATGTGCAGGAGGATTAGACTTGTCAGATACACACAGCACTCTGACAATATCTCCTATAGTGTAACTGGCCTGTGCTCCTTCCACCGTGGGCTCCTTGAGTGGTAGGGCTGCAACACACAATACACACCAGAAAGCTGCAACACGTAACACATTTAATTCGGTAGTGTGTACTGTACAACATGAAGTTAAGATTATAATATTATAGAGGCGGAAAATATCGGAACCATGGAATATTGTTAGTATTTATATTCATTTATGTAGTATTCCTATGTATTTGACAGCATTTTTACTCTGGGATAAGCTAATGTCATGTTATCCATGGCCGAAACTCTAGTTTATCAGGAGGTTGCTGGGGCAGATGAGAGTTTGATGATGGTCTCTAAGGTGACTCAAGTGTCCTCGTGACTTACCCACAACTGTCATGTTGCTGGTCTTGTACACTGTCTGGAAGCTGGGTGCCTCGGTCGACACCTCACAGCGGTACCCTCCCGAGCTGTTAGGGGTCAATCGCGTCAGGGTCACCGTCTCCATGTGGCATCCCGCCTCCTATTAAGGGACAGAGTAAGTCATACTGAGCATTAATTAGTGCAATGATTGGAGAGTATCACAAAGTAATTAGTGTCAGTCAGTATTGATGGAGACATTTATGAAGTGAGATTGGTGATGTTAATAACAGATACGTCGTGAGCTAATCAACATTCTCTATATATAGAGTCAAATACCGTTGTCACAGATCTAGAAGTTTGTGGACAACAGCGGAAAACTATTCTAAAACGATACGTTGAACACAACTTCGGACAACAGTTTGAAGGTGGCCAAAGTTTGAAATCTTTCATCCATGGAGGAGATAAGATAAGGAGAATGGTTTGACATAAGAAAGTGTGTTATTCCTCTTGCTATTCATGATCCTAATGGATAAAATGTTAGCAGTGTTCAAGAGAAAAAGCCACAGGTCAGATCAAATCTGTTTCTTGCTGTTTATATTCTAATTTGGGGAGATAATTAGGAGGAAATACAGATGTAAAATAACTTTTGACATCAGAAAATAGACAGATTTAAAATTAAGTCTAGTGTCACAAAAAGCACAACAATAGCAAACAGGACAGGGGAGAGATAAATATAAGAAATAAGCCTTTAGCAGTTGTGGATGGTTGTAGATACCTTGGCAGCTTGATATCACACAATGGAAGCTAGGACGAAGAAATTAACTTAGGAACTGAGCAAGCAACAAGAGTCTACTAGTGCGTTAGAGACCTCACATGGAACTGAAACGCACCAGTGATGTGCAAGAAGACCCTAAATAAACCTTATTTTGTACTGATATGGCATATGCTTCAGCAGCCTGGACCTTGACTGAGAGAAACAAGGGCGGGATTCAAGCAGTACAACTGAAGTGCTTATGGAAAGCACGCAAGGAGAGAAAGTACGAGACAGAATACTGAATAAAAAGATACGAAAAAGTGTAGGTGTACGTAAATTGCAAGAAAGAATTGACAGAGCAAAACTCAAGCACATATGATGTTGATGTAAAAATAGAGCATTCCGAACAAAGCTTTCGAGAAATGATCACTGGAAAGAGAGCTATAAGATTACCTGTAATGAGCTGGAGAGACTCTATAGTAAAAACCAGTGAAGCAAGAGGCGTAGAGAGCAGGGCAGTAATCGAAGAAGAATAGTAGAAAGACATAACATAGAGAAGGGATTTCGCACGTTACCTTATTCATTGTGTATGTGTAAATGGAAGAAGAAAAAGGGTTTTATTTTTATGACAGAAGGCAGCGTAGTCTGGCGGAATAAAATTTGAGCAAATAATATATTGGACATTGTTGAACAGTGACCTCTGAGATAACATACATGTAGATATTTGTGTGCGACTTGGCATAATCATAGAATTGCTAAGCAATTGTGCCCATTTCCTCTTCTTTCCTCAAAGTGTTCAACATTTGATAAAGAAAGAGTACCAATTACTTCTTTGTTGACGATTTGCTTGGAAGGAAGCCACATGACAATGTTTACCCCATGTTCCCAAAACAAGCATTCGTACAGCACAAAATTTGAAACCTCTGGGTTCTCTACTGCACAAGGTACTCACAAAGAGGGTGTGCCTCCACTCATCATCAATGTTTGATGTGGACATTTATCTTACATTATGTTTTGACAGCCTAGAACATTGATATGAAGATAGTCATTTTCCTACCACAGTTGAACTCTGCACCATGTCCTGGAGGATATTTTTTGTAGACAATCAGTCTTGCACAGCTGCTCGCAATTCTTGCCTTGTGCAATACCGAATCTTTCGATCTCTCTACTTGATAAATCCCCAGAGACCCTTCACAGCTTTTTCACGGTCAGAACATCTTGGAGCCCAGCCAAAGGGAGCTGGAAGATATTCAGAAACTCTTCCAATCCACCGACTGGGAAGGGTCATATTCAAGTAAAGAGCACTTGCATTACAACGTGTGCTTCATCTTGCAGTAGCAGGACAACAGCGTCTTCGATAGCAGCTTGTTGAAACTGTGGCACCACCGAGCTCGATAGCTGCAGTCGCTTAAGTGCGGCCAGTATCCAGTATTCGGGAGATAGTGGGTTCGAACCCCCCCTGTTGGCAGCCCTGAAGATGGTTTTCCGTGGTTTCCCATTTTCACACCAGGCAGATGCTGGAGCTTAATTAAGGCCATGGCCGCTTCTTTCCCACTCCTAGCCTCTTCCTGCCCCATCGTCGCCATAAGACCTATCTGTGTCGGTGCGACGTAAAGCAACTTGTAAGAAGCTGTGGCACCAAACATTCAAAGTACCTCCTGGTAGACAGCTCCAGTCACAGAGATTTGGAAGAGGAAAGGTCAAACATGTTTGCACTCATTTCAGTCCACTTCATGACGTGCGATTAGTTTCGCTCCTATTCTTTGTAAAAATATGGAATTTCCTTGCTCCAGAAGACGATGTTTCTATAAAGAATGTTTCTGTAAATAGTACATTCGTCTATAATATGACATTAACACGAAAACATTGATAACAAAACGCTGGAAGACGTGCTCTTCATGGTACCTTACACATATCAATATCAAGACTTCATTTTAGTGGCGAAGGCTTGCGGATTAAATTACATTCACCACGGTCGAACGAGTAATATCAAGCACTTCGTACCTTTTCCGAGTTGATTTGTAAGGAGAGTTCTGCACTGACACCACAACTGCGTGGTGTGTCCCTCTTTGTTGTCTCTTACACTTTCCGTCGTGACTGCACGTTTTTCCCTATCCAACAGTGATTTTCTTGGCACTTCCATACCAAGGATGTCTGGAAATTTCGTTTCCACTGTACTCGTTGTTATACCGGTATGAGGTCTTCAATGAAGCCAAACCGTTGTAACTACTCTTTTCTCGATGGTAAACGGACTCTGATCAGCCATGTTTATGCAACATCTCGCTGCTAAGGTTGCCAACTGATCGGTGTTTTACCGACTAGGTGGAGAAATGTTACTGATATTTTGATTAAGACCGGTGGCTGGTACCGGCCCTTTATATGACCTAGATTTTAATTTTTGATCTGTAAAAATAGAGCCAAGGTTCTCTGCCACTTAATATATAACGAAAAGTTTTATTTTTAAAAGCAAATGGCACATAATTTTGAACTTCAAATTGGCGGAGATTCTCTTTACAAATACTGTAAATGTGAAGCAGCACCTTAACCTTGTTGAAAACAATACAGTTAAAAGTGTTGAAAATTGGGTTAAATATTTCCAAAAATAATCTGCGACGGGCAACTCACCTCAAGTGAAAGCAAATGGTCAACAAGATTGTTGAACGTTTTTCTAGTGTCATAAACAATCTATGGGCTGATGAGCGAAATCATTTGACTGTATCATTAGTGAAAGCCAAACTGTATAAAAGAGAAAATGCAATGTTTTACTTGTATGGAATTTTATAGATCTGTTGAGAATGAAGAAAGGACTTCTCAAAACAATCTTCCCTAGGTTAAAGTATAAATTGGAAATCTAAATTTTTGTCACTTTCCGCAATATTTTAGGAGTCAAATTTGAACAGCAATTCTTTACATATTTTGAGGATTCTTAAGGAGTATAGTATAAAGAGTAAAATGCGGCTAATGGAAATTGGTCTAGTAATAATATGTTAGATTAAGAAACTTTATTTTTTCATAAACTTCAAACTACCTATGGGTCGAACTGAGGACGCTCGTATCATAGGAAATTTGTGAGGGGACTGCAGATATTTTTTAGAGTTGACATCCTACTTGCTGCCTTAGTTCAATAGAAAAAACATCTCAAAATATGAAATTTTGAGATGTTAACTAGGTATGTAACATCCCTCACACTCTGCCTGGATCTATACTAAGATATGTTAAATTCCAGGTTGTTCACACTCCGAAAATGATATCTAAGTGTTTCCTTACAGCATAGGAATAAAAAAATGCTATTATTTAAATTAAAACGACCGATTTTAAGATGTGTTAGTACTGAACTAGGGTAGTGATCTGATGAACTTGCATCTGCTAACCGCGAGTATATTCCTACTCTTGCTGAAGGATGGTTTACAGCTGTCATTCCAATCTTTTACATACATGACAGCGATGTGTTAAACTAGATGGGAGAATGTTTACGTAATTTTCTGTTAATAACATTACCACCTTGTAAATTATATCTCGATTGATACTGATTGACCTTCAACAGATCTTAAAGTATACATTGATTTTAATGAAACACTTTAAAACAATACATATAGCAAGTTTTAATACATCTCAAGGTTTCTTGTCGTTGTATCGTAATTAATATGTTACTGGTGACTCACTATCAACTTAATATTCTAGCACTGATGTCAAGTTTCCTTTAAGTTGGAACTTGAACACGAAGAGATCATACGTAAAATGCCTTGGCTCTTGCTGCAGGAATTTATAAAACGGAACAGAGATTAATCACAAACTGAAATACATTCAGGAGCAATTAGGAATAAAATAAAACATATCCTTGCTTTTTCTGTGTAATCAGATTCTGTAATATTTTAAGAAAATCACTCCTTTGAATTAGTCTCAACTTATAATGACAGTCGTAAGATGGGTCCGGTCTTGTTGCGTATCTCCGTTGCATATCATAGCGGTGATACGATACGATGCAACGCGAAGTTTTTTCGTCCCGTATAGTCCATGGGTATCCCTGTCAATACCCGTATGAAAACGAGGCAACAGAAAAATGATTAACTGAATCTATGTTTGGAGCTTGAAGGTAGCAGCGGTCCATACCTCTACCTTCACTATTCTGTAAGCAAAATGAAGAAATCGCGACGTTTGTGGATATCGCAGATGTATGCTAGTGCAATGGGTCCCATCTATTGGCGAACTTTAGTTTTCAATTAGTGGGATATATAAAATATTCACAAGTATGCATCCGTCAGATTTTTAATTGTTGATATATTTGATCGGGCCGAATAATTGTTAAAAATGTACAGTGTTCAGAATAATAACTCCTGTTCGGAAAAGATTGGCTGTAGCGCCGTGATTTTTGGAAACAGGAGACTCCAGCTGTTCTTTGCTGAGCTGAAAAACACCAGCTTGATGCAAGGCGTGCAAGTACAGACTGGCACCACTGCGTTGCGTGTCGTTCCCTTGATATGACAGTAAAATACCACCAAGTGAGCGAGCAAGCCGTTGCGTATCACAGAATCAACATTTTGCATAGGAATGGCGACACGGGGTACCGTGTACAGTGATACGCTACGGGGAAACGCAACAAGTCTGGACCCGTCCTTCGTGTCTCAGGAGACGGAATACACCGGGAAGACTGGTATTTTTTCGGGAATGTACCTGTAGAACTCTAGATGATATTGTCACTACAGTACAGTTTTTTTAAAGACCCTTCACACGAGCGTTTTTCTGTCGTCGTTGTCCAGCTCAGAAAGTCTTTAATGTGTGGTCGGTTGTCGCCGCTTTGCCGTTATCATGTAATGCAGTGGGAAAAATACTTCCCCTGTACAGACCACACGTGAACCACTGTCACCAGCTGTAGCCGATCCCTCCACTGACCACAGCCCGACTACAGCGCGACATGTTAGCCACATCGTGACAAGTTTCCGCCAGCAGTATGTTATCATGATGTTGATATGGCCTTCCTCATCAAAGTATCTGTCCTTGTAATAATTGGTCCAATTTCCAGTAGCAGCTCATTGAAAGAATATTTAGACATTCTGAAGAACTGGAAAACTTATCCGGTTGATTGCAGAGTTCGTGATATACAGAGAGAAACTGCCCAAACTGTAGCCGGACTTCTACGATTGGATGTAACCACATTCTCTGTGTTTTCCTCCTTCTTTTACTGCGTCGTTGCATGGATGAAAGAAGTGCAGCCTCTTTTTCAGAATTCCTACTGTGAACATCCGAATTTTGATGATGATAATAGTGATGATGATGATGATGATGATGATGATTATGCTTGTTGTTGAAAGAGGCCTAACATCTACTTCATCGGCCCCTAACTGAATTTTCACTTGGCGAACGAAATTACTCCATACGCAGTGAAGCTGGCCAGACCACATTTTGACGCTGACCCAGTCACAAATGTGGTCATCTAAACTACAGAAGTGGTCGCACTGGGGACGAAGAAGCGTATTTTTGTAGTCGAAAATGACGACAGAGAAACGCTCGTGTGTAAGGGTACAAAGTCTTTTCTCCGGGTTATGACCGTGTCGTTATTTTATGTACTTTATATGCAATTGACGACGTTTCAGAATACATTGACGTATTCTTTATCAAGGAGAATGTATACTCCTACTCGGTCCAATGTAACAGTCTACCCAGGGTGCTAAAATCAGCTACGAAGATGGTTTCTGTGCCTCCACGCTTAAGCACATCATTCCTCCCTCCTCCAAGTTACAGACAGTAGTCATAACGGACATTCCTCCTCTGACTGCCGGTCGAGAGATACTTTCCAGATGTTCTAGTGATGTGTCCGAGACTTGCGGGAGCATTGGGGTGAGGAGACAGTGAGGACCTCCGTGGTTGATTTCAGCTTCTGATTACCTTTGACTGAGTGAGAATACAATATACAGGAGGATGCAATGTACAGAAAGCCTCGGGATAAACCATACAGAACAAAGACGCGGTCAAACTTAACCGATCGTGGAAGTTTCAGCTTTTAGATGGTATGTGCCTGTTGAACTCACATCTAAGAGGGTCACTCCTGACACAGGGAGCGCCTGACAAGGAGGGTGGTTGTCTGGGATGTATCTGTAGAACTCAAACTCGTCCTTGTACCACTTGACGGAGTAGAGCCGCTCATGTCCTAGATCGAACCTGCAGACGAGCGTCACGTTGTCCCTAATGTCCACGAGCGGCGGCACCCTCAACTCTCGGAGCACTAGCGTCTGCGCCACTGCAACAACAACAATAAACTGCACTCTTAAATTAGTCACAAAAAGACTTAAAAGACCAAATAGGAGGAAATTAAGAAGAGAGAATCAAAGAATTAAAAAACGGTTATTCTTGCTTTGCATGAAAAGGGTGAAAAGAAACAGATAACAAAGTACGTAAGAAGAGACCACGCAATTTAACTCTCTGCTGCATGAATTATTTTTTGTTTGCGTTTAATGACAAAAATTTCAAGCTTTCAAGTTCAACTAGAGTTCAGAGTCTTAGATCTACCAACAATTCTTAACTAGCGCTAATACCGTAACATTCGTATGTGATGTGATATGGTTATTGTTTTAAACTAGGTAACCATACACCGTCTAAGAGGCCCGCCTCCCCCTTCAGGGGAGGAATGAAAACGTTTAGTACTAGTAGCAACCATCTCCTTTTTAACACTAAACCGAAAGGAGCAGGTCGCATGAAATGATCGGTAAAAGAAAGAGAAGGACCATAGAAGTCATGAAAATGTAAGACTCTCTGGGCCTCGCGAAACGTAATACCGTGCGGTAGGAAGAGAACATTTGTTGACCAAAGGAGGTTGGATGGAATGATGACAGTTATAAGACTGACACTAATAAGTGGAAAAGATGCCCCATGGTGCCAAGCTAAGATCCCCTGGGACTATCTCCTTTAGTCGCTTCCTACAAAAGGCAAGAGATACTGTAGATTATTCTATTGCTCACAGCCAGAGCGGGGTGGGATTTAGTAAAGTGCTAAACCTAGGTAGATGGCGGTCATAGCAGACACGCTCGAACAGGGCTAAAATATTTGTTAATGAGGGGAAAATCCTCAAAATTTCAGCATTGTATCTTATAGAGTGAACGCCCGGCATAGTGTCGAAACCTTCACTTCGGCTTGGAATCCCAGCCGGGTCTAGGATTTTAACTGTGTTTAGTTAATTTCTCTTTTTTTTTTTGGTTTTGCTAGTTGCTTTACGTCGCACCGACACAGATAGGTCTTATGGGGACGATGGGACAGGAAAGGGCTAGGAGTAGGAAGGAAGCAGCCGTGGCCTTAATTAAGGTACAGCCCCAGCATTTGCCTGGTGTGAAAATGGGAAACCACGGAAAACCATTTTCAAGGCTGCCGACAGTGGGGTTCGAACCTACTATCTCCCGAATACTGGATACTGGCCGCACTTAAGCGACTGCAACTATCGAGCTCGGTAGTTAATTTCTCTGACCCACGGACAGAGTTTTTGTGTTTATGAGTTCACAACGCACTCTTTTTCATATACTCGCACCACACTGGGGTCCGACTCGTTGGCTGAACGGTCAGCGTACTGCCCTTCGGTTCAGAGGGTCCCGGGTTCGATTCCCGGCCGGGTCGGGGATTTTAACCTTAATTGGTTAATTCCAATGGCACGGGGGCTGGGTGTATGTGTTGTCTTCATAATCATTTCATCCTCATCACAACGCGCAGGTCGCCTACGGGAGTCAAATAGAATGACCTGTACCTGGCGAGCCGAACCCGTCCTGGGATATCCCGGCACTAAAAGCCATACAACATTTCACCACACTGGGAACCACTACAGAAACACGAAATTTTGCATACATTCCTCCGCCTAAATTGGCTTTAGGGAGGGCATCTGGTCGTAAAACCGAGCCAAATCCACATGTACGACACAGTTCGCACTCACGACGCAACCAGTGTATACCGGTATATTTTCATTACATTTGAATCAGTGGGAGGTAGGTAGGAGCATAATATTGGAACAGGAGAAATCTAAATGCGAGTTATATATTCGTATTATGGGCCTCAACGTTTGCAGGGCACAGTATTTCATGTGAGTCTGTTTATTTAAGTCCCTCGTAGTGGACCGTCGCAAACCGTGCCTGTCTCTTACTCATTAATTTGTTAATGTTAAATGTCTACTGAGAGTTTCCTATCTACGCTGCTCATTAAACTTGTCGGCGGGAACACGTCTTCTTATCGTCTTTCCCTTTGTTTACTACTGCCGCCTCCTTTCTCCAGATTATTGAGTAATTTAACCAAGTTCAGTCCGAGTGTCGCCTCGTCAGGAGTGTTTGATAAGCCAAGAAGAGTAGGCTTAGCATCCTCCTTGCAAACTTATTACTTTTACTAAAACTCGTATCGTAATGACAAATCTCTATCTCTACACCTCAAGCAAACAACATGGACTTCACAAGAACATTCGCGAAGTGCGAAAGTAGAATGTTCGGCTGTAATCAATGCTCATTGTAGATATCAATTTTGGCTACTCACAGCGGTAATTACACATGTTTGAGTCTAATAGATACTGTATGGCATAAACTTGAATACTATAGGAAACTCAGCTACCAGTAATGATTTTTCTACTAATTTTAACTGTCTTTACATGAACTTAAACCTGCTTGAGGGTCTGTTAGGCACAAATGTAAATGGCAATAAGCACATTGGATGAATGGTGTATTTTTGGAGTAAGGAGTTGAGTACCGGCAATTCGAATCTGCAGGTCCTAAGGTAACATTTTAGATATTTGGTCCTCTCGTTCTAAAACTTCCTACAAACATAAAGATAGAAACCGTCCTTGCTTACGCCGGTCTGAACTCAGATCATGTAAGAATTTAAAATTCGATCAGACTTATTAATTAAACTACTACACCTAATCATATTCCTTAATCCAACATCAAGGTAGCAATCTTTTTTCGGTAAGAACTGTAAAAAAAAATACACTGTTATCCCTAAGGTAACTTTATCTTATAATCGCTAATAACAGATAAATCAATGCTCCTATTATAAAGAGTTATGTTTATCCTCATGTAACCCCAACAAAATACGATAGTATACTTGTTAATAACACCACCAAACAAAACAAATATAGACTCATATAAAGATCTATAGGATCTTCTCGTCTTTTATATTTATCTAAGCCTTTTGACTCAGAAATTAGATTCTGCTTATTATGAAGAGACTGTTATGATGATGATATATTTGCACGGTCAAAATAGCGTTTAATTCACATCAGAGGGCAGACCCGACCTTAAATTCAAATCAAAAGGGCATGCTTTCTTTTATAAACAAGTGAACATTAAAGGTCCTTTGTTTAAATTAACATCAAATAAATGTGGCACATTTCACATATCATTATTTAAATTAAAGTTAAGTTTAACAATTCACTCTAATACCCTGCTTAACATTATTATAAAATCATATTAAAATAAAATAATTTATAACATTATTCAAATTATGGCTAGTTTAAAGCCTACAATTCTTAATACACTTACAATAATTATAATATATGTTCTAAAGCTTATCCCTTAAAATATTAAACGCATAAATCCGAAGGTTATCATTAAATACTGAATAAAATTCATTTCTTGGAGAACCAGACTAACATTTAATTACAAACTTATTATTATTGATAATGATAACACGTTAACCAACATAATAAATGAGCTCTTTTTAATTCTTGAAAAACACATTCTCTATTCCAATTTTAATAAACCCTGAGGCATCGCATTCAACTAGAAATCTAGCTTTGTTCCAGGCACGCTTAATTATGTAATTTTATGTACGGGAAATGAACTGGTTATGGATAAGCGGATGAAGTTTGGTAATAGTGTTACGGCTCTGGAGGTCAATATCAATGCTGTCGAGAAAAACTCACTCGTAATAACAATCCACTGAGGAAAAAAATACACATCCAAAGGTTGAACAAGAGAAGTTGCAGCAGGTGAAATGGTTGTTGCTTGCATGTGTTTATCGTGAATTACGAACAGATTTTGTTTATGGAGTAAAAAAGAACGAGTCAGTATGGGCAGTTAAAACATGCGTTACTACCATCTAGTGGGTCATTTGTACTTATTTAGAAAAGGCACTTCACGAATGTTTGTTAGAGGCCTGACGAACACTAATACTTCTGTTATTTCCCATCATGTGAACTCGTGGCTGTGTGTCATCTCTACACAAAAGTGCAAAAAATGCATTCATGAACTTTGTATACCGTTTTCTGAAAATGATTATTACTGTGCTTTACAGGTCTACTACTTCACGTCACTGGTTCCATTTATGACAAGACTACATGGGGCCGCCCAACAAGTCTGTTTACGTCGTACGACTGGTAACTATTTCTACCATTTATTAATTGGTTCAAGGGAGAGGTACACATTTTAGGGCGAAATAACTGTTTTTTGTAATATTTTTAAAGTGGTCGGGTAGAGTGGTTAGCTTGCACCCGGAGTCTTGGAAGAGTAGTAGATGATGAAAAAAAATGTTGTCAAATTTCCTTTAGGGAAAAGTCAAATGATCATAAATGTCTTTAAATAAATGCAACTCAAATGGATAACGATTACTTTATCTGCGTATAACGAATCGTTTTCGGGACACTTCTGTATGGAATTTGGAGTTGACAAGTGTGAGGTTGAGTGCACCGAAATGTAGGAAAGTGACTCAGGGCTCAGTAGCGGCGCTAGGAAGCTCGCACCCCCCCCCCGCAATAATTGAAAACGGGCCCCTCGTGTCCTTATAAGGAACGTTACAAGTTTATTTCGTACTACAAGGTTGTATATTATTACAATGAACAGCAATGACGCCAATAATAATAATAATAATAATAATAATAATAATAATAATAATAATAATAATAATAATAATAATAATAATAATAAGTTAATAATTTAGTTTTCAAATACAGAAATGAAAATAATACACTTATATGGTACGAACACACACATACATACATGAAATGCATATTCCAATAATAGTAACCAAAACACGCTGACCGTCACAATATAATCCCGTTCCTAGGACCAAACAATTTACAACTCGACCGTCCATCGTAAGCCTACTTACCTACAGTGACTGCCGAGAGTTATAAACAGGCTCAAAACTTGAGTATTTAGAGTTTAGATAAGGCGGATGTCCTTGTTATTGCAACTTCGCTGAGTACCGGGTTCTCAGAACTGGCTAATTACTTCAAAAGCCTTGTTGATTGTTGTGAGTGGCAGCAAGGGATGGTTATTATTGGAACAGACTGGGAAACCCACATTCTTTAAGAAATAACTACCGCACTCCTATTGATGAAAGAAACTCTGCACTACGACGACCTACGTTTGGAATAACCCTCTGTAATACAAACAATACTCTGTTGTGTGCTGCATCTTTAACAATATGTAAAATCAGTCTTCAGAAGCACTTATGGGCCCCTGACAAGCCATGGCCTCCTCTGCCCCGCAGGGTCTGCGAGGTCCTTATGGCCGTCACTGTCACGGCTTATGAAATTACCGCGAATTAAATAATCTGTTTTCTAGAGAGTGATGAGATAAGACCTCTTTTGATAAACTAGATCCTTCTGTATGTGTCTGAGTGATGGTCATTCATCAGTGCTTCACTTCACAGCCTGCAAGGTCTCATCGACCATATGTACTCTAACGCCAGGAATCATAGTTAAATAGCTTCTGCGTGTAGAGTGGGTAAAATAAGTATTCATACACGTATGGTTTCAAACGATACACAAACGGGAATTATCGGTAAGTGATTTATACTAACACTACAGATGCACTATTGTTTGGCGTAATTAACTGTACGTACAGTGGATGTACTAACTATATTCCTTGATTTATGACGAAGTATTGTTTAACGACACACAAAAAGTTTTCATACATTTCGGTTGTAGTCATGTATGGTATTATAAGTTAAAATGGTAGGTAAACTTCGCCGACTGATGGCTGAAAACAAATCATTCATCGTGTATCTCATTTAACAGTGAGTATTAGTGCCTGGAACTAATAGTGGATGGGACGTCGATCGGGTGAATTGAAGACTGTTGTGAAGGGAAAAAAAAAAAAGTTTCCTTATGGCAAGAGGGATTTTGTTACCGAAACATCTCGCATGCTGCTGTCCAGTATGGTGTGAACAAATACAAACGAACAAGATCTACGACGAATGTGCGTAGGTCTGGACGTCGTAGAGCTCTAACGGTCCGAGAGTCGCGATATATAGTACAACAAGCGCGCAAGAACTCAGGCTTGAGCGCCCGAATGCTTGCTGAAGACTTCGCAACAGCAACAGACGAGGAAGTATCACCTCAAATCATAAGGAAATACATTCACGAAGCTGGGTTAATAATAGAATGACAAGAAAAGAACCGTTCATTAACCAGCCCAATAGGGTGAAAAGACTGGAGTTTGGTCGCGCATCTCAACAAAGTCAGAGAATACTGGAAGAAGATTATATTCTCTGATGAGAGCAACTTGAACCTTTTTGAATCTGATGGGCGAAGATACAGAATGTGTGGCGTAAACAAAATCATGAATTTGACCCTAAGAATATTGTACCAACTGTCAAGCATGGTGTGAGGATGCATGAGCTATGCTGGGATAGGAGAATTGATTGTTGTTGAGGATAACACGCCTGCCACAGCATATGTGAACATACTCCGTGTTAATTTGCTGGCCAGTGTTGCGAAATTAAATCTTGAGGACCCGTTTGTTTTCCAACAAGACAGCGATCCCTAGCATACGGCTCGTGTAACAAAAGATTGGATGCTGTATAATGTACGCAACCAACGTACAACGTTTCCACAGCCCCCGGACCTCAGTCCCATAGCAAAACCTGTGGGCGTTATTGGAACGGAGAATAAGGAGACGGACATCCTCGTCAAAAGAAGACTTTATCGATCATCTGAACAAGGAAAGATCAAAAATTGATACCGAAACCACATCAAACCTTGTAAGCTCCATGTCACGATGCTTCAAGCAGTTATAGATGCCCAGGGAATGCATACGAGCTATGTGTGTATGAGGACATTGTTTCAACGTGTATGAATATTAATTCGTTTTGTTTTCTTGTAAAGGCTGCAAAATTTCTATCCGTAGATGGTCCTTCACACTTCATTAAGAAATATAATTCATGTACTAAAGATATGTGGCAAACCGCACGTGCAGTGTATGAATACTTATTTTACCCACTGTACATTCAGGAATATCTTCCTCGAACAAGTAAACGTGCTCTCATTATTTTGCTGCAGTTTTCTACGACATGTACATGCAAAAGAACTCTTCCTGCTATGATGAATACAAAGATAGTGAAACGTGAAATTTTGAGAATGGTAGGTCAGGAAATGCAGGGGCTGCCTGGCCGAGGCGGTAAAGGCGTGATCGGTTCACCCGGAAGGACGTGGGTTCGAATACCTCTCAGGAAATCATAAAGTTTAAGAAACGAGATTTCCACTTCCGGAGGTAGATATGGCCCTGAGGTTCACTCAGCCTACACCAAAAATGAGTACCAGGTTAATTCCTGGGAGCAAAGGCGGCCGGGCGTAGAGCTAACCACTCTACCCCATCACGTGCCGAGGTTAACAATGGTGGAAGCCTTTACCTTCTACACATCCAAGGGCCTTCATCGCCTGTACGGAGGTGACTTTGCTTTTAGGTCAGGAAATGCATCTGAATTTGTCACACCTGATATAAAACAGATCTGTAAAATTCTCCCAGCTCATGAAAGTCATTAAATTTTTCTGTATACATGCCACTTAACTCTTCAGTGATATTATTATTATTATTATTATTATTATTATTATTATTATTATTATTATTATTATTGTGGATATACGGTGCTATGTACAACTTTTCAACGATATTATGTTGCGGATATGCAGTGTATGTGATCTTAACGACGCTTAATGCATTCACATTACGAAAATGACGAATATTGCTTGGTGGGTGTCGCGTAGTCCGCTTCTGTTGTGTAGTGGTTAGTGTGATTAGCTGCCACCCCCAGAGCCCCGGGTTCGATTCTCGGCTCTGCCACGAAATTTGAAAAGTGGTACGAGGGCTGGAACGGGGTCCACTCAGCCTCGGGAGGTCAACTGAGTAGAGGTGGGTTCGATTCCCACCTCAGCCATCCTCGAAGTGGTTTTCCGTGGTTTCCCACTTCTCTTCTAGGCAAAATGCCGGGATGGTACCTAACTTAAGGCCACGACCGCTTCCTTCCCTCTTCCTTGTCTATCCATTCCAAGCATCCCATCCCCCCGCAAGGCCCCTGTTCAGCATAGCAGGTGAGGCCGCCTGGGCGAGGTACTGGTCATCCTCCCCAGTTGTAACCCCGTCCCAGAGTCTGAAGCTCCAGGACATTGCCCTTGAGGCGGTAGAGGTGTAAAATGGGTGCCGACATGCAACGAAGATTGGAAACTTCTAATCTAGAGGGACAATGATGGGTGTAAGGAGGGACGCTTGTCTGTGACAAGAGGTTCTGACCCCATTATTGAGAGCCATGAAGATGGTTTCCCATGATTTCTCACTTTTAACCAGGCACATTCTGCGGCTCTAACTTAATTCAAGCCCGGCCGGTTCCTTCCCAGTCCTATCCCTTTTCTATCTCATCTTCGACACAAACTTGCGTCTGTTGGTGCAACATCAAGCCATTAGCAAAAGTAACTGGTGTGTGACATATTTGGAAATACTGAAAACTATTTGAGTAATAGAACTTTAATCGCTGCGACGTGGGAGGTCGTTGCTATCTCTGAAAATGAAATGCTTTCCCTTCTAGACTGGGGGGACTCCTTTAAGAAGGCCAGTGATGACCGAATAATTCAAGTCTGTCAGCCCGGCATCTTCCTTCATCTTTCCTCATTCTGCCTGTCAATGAAGATGAGAAAAAATGCCCATGGATTTAATTTATAAATGGAAAACGATGGTATGACGAAGTCTCCGGGGGAAGTTGGCGAGCAGTACAGCCGCAGGGTGGGGGCGAGAAAGGGAGGCGACCACCTTCACTGTACGAACATTTCATCATCTGTCGGAAGAGACTTACTGCATCACTTGTTTCATGGAAATCAGAATCAGACAAGATTTCATCAGGTGAGTTGGGTCTGCGTAGGAGCAGCCTCTAACCCAAACGCTCCAGGTTCGATTCCTTGCTCGTTCAAGAAATGTAGAGCTTTTTCTCAAGAACGTTCGATGCTTCAAGAAAACATTCTGATAATTATATGATGATGTTGGTCCAATCACTTCAAGCACCGAGCGAGTTGGCCGTGCGATTAGGGTCGCGCAGCTGTGAGCTTGCATTCGGGAGATAGTGTGTTCGAACCCCATTATCGGCAGCGCGGAAGACGGTTTTCCGTGGTTTCCCATTTTCACACCAGGCAAATGCTGAAACTGTACTTTCATTGAAGCCAGGGCCGCTTCGTTCCCACTCTTAGCCCTTTCCTACCCTATCGTCGCCATAAGACCGATCTGTATCAGTGCGACGTAAAACAATTGTAAAATAAAAACACACTTCAAGCAACTAATAAAGACTCAATCGACAATACTAAAAACAATCCTGAGGAGGCTCACACAAAGCTTCTTATATCCTGTAGAATTGTCCTTTCAGTAATCCTGTCGAATTTTATTATTATTATTATTATTATTATTATTATTATTATTATTATTATTATTATTATTATTATTATTATTATTATTATTATTATTATTATTATTATTATTATTATTATTATAGTAGAATCCCGATATAACACTGTTGTCGGAGGCCATACTTCACCCCGTGTTAGGCCTGTAGCTTAATCGTGGTATATTGGGAGATGACCTGCGCAGATGATATGGGAGGAAGGGAGAAATATTTCAGCATACTGCAATGTATGTATGTATGTTTAGTCATCAGCCCGAAGGCTGGTTGGATCCTCAACAGTTCCGCCATGAGCTGTCATAGATGACCTAGGCATCACTGAAGAGGCGTACTACTATACGTAAATTACACTACCGAATGTAGAAATAAACTTAAAAACTTACCAGTTATACACTTTACTCTAACGGAACACGAAATACACTAGATATACATTGATCAAACAACCTACTGCAGGCCTAATTGTCGAGTGTCAGTAAAGAGGTCCCTAAGTACTGTGTGGTGGTTTAATGCACAGCGCTTCATTTCCACGTAATGTGTTGTAATCGCCAGGTGCATCGGATGAACAAGAGTTGATTCAGTTTGTTTCTACATCCATGAAATTACGTTATTTATAAGTGGTGGTGGTGATTATTGTTTTAAGAGGAAGTACAACTAGGCAACCATCCTCTATATAACACTAATCAGAGGGAAAATATGGAAGAGATCCGACGCTACGAAAAATGAAGGTATCGGACAAAGGAAGACAAGGGCCACGAAGGGCGTGAAAGTGAAAGACTTCCTAGGCCTCCATATGTAATACCGTCGGGGTCGGAAAAGAACAAGAGTTGACCAAGGGAGGTCGGATAGGATAGATGAAAGTGAAGAGCCTGGCACAAGTAAGTGGAAGCAATGCCAGGACTCAGCTGGGTACCCCGTGGTCGCCAACCCACGCTCCAAAGTTCAGATCCCCTAGGGCCCTTTTAGTCGCCTCTTACGGCAGGCAGGGGATACCGTGGGTGTTATTCTACCGCCCCCACCCACAGGAGGTCGTTATTTATTAGAGTAGGCACTCTGTCGGCTGTCAAGGATACTATTCCTTGCCTTTGCAACAATTTTAGAAATGTAAATATTGAACCAATTGTTTACATCTCGTTGGTTCTGTGAAATATCAAATATACAATTCGACACCTCTCAAGGCTAGTATCCTAATCATGCTGTATCGTTTCGTCATGGTCAAGAATTTGAGCTGATGACATAAATGCTGAACGTAGTGAAATGGCCAAAGACGGAGAGCGAAGAAGAAATTTACTGGATCTTTATAGTAAGAATTTCAATATTTTTTCAGAGGACAAAATCTTCGCCGCGTTATATACAAATCCGAGGTATACCGGACCGTGTTATACCGGACTACTACTATTACAAGCCTCGCCACGTAACTTTGGTCCCTAAGAGATCAACCTAACTATTTCTCCCCGTTGTGATCGAGCGAGTAGCTACGCGGTTTGGATCACGTAGCTCTCAGTTTGCATTCTTGAGATAGTGGGTTCGACCCCCACTGGCGGCAGCTCTCAAGATGGTTTCCCTTTGTTACCCATTTTTTTCACGCCAGGCAAATGCTGGGGCTGTACTTTAATTAAGGCCACGGTCGTTTCCTTCCCGCTCCTAAACCTGTCCTAACCTTTCATCGTCAAATGACCTACCTGCGTCGGTGTGACGTAAATCAAATTGAAACAACTGAAGGTAGTAATTCATGGTTATTTTCTTAGTGTTGGGTCGCATTCTGCGTCGCCAGCTATACGACGACACGACGTCTTGCAGTTATCGTTCATCTCGCATTATATGGCAATTTCTTTTCATGACTTGTGAGATTGTTACGTACTGCCAACATTGATACTACCGGATTGTGAAAGTCACTACGGATACATCTGGGGGGATAAGTGATGAATATTTTATGTTCCTGTAGGATTGCAAATCTGTTTGGATAAGTAGCATGTTCGAATAATGTATTTAAGATGACGAATGGAATTGTTCCATAACAACGGTCTTCTTTCATCCAATTCTTACGTAGATGTTTAAGAAGCAAGAAACACCTGCAAGAAATCCTTCGAAAAGGAAAGCGAAGTCATCTGCTCTACAAAGCTCACTTCAGAACGAATTGAAAAAGGAGTATCAAATAGAAGATCATGCCTAAAATATCCGACTTGTTGGCTGAATGGTCAGCGTACTGGCTTTCACTTCAGAGAGTCCCGCGTTCGATTCCCGGCCGGATCGGGGATTTTAACCTTCATTGGTTAATTCCAATGGTCGGGGTCTGGATGTTTGTGCTGTCCCCAACATCCCTGCAACTCACACACCACACATAACACTATCCTCTACCACAATACCTACACATGGCAGATGCCGCCCACCCTCATCGGAGGGTTTGCTTTACAAGGGCTGCACTCGGCTAGAAATAGCCACAAGAAATTATTACACCGGAACAAAAATGGTGCATATAACTCAGATTTAGCTTTAGGATGGGTTTTGACAGATGTTGCACGTTCGGGCATCACAATACGTAACTTTGAATTGCAATATTTGTGGATATATTATTGAATCAATTGCTTAATGGATGAAACCATTAAGCAGGAAGGCCAGACTAAAACGTATATTTGAAGTCACAAAAACCAAAAAGCATAAAAATATAAACACCCAAAGGCATCGTATGTCTCTCCGCTGGAAAACCATGTAAAGTCTTAATAATCACAAAACATAGGAAAGCAGCCTATTTAGATCGCATTTTCAGAAATGGCAAATACAACCTGACACAACTGATCATGAAAGAACAGTGGATATGGGCGAAGACTGCGGAACGTCCGACAGTGGTTAGTTATCCACAATACGGTAACTCTGATACGGGAAACACAACCTTCATGTGGGTGGCGAGCTCAATAGCTGCAGTCACTTAAGTGCGGCCAGTATCCAGTATTCGGGAGATAGTAGGTTCGAACCCTACTGTCGGCAGCCCTGAAGATGGTTTTCCGTGGTTTCCCACTTTCACACCAGGCACATACTGGGGCTGTACCTTAATTAAGGCCGCGGACGCTTCCTTCCCACTCCTAGCCATCTCCTGTCCCATCGTCGCCATAAGACCTATCTGTGTCGGTGCGACGTAAAGTAACTAGCATGTGGGTGGGGGCAGCAGAATAACACCCACCGTATCCCCTG
Source organism: Anabrus simplex (assembly GCF_040414725.1). Classification (NCBI taxonomy): domain Eukaryota; kingdom Metazoa; phylum Arthropoda; class Insecta; order Orthoptera; family Tettigoniidae; genus Anabrus; species Anabrus simplex. The sequence continues at coordinate 165,174,536 of NC_090271.1, forward strand.
CCTGTCGTAAGCCTCCCAGGAGCTCTTAATTTGGGGACGTGGGTTGCGACCACGGGACCCTTAGCTGAGTCCTGGCATTGCTTCCACTTATTTGCGACAGGCTCCTCACTTTCTTTTATCCTATCTGACCTCCCCTCGGTCAACACTTGTTCTTTACCTACCCCGACGCTATTAGGTTCCGAGGACTAGGAAGTCTTTCATTTTCACACCCTTCGTAGACATTGTCTTTCTTTGGCCGATATCTTCATTTTTCGAAGTCGTACTTCCTCCTAGAACAGTAATCACCACCACCACCGGGATACACAACAAAGGAAAAGCATATTGCGTGATGGTCACCAACCTTCTGTGAGGAGACAGAACCAGGATAAGGACTGGCTGGGAATCGAACCCAGGTTCTCCGAGTAAGTCAGACATGCTACCTCTAACCCTAACATCACAAGGATGGCGTAAAACCTGCAATAATAATAATAATAATAATAATAATAATAATAATAATAATAATAATAATAATAATAATAATAATAATAATAATAATAATAATAATAATACTTTATAACGACGAGAAAGAGAAAAGTATAGGTGCATTAACTGGTATCGGAGAGGGTGAGTTGAGAGTCCGGTCAGTGCGAGGGAAATGGCAGACTCGTTCCAAGCCCTTCATTAGCCGCGAGCTGAAACATGAGATAGCAAGTAAGTAGAACATTCCATTAGAACATCTGAGCAGACGTGCCGCGGAATATCTCAAGGGAATCCTCGAGAGAAAAGTTTCTGCATACAATTTGTGATAACCCGTTAATGTTTGTTCCTCTTCTATCCCGCGAATAAAGTGTTCTCGCGGCGTCTTGAGACTTCGGGTCACGACCGACACACTTCCAATAATCAAGATAGAAGTTGACAACATTAGGTGATGGTGCTCGCTCTGATACGAGGGCGGTAACGGCCTTAAAATCTCTTACACAAAAGGGAGAATTCTTCGAGGCTCCAGAGATCATGCCATGTTAAGAAAACAGTGTTGCTCTTACGGACCTACGAGGAGTGAACACACCCCCCCCCACTTAGACACCCGTAATTCCTCGTTATTGAGGAATATTACGTTGTATTATGAAAGGAAGAGACAGGATGAGGCATTTTCTTGCCCGTGAGTTATTAAAATAATACTTAACATTCTCTGTTTCATAAATACATTCGCAGGGAGAAACACAATGGCGGAAAGAGTCATTGCTTTGTTGTCTTCCTTCATTTTCCTTCTGAATTGCTCTGGCACATGGAACGCGTAACCCGTAATGCTGTGAATCGCCGGCAGTTTATCACTGTTGAAGAGAACTTATCTATTTGTGTGTGTGTGTTGTAATGTTCTTGAACTGTACAGCATTTCTTACAGAATATTTTGAAGCTATAATGTGCAGTGATACATCAGGCATGTCTTGTACTGATACAGAAATTCGCTATGACTTTTCTCTATGCTTGTTTTTGTTATTTAGCTGTTGTTTCTTAAGCGGGAGGGTCCCTGGAGTGGGAGAAGGTAGTGTAAGTGCGGAGTGTTGGAAGTCAGCGAGGTGCTTACAGGCAATGATTGGGACAGAGCAGTACAGGGCGAGCATAGGTGGTTGGGAGGGAAGGAAGAAGAAAGAAGAAGTGAAGACAAGAAGATGTAGAATAGAACTGGATAAAATAGGATACTTTATACTTTCTGCAGCGGTGATTTTGATATTGCTTTGGATCGGGGGAGTAGAACTGAACCCAGGTCCGACTTCCAGAGGAAATATGAGCTGGGAGGACATGGAAACAATCAGAAAAATCGTAAAAGAGGTGGTAGCAGAGACATGTCCTTTCGAACAAATCAAGAACATGATCAAGGAACAAACGAGGGAGTTTGAAAAAATGAAGGGGTGGTTTCAGGAAAAGATAGAAGACACAGCTTCACAGGTGAGAAGAAATGGTGAAGAAGTTTCAGCATTAAGAGAGGAGATAGGGAGATTGGAAGAGGAGATATCGAAACTGAAAGCCGACGTAGTTGTTAACACCCGAAGTCGCAGAAATAAATGCTTATTTATATATGGAGTGCAAGAGGGTAAGAAGGAAGATAAGACGAGTATAATTTATAAAGTAGTGGACATAATTCAGGGTAAAATGAAAATAAATTTCAGTGAAGTGGACATTGATGATGTGACAAGAGTGGGAAGATTTAGAGGTAATAGGCCTATCAAAGTGCAATTATTTTCTACATTGATGGCTGATACAGTGGTGCGTAATGCAGGTAACGTGCAAGGAGAAAAAATATGGATAAGGAGGGACATGGGAGCTGAAGCGTGGAGGAATGAAAAAACCCTTAAAAAACACATGATACGAGCTAGGCAGCAAGGGTTGAATGCAGTCATCAGAGGACAGGAATTAGTGGTGACAGGCAACAGATGGAGGAGAATATGGTCGGTGAATAGACTGATGGACCTAGAACGGAGGATGAAACAAGATGAGGAGGCTAAGAGAAGTGTAGTGAATAACGGGGATGACAAACGAGTGGAAGATAGTAGGCAAGTGAAAGATAACGAGGGTAGAAGTGTAATTATAGGAAGTAGTACTGAAAAGTGTCAAGAGAGACAGTGCGAGGTGCTAAGTGGAAGTATGAACAACGGTAAGGAAAGAGCAGTGGACGGACAATGCAGGAGAGAGGCTGAAGAACAAAGGGGTGATGGGGGAAAGGAGAGTGAGCAACAAGAAGCTGAGAGAGCTGAGTGTAGTGGTGTAGTTAGGCAAGGTCAGGGTATAAAAGTAAGGCCAGAGATAACCCGTGAGTACCTCGTACAGAATATGAGTAGGAGCGCAGGGAGAGATAGAAGCTATACGGACATGATGAGAGCTATGAAAAGTAATGAGGGTTATGTTACAAGAAGTAAAAAACAATAATATAGCGAGTAAGTAAGTAATTAAGGGCGTGGAGGCTGAAATGTTGTGATGGAGAAGTGGTATGTAGTAATGTAACTTGGCTATTTGTAAGTTATGATATGTTATAGGGTTGAAATGTGGTGTTGGAGAAGTGGTGGTAAAAGATGGTGGATGGCAGAAGGTGAGTGTATGAGTGTATGGTAAATAGAGTAAATTATGATATGTTATAGGGTTGAAATGTGGTGTTGGAGAAGTGGTGGTATAAGATGGTGGATGGCAGAAGGTGAGTGTATTTGTAGAAGAAGTGGAGGTGGTATATGAGGTAGGGTTGGTGTGTTATTATTGTATTGGTGTCTGGTATAAATGCTGAGTGATGGCAGACGAGTGTGTGTTAGGGCTGAAATGTGGTGTTGGAAGTAGAGGTGGTATATGTTGAAATGTGGTGTTGGAAAGGTATGGAGATGTAGTAATGTAACTTGGCTATTTGTAAATAGAAGATGGAGTTTTCAGTAGGTAATTATGACGGGTAATAGGATGAGTATGAGTGTATGGTAAATTGAGTAAGTTATGATATGTTATAGGGTTGAAATGTGGTGTTGGAGAAGTGGTGGTATAGCTGGAAAGAGGTGAGTTTATTATCATTTTGTATTGTATTGGTGTCTGGTATAAATGCTGAGTGATGGCAGACGAGTGTGTGTTAGGGCTGAGATGTGGTGTTGGAAGTAGAGGTGGTATATGTTGAAATGTGGTGTTGGAAAGGTATGGAGATGTAGTAATGTAACTTGGCTATTTGTAAATTTTGGTTTGGTAGAAGATGGAGTTTTCAGTAGGTAATTATGACGGGTAATAGGATGAGTATGAGTGTATATGGTAAATAGAGTAAATTATGATATGTTATAGGGTTGAAATGTGGTGTTGGAGAAGTGGTGGTATAAGATGGTGGATGGCAGAAGGTGAGTGTATTTGTAGAAGAAGTAGAGGTGGTATATGAGGTAGGGTTGGTGTGGTATTGCTGAAATGTGGTGTTGGAGTATTGCTGGCCAAAATTTTTGGAGGCGTGATTGGTATTTGTTATTCATTGCCGAAATTTTTTTGGAGATGAGAGGTAATTTTATTATGGAGTGTTATGACGGAATGAAATGAAATGAAGCAATGTTAACGCGGATTGGTAAAAGTTGCGGTATGGTTGATTGGAACGCAATGACGGAATAAGATGGCCGGTTTGGTATGCAATCGTGTAATGTTGCTGTTGTAGCGTATTTTGGAGTAGGTCAGGGAACAATAAAGGTGTTGAAAATGCTGAAGCATGAAGGTTGCATGACGAGTGAGTACGTGTGAGTGATAACAAGCAGAAAGTTGCAACACCAGCAGTGGAATGTAAATATAGACCCGGCTAAGGAGGTCTGGTCTATAACTGTAGCGTTAGGTCTTATTGTTTTATTGTTCATCTGATTTTGTATATGGGGGAGAGGGGTGGCTTAGGTTGGACTACGTTTATTAATTTTATTAGTTATTGATGTTTTAAGTGTGAATTTAGAATTAGACAGGGGAGTAGCTGGACGTGGCATGAAGAGATGGAGGATGACTGCCGTGGTGACCTAACTTTTGAGGTCACGCTTCCGGAGTATCTGACAGGCTTCATGGCACGGCCAAGGTGTACAGTAGCAGTATTTAGTATTTATTTATTTATTATTATTATGAACATGTACTCGGGGCTGAACGCCTGTTATGTTCATTAATAAATAAATACACTCTTAAGCGCATTATATTTTTGCCACCGTTTTCCCGTATTGCTGTGAAAACCGAACGAGTCCCCTCTAAAAACCCCGTCACCTGGAGTTCCTAAAAATAATTTTAGCTTAGTTTCTTCCTCCATTCGTTTTGAACTTAAGTAGTGAGTTTCACCAAAATATGTACCACCATTTTTCGTTGATGCTGTTAAGGAGCACCATTCGATATGGCAACGTTGTTGTCATAAGAGCAATAGTGTTTTCTTAACATGGAATGGCCTATAGTGGTATATACTGTATGTATGGATTCCCTTTCCGAATGAGGTCCGTAACGTTCCACAGAGATAAAAGTCTATAAATAATTATAATATCCGTTTCGACTTACGTCATGAAAATTAACCTTTTTTTCACTAAGAAACCTTTGCAGTCATATAAAGAGGAGAAGGGGAGGGGGTGAGGAGGGTCCTTTTACACGCATCTTGCGATAGGTAGGGATTATTGTGCAGGAATGTTATTCCTCACTCAGTTTTGTAGGCTGTATCCACTGTTTGCCATGTTGCAGTGGTATTGGGAAATTGACCCCCAGTCTAAAAACATATACGTGTTAATAAACTTGCATAGCTCTATCATGTTACGAAAAGAGACAAGAAGAGACGGGAAGTGTTGTTCAAGAATAATTGCTGAACCAAGCGGCTGTTATGCTGCCACTCTTTGCGTCTCACTCCGCGGAAAATTCACTGCGTTCAATATCACTTGGCGCCAAGCCAAAATATTATATTTACACCAAGCAAATGCTGGGGCTGTACCGCTTCCTTCCACTCCTAGCCCTGTTCTATCTCATCGTCACCTTAAGACCTATGTACGTCGGTGCGACGTAAAGCAACTTGAAAAAAAATATATATTTACTACATAAAAACAGTTAGCTCCCTACGTGGATCAGTGGTAGAGTGTCGACCTCCGGATCCCAAGACAGTTCGTTCAAACCCGACACAGGTGGTCGGATGTTTGAAGGGCAGAAAAAATTCCATTCGACACTCCATGCCGTACGATGTTGGCATGTAAAACCTCTCTGGTTTCACGTAGGGCGTTCATCCGACAAAATTAATTAAAAACTCAGTCATAGGCGGCCAAGAGAGATTTGGTTTACTCTGCCATATAGGAGGCCTAGAGTAAAATGGAACGTTGAAACTGACGAGCAAACAGCCAGATGGCATCAAATTAAAATGCTGAGGCCATAGATTATTATTATTATTATTATTATTATTATTATTATTATTATTATTATTTCTTCTATTTTAGTTCCACGGTAAACAATTGACTTGCTGGTTAGTCCTTTTTTCTTCTCCCATAGCTTTATCATTTCGCTGTGGTTCCTCTGAGCATATGTTGATGGACTTTTCATTTTGCTTTTCCTGGAAACCCTTGAATTTATCATTTTTACCTCGAAACATATCTCCATTAAAGATTTTTTTGGATTGATGCCAACTTCCTCCATGTCCTTTCTTTTTTCTTCTACCCATTCAGTAGTTGCTTGTAATTTCATGATGTAGTTAAAGATTTTCTCAGTTAGTCGACGCTCGTTCATTCTTGTGAGGTGCCCATAAGACTTCAGTCTCCTGTTATGTAAGGTGTCTGTGATCTTCTCTTCCTGTCTATCTGTCTCCTCCTTTTGCTCCATGTACCATCCTTTATTTTTCTCGGGTCCTAAGATCTTTCTCAAAATTTTTATTTCTTCTCTAGCTCATCCATTTTCTCTTTCATATTCAGTATCAGACATTCTGAACTGTAAAGTCCCTCTGGCTTGATAAGCATGATGTAGTGTCTGATATTTGCCCTGTAAGATGTTCTTTCGTTGTATCTATTCTGTACTAATCTTTAGGCTAACTCCATCTTTCTGGCCCTTCCCTTATTTTCTTCTTTATCAAGCTCATTCGGCTGGATGCATTCACCGAGATATTTAAATTTATCTGATCTCTTGACTTTTCCATACTTTATTTCCAAATGCTATTATTATTATTATTATTATTATTATTATTATTATTATTATTATTATTATTATTATTATTATTATTATTATTATTATTATTATTATTAATAATAATAATATTATTATTATTATTAGAAAAACAGCATCTCGTTTTATTTGAAGCAGATTGTATGAGAATGTCAACTAGAACGTGTCTCTCCAGGCTGCTAACTAGAGCCAGCCTGCGCAGACCGATTACCTTGGCTTTGGTAAACAATACTACACAATATCCGAAAGATAGGTGACCTGTGGATAAAGCTTACCTCACACAGGGAAAGTTCAGAGGATTCAAGTGGCAAGTTGCCTCTTAGCTTACCCGTGTAAACAGGGGAGGACATTCAAGTTGTTTTTCCTTCAAAGGATTAGAAAGGACGAACTATCTAATTTTTGTGTCCAATTTCCCGTCAAGTAACTAGACTCCACTGCTGTCCTTCACCTCACTTGACCTCAATACTTGGTTTTAATGCATGTCTGCCTGTTAGGTCATCAGCCCAGAGGCTGGTTGGATCCTCAAACAGCACCACCAAAGGCTATGCAGTTATAGGGGAACTGCAAAAACCAATGGTAGAGCCCAAATGAGGTGTACTAGGCAAGATGAGGAGTGAGGTAGTTTGCCATTGCTTTCATCACTGGACCAGAAGGTGCTACTGCAGCACGACTGACCCTATGAGCAACACCTTTCATAACACTCAGACACTAGTTGTGCTCCAAATGTCATTACTCAGCACCACCCGTACCCCAGCAGCTTCCATATTGTGACTGCCATTGATGAGACTGGGACTTCGGTGGAAGCTACACTTTGCTCTGGCCTGTGCCAAGAGACGGCTACAAAAATACTACATCCGTCAAGAAATGGCAACAGGCGGATTTTAATGCATAACTTTACAAAAATGAGTAAGTGGAATTAAAACGACGTTACTAAGTTCCTGGAAGCGTACGAGAAGTGTGAAATGGACGGCGTAATAACTATTTAAATAAAAACAGTCCTTACCTATTTAACAATAATTTGGTTTGGGGTCTGAGTCTAACAAGAACAATGGAATGTCACAAAAGTATCCGAATACTGGTTTCAAGTGTAGAGGGTACGAGCGCTCGCTCCCCTGACCTTTCCTTGTGTAAATTAGAAGGTGTCCGCCTCTGTGGTGTAGTGGTTAGTGTGATTACCTGCAACCAGGGTTCGATTCCCGATTGTGCCACGAAAATTGAAAAGTTGTACGAGGGCTGGAACGGGGTCCACTCAGGCTCGGGAGGTCAACTGAGTAGAGCGGGGTTCCATTCTCACCTCAGCCATTCTCGGAGTGGTTTTCCGAGGTTTACCACTTATCCTCTAGGCAAATACCGGGATGGTACCTAACTTAAACCCACGACCACTTCCTTCTCTCTTCCTGGTCTATCCGTTCCAATCCTCCCATCGCCCAACAAGGCCCCTGTTCAACATAGCAGGTGAGGCAGCCTGGGCGAGGTGCTGACCCTCCTTCCCAGTTGTATACTCTCACGCGCTAGGACACTACCCTTGAGGCGATACAGGTGGGTTCCCTCACTGAGTCCGAGGAAAAAACGAACCCCGGACGGTAAAGGGATTAAGAAAGAAGGACGATTGGAAGATGCATAAAACGGCATGTCCAACCCGGAAAAATAACTTTAATCACTTCCTTCCCAAAGAAACCCTAGCTTTGCGCCAGTGTGGATTTCTGGTCGCAATGAATACAGTTCCACAGAAGTGAATACGAAATAAAACATCCTTCACTGTTGGGTGTAACGTCAAGTATGCGTGTTACGACAGCCAGAGCGCGCGCTTGCCCGATGGCCTTGCCCCTCAATTACTCTCATTACACCCGCCAGCAGCTGCTGCCTGTTGACCGCACTCTCTCAAGCATCATCCTACAACAGTGGCTCCCAAACTCGAACCCCTTTCACAGAGATCTGAATTGAGCGAATCGCAGGTTAAATCGACCAAGAGTTGCTGTAGTTACGATAAGTAGGCTTTATTTATTTATTTATTTATTTATTTATTTATTTATTTATTTATTTATTTATTTATTTATTTATTTATTTATTTATTTATTTATTTTGGAAACCCAAACCGTCAGAAGCCGAATTACAGAGTTTCGCAACGAAAAATGTGTTTACTATGGAGCAGCATAATGCAAACATAAAAATAAGTGAAAGAAAGGAAAAATCATCTAATGACAAAAGTAGCGCAAGAAAATTAAGAACTAACAAAATAACTGTAGAGACATAACAATTAACAATATAACCTAAATGCAAAAGAACAAAACGAGGAAAATTATTGAAAGTAAAACGAAGATAACGACGATAGGATAGGAAAGGGCTAGGAGTGGGAGGGAAGCGGCCGCGGCCTTAATTAAGGTACAGCCCCAGCATTTGTCTGGTGTGAAAATGGTGAACCACGGAAAACCATCTTCAGGGCTACCGACAGTGGGATTGGAACCCACTATCTCCCGGATGCAAGCTCACATCTGCGCGCCCCTAACCGCACGGCCAACTCGCCTGGTAAAACGAAGAGAATAACTTATAGGTAGGCACAGTAAGATGAATACAGATATGACATAAAAATAACGGTATAGTGAAAATAAATATTACATTATGTAAAATAGAGGGGACAACTGTGAGAAGAGAAAAAGGAATGTGAAGGAAATGAGCTGGGTTAAGTTAAAGAAGAATCGATGAAAGAATGTATACGAAGAAGAAACATCCCAAGTTCCTGTCAGAAGGTAAAGAGTAAAGGAGGGTTGAAATGCAGATAAATAAAGTTTTTTGAACAAGAGATAGGCGGGAATACGGAATATGAAGGGGTGGTTTATCCTGGTTTTGGGAGTTGGGACATGTAGGGAAAAGAAGGATGCAGGTTCAGGGAAATGAAATAAACCCTTAACTGCGTTATATAGGAATCTAATATCGAGTACTTTTCTGCGAGTAGATAACGGGCGAAGTTTTAACTTATCCAGTATCTGATTGCTGCTCAAGTTTCGACAATCAGATACTCTGGCTCTAACAATGGCACAGAATAATGACGGGGAATACGGGGATTCCCCTCGAAAAAGACGCATACGTTCATATAATTATATATGTATTCTGCATTTCAAAGAATAAAACCGAAATTAACTAGGTAGCTTAATAATACAATATCACATTTTCCTATCTTTCAAGTCACATTCTTCAACAGAGGGTGATGGAGGGACAAATAGATGGAAGAAAAGGAAGAGGAAGAAGAAGACAAACAAGATAGAAGCTATGAACAACTGAAACAAAGTGCTCAGAACAGAGAAACATGGAGGATGTCTAGTTGATACCTGTCTCAAGACAGATTCACAGAAGAGACAGACAGTCACATTATTACAATTCACACAGTTTAATTTAAACATAAACCAAACAGATATATTCGTGTCCTCATCCCGAGGTCCTGCACCTCTTTTTTGCAGACACAACCCCAGTGGAGGTGACTGCATGCACCTTTATAACAACATACCAGTCCTCCTGCCAATCTTCAATCTCTGTCCGTACCGGGAACAGAACCCATGCCTCCGAGGATGGCCGGTAACAGCGCTAAACGTTACACGGCGGAGGAGGACAAACATACACTGATATTACTGAAATGTTTTATGTAGTGGCAGAATTTTATGTGGGCTTAATTTTCAGGCATCTTAGCTCGAGTCACGAATAAGTCAGCTCTTTATGACAGATTGCGTATTTTATCCCCTGCTTGCGCCTTTGTACCCGCCTATCTGTTACTCCCATTCATCGCCTGGTACAGTACCCATTATCGTCTTCTCGTTTTAACAGACTGAAAAAGCTACTGATTGTTTTTAAATATCTAAACACATGGTTCTTTTCAAAGAATTGAAAACTTTATCTGATGAACATGAAGTCATAATTGCTGCAATTTCATATTCCAGATTTAATTTGCAATAATAGTACCAAAACAATAAAAAAAACAGCCTGAAAACTGAATCCTAGAGAAAATTTCTGGCGAGCACCCTGCAAAATTTCACAAATCTCTAGGGGGTTCGCGAACCACCGTTTGGGTAACAGTGTTCTGGAATGGTACATTCCTCGTCCAAGTTCCCGATTCATTTCATTTAGATGTGACAAAATTGTTACTTAGTGAGAACACAATGATGACAACTCAGGGTTACCAGATGTCTTCTTATTTTAGTCCTAAAAATGGTTCGGGAAGTGTTGTTTTACAAATGGAGAAATGCACAGTAAACTGATTCCATTCAAAGTATTGAAATGCAATTCTCCGACAAAGGGAAAATCTCTAGATACTCTTCTTTCTTCTGTTGTCGCCGCCGCGCTGGATGTCTTTTTGATTTCGAAGCATTTGAAACAAGTGCTGCGGCGATTGTGGTGAAATAAGAGCTTTGTACCAGCGAATTTTTAACAGTATTTCAGAATGTGCTTCTTCTGAGTTTAATGATATTAGAATTTAAAACTGTAAACACTCTTGTCTTCCTCCGGAGGACGTACAGCTCTTTTCACGCACACCCCCAATGGAGGTAAGCAGCATGTACCAAACTGATACGTAACGGCAACTTTTGGTTCAGTAAAGAAAACCTAGTATAGAAACCTATTAGCCTATGTTTCAATGGCACCTAGGCTGTTTATGACAGCAGATAAATGAGCTGCCTCTGTGGATCAGCGGTAGAGTGTCGGCCTCCAGATCCCAAGATAGCGGGTTCAAACCCGGCAGAGGTAGTCGGATTTTTGAAGGGCGGAAAAAAGTCCATTCGACACTCCGTGTCGTACGATGTCGGCATGTAAAAGATCTCTGGTGACACATTTGGTGTTTACCCGACAAAATTAATTAAATCTCAGCCATAGACGCCCAGGAGAGTTTCGGTTTACTCGGTCTGCCATCTAGTGAGGGCCTAGAGTAAAACGGAACGTCGAAATTGACGAACAGACAGCCAGATGGCGTCAAATTGAAATGTCTGCACACGGTAGCTCAGGCCAGACGATTATTATTATTTTAACGAGTTGTTGGATAGTTGCACGTTTTATTTGAGAGACAATCACTGTTTTCTTTGTCTTTTTCTCTTTTCTTCATTTGCGCCCAGTTCCATTTATGTATAATGTACCTCCTGTTATATTTCGGGATAACCTCGGTAAAAGACAATAAATAAACTAATTATTGGCACCACAGATGACGTAATGAATACTGTTATCACTGCGTTCAAATTTTAATTATTGTTCTATTCTTCTACTTCTTCTTCTTAATCCATTTACCCTCCAGGGTTGTTTTTTTTCCTCGGACTCAGCGAGGGATCCCACCTCTACCATTGTGGGTCGCGAACCCTTGCATCGCCGAAAAACCCTCGATGTGTTAGTGTGACGTTAAACCAATAGAAAAAAAGTACAACGGACGGTAGCCGACCTGGAGCTATTTTAAAGAAGAAAATGAAAGCAAAAAAAAAAAAAACTGCATTTTTGTACCATTTTCTTTACGACTCACCGGTAAACATCATCAGGGCTGTCGAAAGTGGGGTTCGAACCCACTATCTCCCGAACGCAAGCTGATAGCTACGTGACCCAAACTGCGCAGTCACTTGGCCAGTTACAAAAAAGTCTGTGACGGTATGTACATATATGGAAAATACGGGGGGCGGGGGGTGGTATAGGGAAGGGATTATCCCATAGGGTTTTCGTAACAACGTCGCCACGTCGCCCGGCATAAGTCTGACTTAGGGTGAAATGAAAGACTAAATACTATTTCTAGCCGAGTGCAGCCCTTGTAAGGCAGACCCTCCGAGGAGGGTGGGCGGCATCTGCCATGTTTAGGTAACTGCGTGTTATTATGGTGGAGGATAGTGTTATGTGTGGTGTGTGAGTTGCAGGAATGTTGGGGACAGCACAAACACCCAGCCCCCGGGCTATTGGAATTAACCAATGAAGGTTAAAATCCCCGACCCGGCCGGGAATCGAACCCGGGACCCTCTGAACCGAAGGCCAGTGCGCTGACCATTCAGTCAACGAGTCGGACTTTCCTTATATTAACCCCTAGATACAATGGTCCCCAAAAGGAACTTTCACCCCATCAACGCAGTAATTAAAACTGAGAGGACTTTTCCTATTTGTAAAACTCCCCGGCTAAATGGTTAGCGTTCTGTCCTTTGATCCAGTGGGACCTGAGTTCGACTCCCGACCGGGTCGCGGATTTTAATCTTAATTGGTTAATTCCGATGGCTCGAGGGCTTGGTGTGTGTGCCATCTTCATCATTAGAATTCATCATAGAATTCATCATGTACCTCTGTGGTTTAGTGCTTAGTGTGATTTGCTGCCACCCCCGGAGGCCCGGGTTCGATTCCCGGCTCTGCCATGAAGCTTGAAAAGTGGTACGAGGGCTGGAACGGGGTCCACTCAGTCTCAGGAGGTCAACTGAGTAGGGGGGGGGGGGAGTTCGATTCCCGCCTCAGCCATCCTCGAAGTGGTTTTCCGTCGTTTCCCACTTCTCCTCCAAGCAAATACAGGGATGGTACCTAACTTAAGGCCACGGCGGCTTTCTTCCCTCTTCCTTGTCTATCCCTCCAATCTTCCCAAACTCCCTCCCCCACAAGGCTCCTGTTCAGCATAGCAGGTGGGGTACTGGTCCTCTACCCCAGATGTATCCCCTGACCCAAAGTCTCACGCTCCAGGACACTGTCCTTGAGGCAGTAGAGGTGGAATCCCTCGCTGAGTCCGAGAGAAAAAACAACCCTGAAGAGCAAACGGATTAAGAAAGAAAAGAAACAGACAGTGATAGGCTCATTTTCGTAAAGCCAACTCTCTGTACATGCTGCAGTGTGAGATGTTTTTCACGTCAGGAAGGTAGTCCTCACTTAGCTTTCTCATGTTATGGTTTGCAGTAAAAATATCAACCTTAAAATTAGAAATCGTATTTTGAGATTAGTCACGTAATGCTTGTCAAAGTGAATTGTTTATTCACCTCAATAATATTAGTAAGATATGTTTTCTCTATAGTATAGTATATTAATACAGAATGAATCACCGTTTTATTCAAAGAGGAAGATTGGTTTAAATATCGCATGGGAAGAAAGGAGCGAGCTAACAGGCAGGCGACCGGAAGCTCCTTGGAATAGCGTCGCGAAGAGCTACGTGCATACATCAAGAGGAAAACAACTAATATCCTCTACAAGGATTTGTTTTTAAATTTGATTTACGTCACACCGACACAGACAGATCTTGTTGTGACGACGGGATAGGAAAGGGCTAGGAGCGGGCAGGAAGCGGCCGTGGCATTTACTAAGATACAGTCCCAGTGTTTGCCTAGTGTGAAAATGGAAAACCACGGGAAACCATCTTCAGGGCTGCCAACAGGGACCTCGAACCCACTATCTCCCGAATGCAAGCTGACAGCTACGTACCCCAAACCACACGGTCACTCGCTCGGCCTGCAAGGAAATCTCATAAAGCCTGTCACCAAACGGTTCGCGTGAAAAGCCAGAACGGGTCGATAGTAAATGAGTAGATAAGAAATGAATTAAATATTAAGTCTACCTCTGTGGTGTAGTGGTTAGTGTGATTAGCTGCCACCCCGGAGGCCCGGGTTCGATTCCCGGCTCTGCCACGAAATTTGAAAAGTGGTACGGGGACTGGGAGGAGGTCCACTCAGGCTCAGGAGGTCAACTGAGTAGAGGTGGGTTCTATTCTCACCTCAGCCATCCTGGAAGTGTTTTTTCCGTGGTTTTCCACTTCTCCTCCGGGCAAATGCCGGGATGGTACCTAACTTAAGGCCACGGCCACTTCCTTCCCTCTTCCTAGTCTGTCCCTTTCAATTTTACCATCCCCCACCAAGGCCCCTGTTCAGCATAGCAGACGAGGACGCCTGGGCGAGGTACTGGTCATCCTCCCCAGTTGTATCCCCAGACCCAATGTCTTACGCTCCAGGACACTGCCCTTGAGGCGGTAGATGTGGGATCCCTCGCTGAGTCCGAGAGAAAAACCAACCCTTGAGGGTAAACAGATTAAGAAAGAAAAATAAGAAGGTATTAAAACACTCGTGACGTGTTTTTGTCACTTGTGCTTTCAAGTTTTTATCGTTGTATGTAGGAGTGCAACTTACGTTGAATTACATTTCGAGTTTTTCTTTTGGCAGCACTATATTGCATATTCCTGTTTAAATAGTACCTATTGTGGTATCGTCAACTTCAAGAAACATAACATCTTTCCTGCTGCCGACCGACAGAGCTACTCTAGTCGAGCAGCTGGGGGCGGGCCGATCTCACGCGGGAGAAACATTAGTTTTTATTGACAAATTACTTATCACGTGAGGTCCCTAGTTAATGGCAGTGAGTCAACAAGATGATGACCAGTCCATCCACATTATATGCTCGCCCGTATCAAAGACAGGTAGCAGCTGAAGAGATTTATTCATTTGAAATTTTATACAACAGGGACTACCCCGTATTATAGCATACACATACAAATACTTCCTACTTCCGGGTCTTTTGCACAACTATCTGGGATAGAAACTAGTGAGGATTTGGCCTAGTTTTAAGGCCAGATGCCCTTCCTGACGCCAGCCTATATCGAGGGATGTATTCACTATTGTGGTTTTTAGTTGCTTTTTTAAATTTGCTTTACGTCACTTCGACACAGGAAAGTCTTATGGCGACGATAGGATATTAAAGTGCCAGGAGTGGGAAAGAAGCAGCCGTGGCCTTAATTAAGATACAGCCTCGATATTTGCCTGGTGTGAAAATGGGAAACCACGGAAAACCATCTTCAGGGCTGCTGACAGTGGGATTCGAGACCACTATTTCCCGAACGCAAGGTGACAGCTACGTGGCCAAAGCCGCACAGCCACTTACTCGGTGTGGTATTTATGTGATGTGTTTTGTGTAAGTATTAAGAAAAACACAAATGCCCTGTACTGGAGTTAAAGTAATTAACCATATGCATTAAAATTCCCCGACCAGAACAGGAATCGAACTCGGGGACCTCTGAATCGAAGGCCCAACCATTCAGCCAACGAACCGAACACGCTTACAAATACACTAAATACATTAAACTAAGAAATTATTAATTTTTTTTTTCTAAGGGTGGCGTGCACCAACTAAGAGTAAGTTCTACTTCCGTAGTAAAGTACCCTACTCTTGAAGTCAGCATTCGGCGACTTCCATACGAGAGTAAATTACTTCCGAAGTATTTTAGTCCTTTCAGATACTCCTGGACTAAATTACTACAAGAGTAAAATGTTGAAGAGCACCATCTTGTAGTATATTACTAAAGAAGTAAATAACGTACGAATATAGGTTAGAATTTACTCTCACGTCGTGCATGGAGTAAGCTAAGTTTAGACTTGTTGACTAATGATAGTATCGTGCCGTATATGAGAGGAAAGACGTTTCAAACGTGTTTATGAATTACTTAGATTATAGACGCTGTAACCTATGGGAAATGTAATAGTGCGTAGGCCTACAGTGCGTGAAAGGCGAGAGCCGTGTAATGTGAACACGGCGAGTTTGAGGAACGTTTTTGGTCTTAGGAAGGAATCTTTTACTTTCCTTCTAAATCTACTTGGAGATCACTTACAGCTGAATTCTTGTCTTAATTTTGTTGTATCTCTCAAATTACAGTTGCTGTGTGCCCTACGAGTGTTTCGTACCGGAACATTTCAATACAGTTGCCGGTGATCTACTTAACGTCTACCGCACAACTGCTGGCCGTATCTTTCATCGCGTTGTTAAAGCACTAGTTGAGGCTAAGAGGGAGGTACGCCTGCAAATGATGATCGTTCGGAAAATAAAAGGATATTCTTCACGTTGGCAGGTTTCCACACATCGTGGGTGCAATTGACTGTGACTGCACGCATATTCCCATTTGTTACCCTCTCGGTGACAACGGTGAACTTTTCAGAAATCGGAAGAGGTATTTATTATTTTTTTTTCAATTTGCTTAACGTCGCACCGGCACAGATAGGTCTTATGGCAACGATAGGGCAGGAAGGGCCTAGGGATTGGGAAGCGGCCGTGGCCTTAAGGTAGGGCCTACAGACCCAGCATTTTCCTGGTGTGAAAATGGGAAAATTTCGCTGTGGGTGTAGACCATCTGTATGAAGAAACCGCCATCAGTTTTAATTTTTCCCGCGTGTCCATGACTTTCTGCTTTGCTTCCGTCTTCGCTTTTAAGTCCTTCTACAGAATCTTAACTTGCTTTTCACTGCGTTTTCCGTCACTCGAAGCATTGATTTCTTTCTTCACGACTTTCCATGAATTTCTTTTCTTATCCAGCATCTTTATGTTGTGTTTCTTACACCTTATATCCTTTGCATAGATCGTCATTATCTCTATTAACAGGCATTTATCTTTTTTGCTTACGTTTTTCCCCCGTTTCCTATCGCACATAACCTTATCTATTCAGATTTCTTTAAAGAAGATACACGAACACAACACTACTCCGCGAGTAACGAACGCTACTTCTGTAGTAGTAACTAAAAGAGTAAATTGTACTTCAACTCTCCGACGTTACTTCCGGAGTAAATAACTCCCGTAGTAATTTACTTCTGTAGTATGGACTTCTTTAGTAAACCCTACTTCCGTAGTAATTTACTCCAAGATGGTGCACGCCACCCTAAAACTACGAAAAAGAAGCTAAGGATAGACATAAAATAATGTTAAATAAAGGTAAGAAGAGTGATTAAATGGCGGCGGAGACATGCAGTAGTAGACCGAGCTCGATAGCTGCAGTCGCTTAAGTGCGGCCAGTATCCAGTATTCGGGAAATGGTAGGTTCGACCCCCACTGTCGGCAGCCCTGAAAATGGTTTTCCGTGGTTTCCTATTTTCACACCAGGCAAATGCTGGGGCTGTACCTTAATTAAGGCCACGGGCGCTTCCTTCCAACTCCTAGCCCTTTCCTGTCCCATCGTCGCCATAAGACCTATCTGTGTCGGTGCGACGTAAAGCAACTAGCAATAATAATAACATGTAGTAGAATTTGTTTTCTATCGGAACTAAAATATATTATTTAGTCCCGTGCGTCAATAGTGTATTACACATTTTGATGGGCGGTGAATTACTGCGAGCTACTACACTTACAAAATGATTCCCGAAACTTGGATGTTCACGGAAATCAGTACGTGGCGTATTAACATATTACTTTGGATAGAAGTTAAGAATTGTCTACCAAGTTATTCATTATTTTATAAATAAATTTGATGTCATTAATTTGGTAGGCCTATTTAATTTTTCACGGCCTATGAATACCTTGGTCAACATCCCTCGAGTGCTTACACGTGGCAGGGCGTGCTTCAGTACCCAATACGGTAATACGACCCATTAAAGAACCCCTCATCAGGGCAAACATGAGCAATGAGGGCTCTTAAAGCTCGTCGGTGGCAGTTGAAGGGATGAAGATGATATTCTTTTTCTTTTTATTATTACAGTCCGATTGAATGCGGTACAAAGTATGTCTCCGAAAAAAATCATCAATAAACGTATTTTTAAATGTAGTAACTAACAGCATAGAGGTATTCTGTAAGTGTAACAGACTCCGTGAAGGGATGAGTGTATGGAGTTTTAGAAACCGCGATAGTGGGTACCGTGGGTACCCGAAGCCAAAATACCATATGCTCGTCAGGCCTACTACAAAGAATCCAGTCAAAGAGAATAGTCGTATAAGATTACAATAAGACGACATTCAACGACAAACTCTGCGTCAACGCACTAACCGAAGATCTATAATACAGCAGTGACCACAAGTCAGTTTTTCCTGGATCTAAGGAGACACTGGTTCTCCTCGAAATGAAAAGGCAGATATCCTCAACGCAGCTTCCTTATACAATTTAGACGTTACCTACAAAAAATCACCCCCCAAGCTACGCAAAAGCTCAGATCAAACCATACGTGCCGGGCTGAGTGGCTCAGACGGTTAAGGCGCTGGCCTTCTGACCCCAACTTGGCAGGTTCGATCCTGGCTCAGTCCGGTGGTATTTGAAGGTGCTCAAATACGTCAGCCTCGTGTCGGTAGATTTACTGGCACGTAAAAGAACTCCTGCGGGACTAAATTCCGGCACCTCGGCGTCTCCGAAAACCGTAAAAGAGTAGTTAGTGGGACGTAAAACAAATAACATTATTATTATTATTCAAACCATACGTAATACGTCTGTGGAACAACGTTTGTATCTGTTTACCGTAGGTGGCAGCTAATCACACTATCACAACCCCTGGGGATGGAGGCAGAGACGAAGAAGACACCCATGGTGTCACCTACCTATTGTAAGAGGCGACTAAAAGGGGTGACCAAAGGATGGTTAAATTAGAACCATGGGACTGCTTGTAATTAGTACCAGCACGCAAGGAACACCACGGGTGGCCTTTACTTGCGAGTAGTACCACTATGTTAGGTACACAATAGATTTGTGATTAGTAGCAACAGAGAGTGAATCAGTATGAGTTTTACAGTACACGTGATTAGTACCACTATATGAACGACACTGTGGGTCTGCGTTGCCTGTGATTAGTACCACTATATGAGCGACACTGTGGGTCTGCGTTGCCTGTGATTAGTACCACTATATGAGCGACACTGTGGGTCTGCGTTGCCTGTGATTAGTACCACTATATGAGCGACACTGTGGGTGTGCGTTGCCTGTGATTAGTACCACTATATGAGCGACACTGTGGGTGTGTGTTGCCTGTGATTAGTACCACTATATGAGCGACACTGTGGGTCTGCGTTGCCTGTGATCAGTACCATTGTGAGAAACACCACGGGTCTGGGCGTAGCCTGTGATTAGTACCACTATATGAGCGACACTGTGGGTCTGGGCGTTGCCTGTGATTAGTACCACTATATGAGCGACACTGTGGGTCTGGGCGTTGCCTGTGATGAGTACCACTATATGAGCGACACTGTGGGTCTGCGTTGCCTGTGATTAGTACCACTATATGAGCGACACTGTGGGTCTGGGCGTTGCCTGTGATTAGTACCACTATATGAGCGACACTGTGGGTCTGGGCGTTGCCTGTGATTAGTACCACTATATGAGCGACACTGTGGGTCTGGGCGTTGCCTGTGATTAGTACCACTATATGAGCGACACTGTGGGTCTGCGTTGCCTGTGATTAGTACCACTATATGAGCGACACTGTGGGTCTGCGTTGCCTGTGATCAGTACCACTATATGAGCGACACTGTGGGTCTGGGCGTAGCCTGTGATTAGTACCATTGTGAGAAACACCACGGGTCTGGGCGTAGCCTGTGATTAGTACCAATATATGAGCGACACTGTGGGTCTGGGCGTAGCCTGTGATTAGTACCACTATATGAGCGACACTGTGGGTCTGCGTTGCCTGTGATTAGTACCACTATATGAGCGACACTGTGGGTCTGCGTTGCCTGTGATCAGTACCCACTATGTGAGGAACACCACGGGTCTGGGCGTAGCCTGTGATTAGTACCACTATATGAGCGACACTGTGGGTCTGCGTTGCCTGTGATCAGTACCCACTATGTGAGGAACACCACGGGTCTGGGCGTAGCCTGTGATTAGTACCATTGTGAGAAACACCACGGGTCTGGGCGTTGCCTGTGATTAGTACCACTATATGAGCGACACTGTGGGTCTGGGCGTAGCCTGTGATTAGTACCATTGTGAGAAACACCACGGGTCTGGGCGTAGCCTGTGATTAGTACCACTATATGAGCGACACTGTGGGTCTGCGTTGCCTGTGATTAGTACCACTATATGAGCGACACTGTGGGTCTGCGTTGCCTGTGATCAGTACCCACTATGTGAGGAACACCACGGGTTTGCGTTGCCTATGCGTGGCGCCGTAATGTGAGACACACTGTAGATCTGCGTTACCTGTGCGTATTACATTACCTGTGAGTAGTACCACAGTGCATGGAACAGTGAAGTCTGCGCTACTCATGATTAATACCACCACATGAGAAATACCATGGTTCCTACTTTCCTAGTGATAAGTTCGGTTATGAGGGGCCATTGACCTGGATTTCGGACTCCTTTAGACAACAAGTATCATCGATTCAGGATTGCGCTTTCGAAGCAGCCCCATGGTCAGTATGTGCTATTATTTTAATATAGTTTCTGGGAAGGTGAGGCATTGCGGGTCGAATCCACTGATTGTTTTAAGTTCATAATCATTGTTCATCGTCTCTTTTCTGAATTTCAATCACTGGATTAATTCTGGAATTATTTTTAACTTCCAATATTGCGAGTTGGATCTGCTGATTATTTTAAATTCATATTCATCTATTCATTCTTCATCATCACGTTTTGAATTCTGGTCAGTGGATGAGTTTTGGCAGGGGCTGCCTGACTGAGGCGGTAAAGGCGTGCTCGGTTCGCTCTGAAGGGCGTGGGTTCGAATCCCCGTCAGCAAGTCGTAAAATTTAAAAAACGAGATTTCCACTTCCGGAGGTGCATATGGCCCTGAGGTTCACTCAGCCTACACCAAAAATGAGTACCAGGTTCATTCCTGGGGGCAAAGGCGGCCGGGCGTAGAGCTAACCACTCTACCCCATCACGTGCCGAGGTTAACAATCGTGGAAGCCTTTACCTTCCACTCCTCCAAGGGCCTTCATGGCCTGTACGGGGGTGACTTTGCTTTGCTTTCGGATGAGTTTTGGGCTTTTAAATTGTCATTACAATTCGTCTCATTTCGTACCATTAGGGACTGATGACCTAGATGTTAGGCCCCTTTAAACAACAAGCATTGTCATCACACTAAGCACTACACCACAGAGGCGGACCATTGCCCGAATAATTGGAAATTCACTGTACCTGTTTAAGTGTAGCCTTACATTACACCGTTGTGAGCCTCCTACAGTTAAAACACCCTCTCTGTCGTCAGGCAGTAGCTACTCCGGAGTGAGGGACTGTAAAAAACAGTTGAAAGGCTTTATTATCTAAAAAGTATGTTTCAAACTCGGCATCACGTATGGTGACATACAGACAGTTGTGCTGTTATTGAAACCAATCTACTCTCAATTGGCCGTAATGTGTGATGACGCCGAACAGACTGCCGGCAGCACAACACTTACGGGAGTACAACATGTCCTGGCTGAGCGATGCACTTCACGACATATCAGGTACACCAGGCTCAATGACCCTGCGAATTCAGCTGACCTCAGTTTAGTCGTTTAGATATTGAACTTCTGTTCCCATGATGGGACTTCGATTCCGGCTTCGGTCGGTGGTATGAAGGTGTATTTAAAGGTGAAAACTCCGTGTCGTTCACTTCCCGACAGTTAAAGAGCTGTTCCGGGACACAATTCTGTTACTTCGGCATCTATTGAGACGATATTATTATTATTATTATTATTATTATTATTATTATTATTATTATTATTATTATTATTATTATTATTATAAAGTCCGGCTCTTTGCCTGAATGGTCACTATAGCGATCTCCGGTTCAGAGGATCCTGGGTTGATTCCCAGCCGGGTTGTTTTTAGCCACGTCGGTCTAATTCCTTCAGATCGGGGACTGGGTGTGTGTATATGTATCCATACAAACCTCTTAATTTAAAAATCGCCGGGCTGAGTGGCTCAGACTGTTGAGGCGCCGACCTTCTGGCACCAAATTGGCAGGTTCGATCCTGGCTCAGTTCGGTGGTATTTGAAGGTGCTCAAATACGTCAGCCTCATATGGGTAGATTTACTGGCACGTAAAAGAACTCCTGCGGGACTAAATTCCTGCACCTAGGCTTCTCCGAAAACGGTAAAAGTAGTTTGTGGGACGGAAAGCAATTATTATTATTATTATTATTATTATTATTATTATTATTATTATTATTATTATTATTATTATTATTATTATTAGTATGTCCGACTCGTTGGCTGAATGATCAGCATACTGGCCTTCGTTTCAGAGGGTCCCGGGTTCTATTCCCGGCCGGATCGGGTATTTTAACCTTCATTGGTTAATTCCAGTGGCCCGGGGGCTGGGTGTTCGTGCTGTCCCCAACATCCCTGCAACTCACACACCACACATAACACTATCCACCACCACAAAAATACGCAGTTACCTACACATGGCAAATGCCGCCCACCTCATCGGAAGGTCTGCCTTACAAGGCCTGCACTCGGCTAGTAATAGCCACACGAAATTAATTAAAAAATATTATTATTATCATTCTTATTATTATTTAAAAATCACCACGGAAACACGTAATGGTAGAATTTAACCTTCCAGGTAAGGCTGGAGTCAGGAAGGGCCTTGGGCCGTAAAACCATATGTTTTACTGCAGTATGCTGGCTATTCTCGGTCAGTGGTGTAAGATCACATAACTGGCATTTAAACACTTAACAAGTTCCAAGTTTTCTTTGATGTAACGAACAGTCTGTACTTCATTTTGATTATTAGGATATAGTTTATAATAAGCCTAGAGCGAGGAACTTAGTGTGCTCAGGATGCTTGTGTAAGATTTAAATTTGGGCTTCGTTACGCTGACCGTGTCACAGAGTCGTATTCGCAGTTCGGGTGACTTCGCTTGCAAACGCGCCGCACACTTCACAGTCTTTGCCTTTTTGCACACTATTCTAAGAAAACATCTCAACCTGTCTATCTCTGTGATCACGTCGATTTCCTTTCCTCAGAAACAACAAGAGAAAAAATGCTTGATCCTGCAAAACTTGGAGTTTATCCCTTATCATACACAGAACCACAATCTGCGCTAAATCATTCCGTTGAAAATGAAATGGCGTATGGCTTTTAGTGTCGGGAGTGTCCGAGGACATGTTCGGCTCGCCAGAGGCAGGTCTTTTGATTCGACTTCCGTAGGCGACCTGCGCGTCGTAATGAGGATGAAATGATGATGAAGACGACGCATTCACCCAGCCCCCGTGCCACTGAAATTATCCAAATATGGTTAAAATTCCCTATCCTTCCAGGAATAAAACCCGGGACTCCTATAACCAAAGGCCAGCACGCTAACCATTTAGCTGTGGAGCCGTACAATCATTCCGTTAACACAGCTCGACAGTGGAATCTCCTACCAGTCTACGTGAGAGGTATTTCTAGTAACTCAGCTTTTGAACGTGCCTGTGTAGAAATACTAGGAAAACATGAATGAACCATCTAGTTGTGACCTTAAAACTACTTCTCTTCATTATCTTAGACATCATTTATCTTATACTTTTATGGATCATTTTCTCCCTCATTTTGTTAAGTTTCCTTTTTTCACCTCGGCATTAACAGGGATATTTCAGTATCTTCTAGAACTTCGTATCTTTTTCTGTTGTTCTTTTAACTTGTAAATTTGCTTCTATGAAGTTATTTCAGTTTACTACCATTAATATTGACTCTATACTTGTATGTGAGTTAGGCCTACATGTGTATGATAGCGATACTATATCTTTTTAATATCATTAGGTTCAGTTATTTTATTGATATTACTTTTATTAGCAGATTTCTTTGTTTTCCCCTGCTTAACATCATCATCATTATTATTATCATCACAACCACCACTACTTGCAAATTGGTTCATCGTCACACTAACTCAAATAGGTGTTTGGCGACGATGGGACAAGCAAGAGCTAGGACTGGGAAGGAAGTTGCCGTCGTCTTAATTTATGAAAAGTTCCAGCATTCTCCTGGTGTGAAAATGGCAAACCATAGAAAACTATCTTCAAGTCCACCAATCTTGAGGTTCGATCCCACCATCTTTCGAATGCAAGCTTACAGTTATGTGGCCTGAACCAGACAGCCAACTCGCTCCATTATTATTATTATTATTATTATTATTATTATTATTATTATTATTATTATTATTATTCGGATCCATGAATAACTGATTAGCATAAAGGGTGCCGGGTTCTATTCTAGAGCTGGTCGGATATTTTACATCTTCATTGGTTAATTATTCTGGCTCGGGGACTGGGTATGTGTTTATCTTTACAATTTGCTTTACATCGCACCAACACAGATAGGTCTTATAGCGACGATGGGATATGAGAGGCCTAGTAGAGGGAAGGAAGCCGCCGTGGCCTTAATTAAGGTACAGTCTCAGCATTTGTCTGGTATGAAAATGGAGAAACCACGGAAAACCATCTTCAGGGCTGCCAACAGTGGGGTTCGAACCCACTATCTCCCAGAGGACTGGGTATGTGTGCCATCTTTAGCATTATATTTCATCCTAGGTAAGCCCTCATCCTCATAGACGTGCAGGTCGCCCCTGGGAGTCAAATCGAATGACCTGCACTCTTTGTAGGTCTTACGCCATTATGATAGTAAGCATAAGGGGCTGCCTGGCCGAGGCGGTAAAGGCGTGCTCAGTTCGCCCGGAAGGACGTGGGTTCGAATCCCCATCAGGAAGTCGTAAAATTTAAGATACGAGATTTCCACTTCCGGAGGTGCATATGGCCCTGAGGTTCACTCAGCCTAATTCCTGGCAGCAAAGGCGGCCGGGCGTAGAGCTAACCACTCCACCTCATCACGTGCCGAGGTTAACAATGGTGGAAACCTTTACCTCCTAGGGCCTTCATGGCCTGTACGGAGGTGACTTTGCTTTGCTTTAATAGTAAGCACATTATTTATATTATTTAAATGTATTTGTTACTGGTAATCGTGTATTACGTTAGGATTGGTTAAGTGTAGGGAGGAGAATATTATTCCCAAACAGTGCCTGAATAAATAAAACATCTTACCTGATCCATAAAGAAGTAAAAATTATTATCTCAGGTTATAGACACGTACAGAATAGCACCAAGCCGGGTGATACACTGACTCGATCAGTAGCTGACAGAAATTGCGCCATTTGCTTCTTCGTGAACATACGGTTTACTTTCCTATGGAATATGGACTTCAAATCAAGCAAACGATCATACGAGCTCAGCTCCCCGCGCATGCTTCGTAAACATGCCGTCATAACCAAAACAATAACTATCACCACCATATGCATCTCTGTATTAAAATACATTCCACAGTAATTTAGGATGTTTTAATCTGGGCGCTGCCTTTTTGTTTCAATTGTTGGGAAATTGGCCGAGCATTTCATATTGATAATAACCATTGTGGAGGGAATATTGGTGTATTTAATTTTTAAATCTGGTAGACATCATTTTATTTGTGCTAATTGCAGCGCAGATGCCAATATGCTATGTATATTACATGTGAATTTCGTAATTACAACTCCACCAATATTAGATAAAAGCATTTTTAAAATATAAGGGAAATTGTTACATGGGCCAGTTTAATATTATCCTGGCCGCATTATCAGGCGCATTTGAAATGGAACTCGCTGCTAGGGGTCAACGGGGTTGTTGGTTCGGGAACTGAGCGTAGTGGATCTCCAAGGACTTTCTTCATTTTACACCAGTAGACTACGGATGTCAGAGATATGAAGTGACATGAAAATTAAAATTAAAACCTACAACCTGGTATCCAGTCTTTGACCGGGTCAGGGATGAAAGGAATGAACCATATCCAGTCTATTAGTACGATGAGGTCGCCACTCGCAAGGTGATGTATTGAGTGATAAATGCTACGAAATGATACTGGAGAGTGTTGCTGGAATGAAAGATTACAGGGAAAACCGGAGTACCCGGAGAGAAACCTGTCCTGCCTCCGCTTTGTCCAGCACAAATCTCACGTGGAGGTTAAACAACAGTTGAAAGGTTCATCAGGGGCCGGTCAGCAATGCAAGAGTTGACAGCAAGACGACAATGATTAGACTTGGTTTCTAACGATTTAAAGATCAGAGGTATAGAACTAAATGAGGCCACCGCACTAGTTGCAAATAGAGGATTGTGGCGACATTTAGTAAATTCACAGAGGCTTGCAGACTGAACGCTGAAAGGCATAGCGGTCTATAATGGTGATGCATTTATGTATGTACAATGAAAAAAGGACACAAGGAAGACAGAAAGAAGAGCGCGCGGACAGTGCCTGTAACATTCCTTAAATTAACGAAACACAATATTTCCGCTCCCTGTAAATGGGTACACTGCTCGTCATATGGGCGACTTAAGTCGAGTGTTTGAAAGTTGGGCCATGAACTGAGTATCATAATGTTAATTAAATACAGTAGAGAAATTGAAAGTAGCCTCCGTGGTTCAGGCGCAGCGCGCCGGTCTCTGACCGCAGGGTTCCGTGGTTCAGATTCCGGACACTCCATGTGAGAACTGTGCTGGACAAAGAGGAGGCGGGACAGGCTTTTCTCCGAGTACTCCGGTTTTTTCGGTCAGCTTTTATTCAACAACATTCTCCAAAATAATTTCATCTGTCAGTCATTAACCATGCCCCAGAGGAGTGCGACAGCCTTCGGCAGCCGGCAATATTCCTATCCTCGTCGCTAGATGGGGCTTCATTAATTCCATTCCTGACCCGGTAGAATGACTGGAAACAAGCTGAGGACTTTTTGAACACAGTAGACATTAAATATTGAACGTCTTATGTGCCTCACGTATTCGTTTCGAAATTGCGGCCGAACCGTCTCAATTCATTAATCTCGGCCTATGTAATGTAAATCGCTGCAGGGGCGCTCCATAAATTTCACTCAATAAGAACCGTTACTCCTCGTTATATAGGTCCACTTTGCCAATGTAGTCTCCCATAAGCTGTACACACTTGCTCCAGCGGTGTGGCAACTTCTATAGATCCTCCTAGAACAACTTAATCGGAGTATGTCACATCCAGTCCTGGACAGCTGTTTGCAGTTCTTCGTGGTCAGAGAAATTGTGTCCACATAGTGATTTACTCAAAGTCACGAACAGGTGGTAATCGAAAGGGGCTAAGTTAGGAGAATATGGTGGTTGTGGCAGCACTTGGAAGCCCACAATCAGCGATGGTGGTAGTTTGCATTTGCTTGTTG
Organism: Anabrus simplex; assembly: GCF_040414725.1. Classification (NCBI taxonomy): domain Eukaryota; kingdom Metazoa; phylum Arthropoda; class Insecta; order Orthoptera; family Tettigoniidae; genus Anabrus; species Anabrus simplex. The sequence continues at coordinate 165,201,977 of NC_090271.1, forward strand.
AGGGCAATATACGGAATTTCTTCGGGGGGGGGTCTCCATTTGTGTTTCCATTGCATTTAATGACCTTTGGTCTTCGGTTCATGAAAAGGGAGCCACGTCTCATCCCCGTCCATAAGTTTGGACATGAAGCCTATCCGCTGTTCGTTCACTTACTGAGAGCCGTTGGAGAAATGCACTTTAGTTCCTCTGTGTGACCGAGTTCGATAGCTGCAGTCGCTTAAGTGCGGCCAGTATCCAGTATTCGGAAGATAGTAGGTTCGAACCCCACTGTCGGCAGCCCTGAAAATGGTTTTTCGTGGTTTACCATTTTCACACCAGGCAAATGCTGGGGCTGTACCTTAATTAAGGCCACGGCCGCTTCCTTCCCACTCCTAGCCCTTCCCTGTCCCGTCGTCGCCATAAGACCTATCTGTGTCGGTGCGACGTAAAGCAACTAGCAAAAAAAAAAAAAAAGTTCCTCTGTTGTCGTGTGCTGACACCTGTTGGTAGGCATAGCGACTATTATGTCAAACCTAATGGCGGACTATTGGATTGCGGGAAGTTCAAAAGTGAAATCAATATGGAACAACCCTCGTATTTCCTGATTTTGAAAAAGACTTTCTCTAAGCTGAGTTGTTAGGACATGTAGCTTTTATGACTGCAATAAATCCCGCGCCACGTGGCAATAGAGTACTGTATCCATCTGTAAAAATTGAAAATATCTCTTATGTTAATCAGTCTGCATAGTCTTGCTTCAAGGCAGAGGAACGTAGAACGTTTTAAATATAAAGCAAATATTGGAACTCACAGAGAAAAAGAAGAAGAAAGGAATAATTTGAGAAGGGAGAGTCTGCTGATAACTTGGCGGCAGATTACGCAATAGGATCCCAAACTGTCCGCAATTTTAAGTAAATAAAATTGCAAGATTTTGTGCAAAACACTTTCAAATGTAAATACTTTTCAAAAGCCTACCTACGAATAATTAGAACTCTAATTTCTACAGTGGTTTAATAGAAAAATTGGGAGTAAGAAGTTATTGATCTCTGGTACATTGTGTACTGAGAAAGTCAAGTCATTCCATGAATTTTCATTGAACTGGATTATCAGTATTTTTCGATTTTTCGTGCGCGTTCTCTCCTTCATTACCCCGAATAGTCGTTTCAATCGTCCAGTCGTTTAGTTTGTATTCCCCGGCTGTTCCTGCTAATAGTATTGGTATGGTGGTGACGACCATATTTTAAGGGGAAGATAACTGAATTATCATCCTCCCTTAACGTTATCACTGTGCAAGACTGAAGAGGAGCGACCGTTTGAAATAAGTATATAGAACAACAACCTTCGTGAAAGAAGAGTTGACCTATGGGGGTCTAATATGGAAATTAAAAGGGAGAGAGCACGATAGTTGAACGGCACTTTGTATCTCATCAAGGCGGCCGTTGTTCGAATCCGAGTCAATTCATGTCGGATTTTCGAAATGAGAACTCACATTCCTGTGGTCCGGATTTCACGTAAAACTGGAGGTCCTATGGCCAAAAAATGAAGTCGCATAGAACAACACGCTGGCGTTCAGGAGAGATCAAAGTGAGGCATCTGGAAACTGGAAAGAATGCCGGACTCAGCTGGGAGTCCATGGTCGCCATCCCAGACTCTCAAAGTGTGAGGCCTCAGGGGATGGATTTTATGATGTGTGTGATGTCGTTTACTCGAGAAGAAAGTCTAAGACTGTAGTTGATCGTACAGTACATTCCACTTGGATGTTCAACAGAAAGTGTATCCTTAAGTGCGGCCAGTATCCAGTATTCGGGAGATAGTAGGTTCGAACCCCACTGTCGGCAGCCCTGAAAATGGTTTCCCGTGGTTTCCCATTTTCACACCAGGCAAATGCTGGGGCTGTACCTTAATTAAGGCCACGGCCGCTTCCTTCCCACTCCTAGCCCTTCCCTGTCCCATCGTCGCCATAAGACCTATCTGTGTCGGTGCGACGTAAAGCAAAAAAAAAAAAAAAGAGAAAGTGTATCCTTACGTCTCTAGGCGCCTTCTTCTTCTTCTTCTTCTTCTTCTCCCGCTGTTGCTGCTTGTTCGAGCAGCCATGTAGATTGGTGGAGGCGCTGGAGGTGTGTGACTAACCACTTCCTGTGCAAGGTGCAGCCTGCAGCTGGGCCATCATCTCAATAGGAAGATTGTATGTGGCGTGACCACCATAATGTGACGTCACGAACAGTCCCCTCAGATGAAAGGACAGGCCCAGACGTCTACCTTATGTTTAGCTATGACTGATTAACGAAAGAATAGTTCGAGCCATAGATAGGCTACGTTAATCATGTTAAAGAACCGTTCAGCGAAGACGTCCACTATTTGGGGCATGATAGCTGAGTGGCGTTGTCACTGGTGTCTCGCTATGACGGCCGTTGTTCAAATCCCAGCCATTGCATGAGGGACTTTTGAATTTGAAAATCACGTGCCTGTAGTTCAGATTTCACGTAAAAGTAGAGGTCCCGAAGCTATGCTCACGATATCAACAGTCGCGTTAGACTCCAAGTGTTGCTGAGATATGGAATGATCGAAATAGTTCCGTATCCATCAGTAATGAAACACAAAACATCGTAGCCTACTTCAACCTCGTCGCACAGCGGTAACGCTGCTTTATTTGCGTTAACTGTAAAAATATTTATGCACCCGACAATGAGAGCTGCTGTTTACACGTCTGCTTCCGATGGTTCATGTTGTATGGAGTAGGCGTTCGGGTCTCTCATTGGACCGCAGTGGAACGAACCTTCAGGTAGAAGCTTTGGATGGGGATCCTAGTACTTCAATTGTGTGACAATCATCTCATTTCTTGTACCAGGACTTTACATTTACAACGCAGTTCCTTTCTGAGAAATGAATCGGATGTGCTCTAGGTTCCGTGATCTAATTCCGGTACAGTTAGTGTTTATGAGTATTTGAATGCAAGATACATACGTCAATATACTTTACGACTTATTAAGACCCCCTTCGTTCAGTTCGTTCACTGAAGGGCCAGCGTTGAGAACTTGGGTTCAGAGAGTCCCGGGTTCGATTCCCGGTCAACACGGGAATTTTAGTCATGTTTGGTTAATCCCTCTGACTCGGGGACTGGGTATTTGCGGTTCTCTCAGTACACTCTTATTGTCAACCCCCACACAGAAACAACAGTGATCGGGCGAGTTGGCTGTACGGTTAGGGGCGCGCAGCTGTGAGTTTGCATCGGGGAAGTAGTGGGTTCGAGCCCCACTCTAGGCAGCCCTGAAGATGGTTTTCCGTGGTTTCCCATTTTAACACCAGGCAAATGCTGGGGGCTGTATCTTAATTAAGGCCACAGCCGCTTCCTTCATGCTCCTAGGCCTTTACTGTCCCATCGTCGCAATAAGACCGTTCTGTGCCGGTGCGACGTAAAAATAAATTGTAGAAACAAGAGTGAAATACATCGAAATAGGCTTGGCACAGGAAGGGCATCCGGCTGTAAAACGAGAACCACATGTGCCACACACCTGTGTCTCTACATGGGTGTGGGTAAAGTGGTAGAAAGAGAAGAAGAACCACCAAACAGCGTGTAACATAATTATTCTTAGTACTCTCGGGGATGGAAACACAACTGTGTAATTGGTGCTTGCTTATTCGTATTATTATTATTATTATTATTATTATTATTATTATTATTATTATTATTATTATTATTATTATTATTATTGTTGTCAGACTCCTTGGCTGAATGGTCAGTGCTGAGATTTTCGGATCAGATGTCCCGGGTTCGATTCCCGGCCGGGTCGGAGATTTTAATCGCGTCTAATTAATTCTCCTGACTCAGGGACTGGGTATTTGTGTTTATCCCAACACTCTCCTCTTCATATTATGACAAAACACCATTCTACCAACCACCACAGAAACACGCAGTAGTGGTTACATCCCTCCATAGGGTTGTCGTCGGGAAGGGCATCCGTCAGTAAAACATGGCCAAATCCACATATACGACGCAGTTCGCATCCGTGACCCCTCAAGGTGTGATAAAAAGCGGTAGAAGGTTGTTGTTATTATTATTATTAATATACAGGGAAATGGTCACCAAAGAAGGTGAGAAAAGGGTCAATTTGTTTGGTTAATCTCGAACTTATTAAATTCAGGATATCGAACGTTATTTGCGCATTTAGGACAAAAGCGGGGAGCAACTCCAAGGTTGGGATGACATCCTTAAACGATGTCGGCTGCATTTTGACGAGATTTCTAACAGTGAATTCTCTCACCCACCGATTCCAGAAAGTGTTCCAACGACAAGGCCAATCTCACCACCGAGCACACCTCTATCATCAAATGCATAAAAAACAGATTAAACTTAGGACCGTGACCTACCAGCAGACTTTTGGAAGCTTCGGGAACTACAACATGTTGCTATCAACTGGTTGACTGACTTTTTCAACACCGTTTTAGATTCCGGCCTTTTCCCTGCAAATTGGACTATGAACATCATAGTCCCAATCTTCAAGAATAAAAGTGATCCGGCTGAATGCTCTAATTACCGCCAAATCCGTCTTTTGTCACATACGTTAAAGATCTTGGAGATTATTCTTGATCGACGCCTGTGCACCAACAGTGCGGCTTCATTGAGGGTACTAGAACCACAGACGCTATCTTCGCAGCCCGAAACCTAATGGAGAAGCGCCGAGAGAAGTCACCCCACATCGCCTTCCTCGACTTCAAGAAGGATTTCGACGGAGTCCAGCATCAACTGACTTGGTATGACCTTCGTGATAATATCGTGGCGTGCCTGAACTGCTCATCAACTGGATCAGGATGTTATTCGTGAATACCAGCAATCAAGCACTCTGTGTAGTCTTCACCTCGGTGAGTTTCCCTCTGGAATCCATTAAGGCTCACTCCTCTTCATCCTCGTTGTGAACACCATCAATAAGGACCTACGAAGGAATGTTCCTTGCACCCTCCTTTACGCAGATCATGTCTTGCTCGCAGGCGCCACCCGAACAGAACTTCAGCACCAAGTTCTAGAATGGAACAATCACCTCTCTCTGTACGGCCTCCACGATCATTTCAAGGAGACAGAATACCTGGAAACTTGCCCAAAAGATGGCATTATCCAAACCGATAGAGACATTTGAAGACTGAGAACGTCAGGCCTGCACAAAGACGGAGGCATCAGCGATGAGGTGCGAGCGAGGATAAACGCAAGCTGGATGAGGTGCGAGCGAGGATAAACGCAACCTGAATAAGGTGCGAGCGAGGATAAACGCAACCTGGATGAGGTGCGAGCGAGGATAAACGCAACCTGGATGAGGTGCGAGCGAGGATAAACGCAACCTGGATGAGGTGCGAGCGAGGATAAACGCAACCTGGATGAGGTGCGAGCGAGGATAAACGCAACCTGGATAAGGTGCGAGCGAGGATAAACGCAACCTGGATGAGGTGCGAGCGAGGATAAACGCAAGCTGGATGAGGTGCGAGCGAGGATAAACGCAACCTGGATGAGGTGCGAGCGAGGATAAACGCAACCTGGATGAGGTGCGAGCGAGGATAAACGCAAGCTGGATGAGGTGCGAGCGAGGATAAACGCAACCTGGATGAGGTGCGAGCGAGGATAAACGCAAGCTGGATGAGGTGCGAGCGAGGATAAACGCAACCTGGATGAGGTGCGAGCGAGGATAAACGCAAGCTGGATGAGGTGCGAGCGAGGATAAACGCAAGCTGGATGAGGTGCGAGCGAGGCTAAACGCAAGCTGGATGAGGTGCGAGCGAGGATAAACGCAACCTGGATGAGGTGCGAGCGAGGATAAACGCAAGCTGGATGAGGTGCGAGCGAGGATAAACGCAAGCTGGATGAGGTGCGAGCGAGGATAAACGCAAGCTGGATGAGGTGCGAGCGAGGATAAACGCAACCTGGATGAGGTGCGAGCGAGGATAAACGCAAGCTGGATGAGGTGCGAGCGAGGATAAACGCAACCTGGATGAGGTGCGAGCGAGGATAAACGCAACCTGGATGAGGTGCGAGCGAGGATAAACGCAAGCTGGATGAGGTGCGAGCGAGGATAAACGCAAGCTGGATGAGGTGCGAGCGAGGATAAACGCAAGCTGGATGAGGTGCGAGCGAGGATAAACGCAACCTGGATGAGGTGCGAGCGAGGATAAACGCAAGCTGGATGAGGTGCGAGCGAGGATAAACGCAACCTGGATGAGGTGCGAGCGAGGATAAACGCAACCTGGATGAGGTGCGAGCGAAACGCAACCTGGATGAGATGCGAGCGAGGATAAACGCAACCTGGATGAGGTGCGAGCGAGGATAAACGCAACCTGGATGAGGTGGCGAGAAGTCACGGGTGTACTCTGTGACAAAATAAGGCCTCACCATCTTAAATAAAAGTTATACCGCACAGTATTACACCCAGTTACACTAAACCGTGAACATGCAGTGGATATATGCTTCGCTGGCTGATGGGCATCTCTTTACTTGACCACGTCACAAACACCTCGGTTCGTTAACAAATAGACATTGTTCCAATTGTGGAGAAAATGTGAAAGTAGTGCTTAGGATGGGATGGCCATGCACTGCGTGCAGTTCCTGGCACATTCGCTAACTCAGCTCTTCAATTTGGAGTCAACGGCCAATGCCTGCGTGAATGATCGAAGCAGTGCTGGGAAGACGCGATAAATGTGGATACGAAGATCGTCGGGTTGAGACCAAATGAGACTCATGACTGTGTAAAATGGCGTGCGAAGATCCAAAAATCGGACCGTGCAGCAGTGGGTCAACGCTCTTTACGAATTTCTTCAATCAGAATAAATCTCGCAATACACCCGATCTGCACAGAGACCTGCTAAATGACAGCGTTTTAACTGTTCGGGTAGACCGTTCAACATTCGCGTTTTGAAGGTCACGCGCAGTTTGCAAATTTTACGGGTGGGAACAGGCGGCCACATAGGTACGTTTGAACAGCTCGTGTAGAATGGGCCGAAATTCACATTTCTTACTGGGGTTGCGAGCTCTAGTGAGGTGTAAATCCATTATTATTATTATTATTATTATTATTATTATTATTATGCGCGAATGGGTCGCTTAGGACCGCGCGGATGAGCTGTTATTGACCTTTCCTCGTTGCCTAATAGTTTTTCATTTCCATAGACTGTTGTAATTTATGTTCCTCCAAGTACGTCATGTTGGTTTCTTCTCATTTTCCCCAAATCCTCTTGTGAGAACAATTTTCCTGATTACATTTCTATCCTGCAGATTTTGTGATCCTAATTCACTGAGGTTTTTCTCTACTTGCTTATGTCATTTTGATCTGATACGTTTGATAGAAATGTATGTATTCGATAGTTAACTCTGGTGTAATTCATCCTCTCCAAATGGCTTATAAATTGAATTCGTCGCAGTCTCATTTTATCAGTAACTTCAGGAATTTTAAAGTATATTTCCGAGTTGGATTTGGGGGTAATGTATTCCATTCTAGGCACTAAGATTTTTCACATGATTCTCCTTTCTTTAATCTCTAATTGTTCCTTCAAGTTTTTATGATGTAAATTGAGCGTTTCTGAAGCACAGAGAGCTTCAGGTTTGATCATTGTTAAGTAATGACAAATTTTACTGTTCCAGGACAAGCATTTTTGTTATAAATATTCCTTGTTTGTTGAAAAGAAATTTTCGTTTTCCGAATTCTTGAAGCTACCGATTTATTTTCATTGCCATTTTCAGTAAGTACTTACATTCTTTTACTCTTGTAATATTGTATTCATATCAATGGTAAGTTCAGGCGGAGCATTTTTGTTATTTGTCATAAATTTCGTTTTTTTAATCATCATCATCATCATCATCATCATCTGTTTACCCTCCAGGTTCGGTTTTTCCCCCGGACTTAGCGAGGGATCCCACCTCTACTGCCTCAAGGGCAGTGTCCTGGAGCTTCAGACTCTTGGTCGGGGGATACAACTGGGGAGTATGACCAGTACCTCGCCCAGGCGGCCTCACCTGCTAAGCTGAACAGGGGCCTTTTGGAGGGATGGGAAGATTGGAAGGGATAGGCAAGGAAGAGGGAAGGAAGCGTCCGTGGCCTTAAGTTAGGTACCATCCCGGCATTCGCCTGGAGGAGAAGTGGGAAACCACGGAAAACCACTTCCAGGATGGCTGAGGTGGGAATCGAACCCACCTCTACTCAGTTGACCTCCCGAGGCTGAGTGTACCCCGTTCCAGCCCTCGTACCACTTTTCAAATTTCGTGGCAGAGCCGGGAATCGAACCCGGGCCTCCGGGGGTGGCAGCTAATCACGCTAACCACTACACCACAGAGGCGGCTTTTTTTTAATAAGACTCTTTAAACCCCATTTTTGCTGCTTGCTCTTCCAATATATCAATCTGTTTCTGTGCATCAGAGAAGTCTTTGGGAATTAGTGCCGAATCATCAGCAAACGCTAGACAGTCTATGTCAATACCCTAGTCGGTGACATGGTGTACCTGCTCTTCTCCACTCACCATTTCACATAAGCTGAGCTGGAAAGGTTAAATGGTTAAGTGGCATTATTGTAAGCTGTTTTCTTTAAAACTCCAGCCAGACGTGTGTGTATCAGAACGCCCTATCATCACCTGCAGTGAGTGTACGCAGCACTTTCCTTCTCCCCTGAGGACAGTTTAGTATTCTGATCTGTTCCTCGCTGTTTTAAGATTCCACCTCGGTCTCAAGCTGCCTGACACCTTACATGGGCGATCCTAACCTCATCGAACCCTCGCCGCTTCATTTCTGCACGTCTTACACTCTAGGATTAGATTCTGGCACTTATACACCGAGGGAAGGAGATCTTACCATATGAACAGCAGTCTCTTGTACGTCACTGCCACTAAGGCGGCGGTAGAGGAGGTGATATTGTTTTAAGAGGAAGTAAACTGAGCAACCAGCCTCTCTGAACACTAATTAGAAAGGACAAACGAAGAGGTCCGACACTTTGCAGAATGAAGGTATCGGTTAAAGAAAGAGAAGGACCACGAAGGCCGTGAAAGTGAGATCTAGCAAACTTAATGCCACCGGGGTGGGAAGAGAACAGGAGTTGACCAAGTGAGATCGCATAGGAATCTGGCACACGTGATGAGAAGCCATACGGAACTCAGCTAGGCGATCCAAGAACACGAAACCAAGCCGCTGGGTTACCCCGTTTATTCACCTTTTACGAGGGCTGATCAAGAAAGCCTGGAGGCCCCAGGTTCGATTCCCGGCCAGGTCAGGGATTTTTCTCTCGACCTGAGGGCTGGTTCGAGGTCCACTCAGCCTACGTGATTAGAATTGAGGAGCTATCTGACGGTGAAATGGCGGCCCCGGTCTCGAAAGCCCAGAATAACGGCCGAGAGGATGTGTCGTGCTGACTACACGGCCCCTAGTGATCTGCAGGCCCGCTGGGCAGGCCAAGGCCCTTTCAAGGGCGATTAGTGCCGTGGGTTTTTTTTTGTTTGTTTGATCAACAAAGATTGAGACTGACTTTTTTCACAGATGTTTATTACTCCATTTCAGTGTTTACATGATCTTTTGCAAAGTAGTCCCCTCCTACTTCAATGCACTTTTTATAGCGTCTCTGCCAGTCCTTGAACACATGCTGCAGACCATTCTTTGTCAGGTCCTTGAGAATCACCTCACTTTTCTTGAGCACTGCTTCAGAGTTTTCAAATCGAATGTCTCTAAGCTTTGCCTTTAGTGATGGGAATAAAAAAAGTCACAGGTTGCAAGATCAAGGCTATAAGGTGGAAGCGGTACACAGGTAATGTTGAATCGATCCAGAAACTGCATGACTTGATTTGCGGCGTGAGACCGTGCGTTGTCATCATGAAGTCGCCACCCAGTCCGAGAAAGCTCTGGTAGTTTCTTTGCTTCAGATTTTCGTAAGATTCAGTGGCTGTATGGTTTAAAAGAAAACAGAATTTGATTGCGATGTACTGCTCCTCTCGCGTCACGTCCATTGTCCGGTATGCGAAATGCACGTAGCGTCTACACAATAGAGCATAACTACCAACCTACCGATGCGAGAGTGCTGCCGCCTACGGAAATTATACATTAAAAGTCCGCTCTTTTCAAATATTTATGTTACAGATAGTAAATTATCACGGGAACTACATGAAAAACATCAGTCTCAATCTTTGTTGATCAGCCTACGTACAACAAGCAGGGGAAGCCATCCCTTCCCGCAGGAATACCAACGAATTTAGTAAGGTACAAGTTACAGTAAAACTAGAAGATTCTACCAGTAGTCTTGATGAACAGCATGGCGATGGTGTTTGTGCCAAGATGTGTATTTGTAATTAATTGGTGTTAGAATCTGTTGTGTAGTGGTTAGCGTGATTAGCTGCCACCCCCGGAGGTCCGGGTTCGATTCCCGGCTCTGCCACGAAATTTTAAAAGTGGTACGAAGGCTGGAACGGGGTCCACTCAGCCTCGGGAGGTCAACAGAGTAGAGGTGGGTTCGATTCCCACCTCAGCCATCCTGGAAGTGGTTTTCCGTGGTTTCCCACTTCTCCTCCAGGCGAATGCCGGGATGGTACCTAACTTAAGGCCACGGCCGTTTCCTTCCCTTTTCCTTGCCTTCCTTGCCTATCCCTTCCATAGCAGGTGAGGCCGCCTGGGCGAGGTACTGGTCATTCTCCCCAGTTGTATCCCCCGACCAAGAGTCTGAAGCTCCGGGACACTGCCCTTGAGGCGGTAGAGGTGAGATCTCTCGCTGAGTCTGAGGGAAAAGCCGAACCTGGAGGGTAAACAGATGATGATGATGATGGTGTTAGAAATAAAAAGGAAGCGCCCATAGCCTAAGAACGAGTACGATACAGCATTCACTTGGTATTTATATGATGTAACCATGAAAAATCAGTTCTTTGGAGGCCGACAACACATTTTAATCGTGTTACATCTTCCAGTTCCAGTTTCACTTTTCAATTCATGGCAGAGCCGGTAATCTTTTTCTGGATCTGGATGGCAAGGCACAGTACAAACCTCCAGTGCACTGTAGTGGAGCAGATGATTCTCTCTTTACATTTCCACCAGTGGCGGACTAGTAGAGTTACGCCCCTAAACACTAATGACCGCTCTTTCTGACTGTATTGATTGATTTTATATAAGGAGAAAGATTCCAACTGAAACTCATTTCGATGAGGAACTTTCTCAAATACAGGGTGAAGCGAATTTCGCGCAGTCGGGCGTTGCAGCGCGACTCCTCATATGCCAGCAATAAAAAAATGTATCTCACAAAAGTTCGTCCTGCGAGTATATCCGGGAGAAAAAGGACATTGAAGAATGGCAATCTGGCAACACTGTAACCAAATGTAGGGTAACTACCTCTGTCAGCACACAATAGCTCTGCTGTACAGTTGGTGCAGTGGATAGAGTTCTGGATTAGCATGCAGGAGGTCGAGGGGGTCGATCCTGGTTTGAGGTACATGTTTTTTATTTCTTAAATGTAGTCCAAGTGGTATGGTATCTGGCATCTTAATCGTCAACACCGATTGCAGCGCGTCCTCTAGAAACCATTTGCACTTACATACTACGAACCTAGACATAGACGAACATTCATTTTCATTGGTCAGCTTTGAAAGACGCCCTTTCCACGTCGTGGGAGTGAATTTGTTCACACCTCTTCATCTACTAGATGCGTTACAAGGTGTTCAGCTTTACTAAATTTTGTAAATGTAGGATACAGGTGACCTAAGAAACGATGTCTTACTGTATTACAGTATGTAGTGTCCGATGAAAATTAGCAAATAAAATAAAATAACAGGGAAATTAAATTAAAATAACCAACCTCCATTACCTGACAGGCTTACAGGACGCGCGCGCGCGCGCGCGCGCGCGCGACGATATTTCTCTGATGTCTGTCTGTTAGATCATCAGCCCAGACGCTGGTTGGATCCTCAAATAGCTCCACCAAAGGCTATGCAGTTATAGGGAAACTGCAAAAACCAATGGCAGAGCCCAAATGAGGCGTACTAGGCAAGATGAGGAGTGAGGTAGTTTGCCATTGCTTTCCTCACTGGACCAGAAGGTGCCACTGCAGCACGACTGACCCAATGAGCAACACCTTTCATAACACTCAGACACTAGTTGTGCCCCAAATGTCATTACTCAGCACCACCCATACCCCAGCAGCTTTCATATTGTCACAGCCATGGATGACACTGGGACTTCGGTGGAAGCTACACTATGCTCTGGCCTGTGCCAAGAGACGGCTACAAAAATACTGCAACCATCAAGAAATGGCAACAGGCGGAATATCTCTGATATGCCTTACAAAAATAATATGAATTCACATTCCGCATGTGTGAATGAGTCATGCACTCAAATGCTATTATTTAGGAAATGCATAGATGAATATATTGCATCACGCGCCCACGCGATTATGCGAAGCGCAATGCTGGTGTCCACGTGAATCACCTAATTTATCAAGTCATAAACTAAAATCCACCCGAATTATATATTATTTTAAATAACATATATTATTATTATTATTATTATTATTATTATTATTATTATTATTATTATTATTATTATTTTAGTTTCCTTGCAAGGAATCTGCGGGGCCCCTTAAAGGCCCGGGCCCGCCTGCATTGCAGACCCTGCAGGCCCTAACGTTAGGCCCCCCAAACTGGGCGCCTTTAAATAATATAATGCAGAAAAAGGTTTGGATTAAATTATTCCTCCCTAACTTCACAGAGTGCTAATCTATAAGGAGATAGAAGGAAACTACACAGTGATTCCTTCAGATAACAGTTGTTGCTCTACGTTGTCGCTTAACAATATCAACAAAACGTATCTGCTAATTTCACAAGTTCGGTAAAGAATTTTCTTCGTGTGGTTGTTACCGTCCTGATGTAGGCAGCCCCTCCGACGAGGGTGGGTGCGTGGCATCTTCTGTGTATCAGAAACTTCGAGTAAACCTTGTGTAGGATAGTATAGTATGGTGTGTTGAGTTGAGGGAATTGTGGGAAGAGTACAAACATCGAACGAGTTGACGGAACGGGCCACATAGATGTATGTTTGCATTCGGGAAAAGATGGACTGGAGTCTATCATCGGCAACCCTGAAGATATAAGGTAGCTGCAGAAAACATCGTAGCAAGAGCTCGCACGGATAAACTCAGAACTAGGGCACTGGTATGCGTACTGTTAAACATAGTCACCATTCTTATTCAAGCACTTGTTCCAACATTACACCAAGGCATCGATGCCGACATGGAAGAAATTTGGTTCAAGACCTTGAAGCCATGTCATGACGGCACGCTGAACGATCGTGTCGTCGTTGAATGGCTTACCGCCTAGGTGGTGCTTCAACGGTCCGAAGACATGAAAATGACTGGGCGCCAGACCACGACTATAGGAAGGATGGTCCAGTACTTCTTACCTGAAGACGGGCTGTAAACATGCACGCGTGCCGTTGGCTGCGTGTGGTCTGGCGTTGTCGTGCAGCAACACTTCGCCCTTTGTACAGATCGTTTTCTGCGAATCGTTACCCGCATGTGCTCCAGTGTGTCACAGTATCTGGCAGCATTTACTGCCGCTCTCCTGGTGAGGAAATCAATCATCTGAACCATCCTCCTTACAGCTCTGACCTGGCATCCAGTGATTTCCATCCCTTCGGACCGTTGAAGAACCACCTGGGTGGCGATACAGACGTTCAACATGCTGTCATGACGTGACTTCAGCGACTGGACGCAGATGTCTTTCATGCTAGGATTGATGCCTTAGCGTACCGTTTGGACAAGTGCTTGGACAAGAATGGCGATACTTACCAGTGTCCTACTACTGTATTGTGAATGTTTAAATCTGCCTGTAAAATAAAATGTCTGCGTGTGAGCTCCTCTCAATTTTTTAAAGTGTATTCATAGCTTTCTGTGGGTTCTCATTTTCACACCTTGGGTTGTACCTTAAGACCATGGCCAACTTATTTCCCAGTCCCAGTCCTCAGTTTCATACTTGTCGTTCCGAAAATCTGTAAAGATCGTCTCATGTTCACTCATCTGTAAATCGACGCCCTGTACGAATTAATTATGTACCACGAAACAGAGTCTCAATTATGAACAAACTGTGAAAATAAAAGAGTGATCTAAGGTTTCTTATTTTGAGGGAAGTGACTATTAACCCACCCTATGTTTTCTAAACATTATTATGACAATGCGTGTCAAGGAAGACAGTCACCGTCATTGTGAGTACGGAACTGTAAATAAAGAATATCTTCTCAAATCTGTTTAACCTAATCTATTTTAAATTGCCAGAAATCTGTGTACAATATCATAGGGTTAGGCTGGAGAGAACTGTATGCTCTGTTATGAAACAGGTAATATTTTATATGAGCCACAGCAGCATCTGCTATGTAACACGAATCTGCAGAATTTGTAGCACCAGAACGTGCACTTAACTGAGTCTTGACAGGATTATTTATGACCTGGTGCTCATCACGGTTATACTCGTCACTGTTGAGAGAGAGGAATTGTGATTTTAAGTAGCGGGCGTGAGAGCTGCCTTGTCACTGAAGTGGCGCGGCTCGAGTCACGACCAATACATGTGACGCTGTTTAAATGGAAGTTCTCATTCCTGTGGTTCAAAGGGAAATCCTGAGGCTAAGACCATGATTTGAATAATAAATTGGCGATTTAACGGGGTCCGTAAAACTAAAATTACTATGCAGATTGGTAGCGTGTATTACTATCCACTAAATTTATTGAACTACTATTTATAGTTACTTTCAAGTTCATACGCATTGGAGTGTTCCACTCGACAAAGTTTATCTTAATTAAGGTGTGAAAATGCGAAACCACGGAAAGCCATGTTCAGGACTGTCGAATGCAAGCTCACGGCGTACTCGCTGTCTTCCACTACTAATTTCTTTAACTGGTAAGAGGAAGTTTCTAGCCCACATTTCATCCTCGACCATATTGTTTCATTCCGTACACAAATGTCTGCACACATAAAGGGCACATTTTTCAAAATTTTACGCTGTTATGACCACGGCACACAAATGGGCAGTTATTCTGTAAAGTAATCCTACCCTTTCTTGTAGGATAATGCAGTGATCGGGCTAAATTATAGCCCTAATGACTACCCTAATTACTATTGATATGTAAACGAAGAATTACAAAAGACGCTCCTAACCAACAATTACTAGGAAAGATATTTCAAATTGATCAATGGCGTGTTCTGAACTCGCCGATCTCGTTGGTGCAGTCATCTACTGTACCCATTGGGAGCTGATACCTGTTCTTGAGAGCAGTGTGTATGCAGGATACGCACAGAAATTCAGCTCACTACTTTGTCAGAAACTATTAAATAAGGAAATTAAATCTTAAAGGAGGTAGATGAATAGTGTTACTTAGGTAATAGAATAACTTACGATGATAGAAGTAAGGACAATCAAGGAAGGCCTTTTTTAAAACACCACTGAAAGGGTGTCACATTTCAAGTACCTAGGATGATGGCTTGTGATTCAGATGTAAACATCAAAAGCATAATCGGCTTTGAAGAAAGTGTGTTTTCAAATTGAAACATCTTGTGCCAACTATGAACTCCGATTCGAAACTCTTTGGGGTGTCGTGAAGTGTTTGTTGTCTGTTACCGGCTCTGGTTCAAGGTATCAAAGAATGACACTGCCTTGACACAGGTTACCAAGCAGTTTCTTCACACACTCATATTAATGGGACCGTGTGATACACCCATCACATGAAATGAATTGTGGATACATCTTCGTTACTGAGCTTGAGATCCAGTGTACTAAAGGATTCATTCCCCACCTCACCATGTAGGACAGAACAAAAATGGCCAGCCGGACACCAGTGGGATCCGAACCCACAACCTCTCGATTTCGCGTCGGTTGCTCTACCAAGTACCTAGGATGCTGGCTTGTGATTCAAATGTAAACATCAAAACCATAATCGGCTTTGAAGAAAGTGTTCTTCTGTACTTCACATCTCTTCAACACGTACTACATGTACGTAACACGACCTAATACGTTGACAATCTGTTTCGATTACAATGCGGTCGTGAAAGTTCAATATTCATTGACATGCCCCACAACGGGCGACTTAAACACACTCTACAGTGTGCTAGCAGCAGTGCCAGACCTGTAGCTCAGATCCTTTCAAACAGAACAAAGATGGCCTAGGCCACCATAGCTCAATTGGTAGAGCAACCGACGCAAAATCGGGAGGTTGTGGGTTCGGATCCCACTGGTGTCCGGCTGGCCATTTTTGTCCTGTACTTAACATCTCTTCAACACGCACTACATGTACGTAACACGACCTAATACGTTGAAAGTCTGTTTCGAAAAAGTGTATATTTATTCTATTTTCCTTTAAGTGAGCCTTCATTTATCAATATTAGATTGAAATTTACAAAGGCGCGCTGACAATTCAGAAGGAAAACGTAACACTTGACCTTGTGAAGAAACATTAACATGCATTCAGGATTAAATCTTTGACTGGGAGATATTTTGCATTTTTATTTTTTTTGCTAGGGGCTTTACGTCGCACCGACACAGATAGGTCTTATGGCGACCATGGGATAGGAAAGGCCTAGGAGATGGAAGGAAGCGGCCGTGGCCTTAATTAAGGTACAGCCCCAGCATTTGCCTGGTGTGAAAATGGGAAACCACGGAAAACGGTCTTCAGGGCTGCCGATAGTGGGATTCGGACCTACTATCTCCCGGACGCAAGCTCACAGCCGCGCGCCTCTACGCGCACGGCCAACTCGCCCGGTATTTTTGCATTTTAATTCAGCACCACCACCACCATCATCGTCATGATCATCATCATTATACGGTCAAGTATCAGAACCTGTGGTCCGTTAAGGTTGTTAATTTTCATGGAACGTCCAATAGACATTTTCCCAGTGGACAAGCATTATAGGATTTATTTCGGTATTCTCTTTCTATACATTCTCTCAACATGTCTGTTCTAACTTTATCTACACCGAGCGAGTTGGCCGCGCGGTTAGGGGCGTGCAGCTGTGAGCTTGCCTCCGGGAGATAGTGGGTTCGAACCACACTGTCGGCAGCCCTGAAGATGGTTTTCCGTGGTTTCCCATTTTTACGCCAGGCAAATGCTGGGGCTGTACCTTTATTAAGGCCACGGCCGGTTCCTTCCCACCCCTAGGCCTTTCCTATCCCATCGTCGCCATAAGACCTATCCGCGTCGGTGCGACGTAAAGCCAATTGCAAAACAAACTTTATCTCTGAGTGCCCATGTACTGAAATACAGGTTCAGTTATTATTAAAAGGTTATTAAAACTATAGGTAATTTAATGTGAGGGGAAATAATTATTTCATTTAGTTACATGTATGTTTAAACATTTCTCCAGGCTACATTTTGGATTTGAAGCAGCAGTTTGATGTATGTATCATTATTTCTGTATATTTCAATTTACATTCTCGTTCCAGCCACAGATCCTAGTGTTAGATAAAATAATGTAGTAATTGTGAATATTGTGAATTTTGAAATTTTCTAATTTATTCTTAATATTAGTGTTTGTGAAAACTAATACTTGTAATAACGTCATTGTAGGGGCCGGGCATGTGATTTGCAGAGAGGGGGACGCCAATCAGAAAAGAGTTTGGGGATCAGTGCTCTCAGTGCGTATAATGTGATGTTCTAATATGGTGATTTTATTTCGTGACGGGATCATGAATTCTGTATCCTGACGTCACGTTTTTTCAAAAATGAAGCGCACTGCAGTAAATGAACCAGTTGTATACAGTCAAGTTTCAACACTGAGTATAAAAGTAATTGTAAGCTCTTATATTTTTCCAGCCGATTACAGTATAATATTTCTTTTTCGGTATGTGTATCTTAATTTCAGTGCCTCCGACGTTACATTAATTAACTTTTCAAAACAAATGGGTTGTAATTGCAGTTTTTTAAAGAAAATGTGAGAAGTTCTCAGCAGATTAAAAAACTAGGTTTCCGGTACCTGCCGTTGCTTTTACAATATTCGATCATTCTGCAGAAATATCCGACTTTTATACAGGACTACCTGTTTCACCTGTTGATAATGGCAGGCATGTTATGCAAAAGAAATGAGGGTCCCTAATATTTTGTTCGTGGACAGGTAAAGGAACGCCAGCAGAAAGAACACTGCTTTATTTCGGCAACACTTCTTTACTATTCGGCATAATCATCAAAAGTTTTTACCGGAAATAATTTTTCTTAATGTAAAATGACGTGTGTCTTTACTCTGGCGATAATAAGTTATGTCCTGTTTGTTGAATACCTCTCTCCTGTACCATTTCATCAGTGGCATTAACGAATGTCTCTGATGTCCGGCGCTACTCCGCTCTTTTATTTTCACGGTCGTCGACCTCTGCAAATTCATTGCACTACTTCCACATTTTGCCTCCGTGGCTCAGGCGGCGGTTCACCGGCCTCTCACAGATGGGTTCCGTGGTTTAAATTCCGGTCACTCCGTGTGAGATTTGTGCTGGACAAAGCCGAGGCAGGACAGGTTTTTCTCAGGGTACTCCGGTTTTCCTTGCCATCTTTCATTTCAGCAACAATCTCCAATTTCTTATCATTTCATCTGCCAGCCATTAATCATTGCTCCAGAAGAGTTCGTTCGACAGGCTTCGGCAGGCGGTACAATTCCCATCCTCGCCGCTAGATGGGGCCTTCATTCATTCTATTCTTCACCCGGCCGAATGACCGGAAACAGGCTGTGCATTTTCATTTTCATTTCCATACTTGTTGAACAGGTATCACTTTCTCATCCTCATGTGCTTTCCTGCTATTGCCCTCAGAAAGTGGGTCAATGTACAGACCTCCTCCCGTAACAACTCATTTGTCACAGTGCCAAGGTTCTGATTTCCGACTTGTGGACCTATACTCAATCCATCGGTGTGATTAAAACTATTGGATACGTAAGTTGGAGCGAGGTCCGTTTCTTTCTTTCTTTCTTTCTTTCTTAGCAATACAACTCAAAAACTTTCTTTTTGATTCGGATCGGATGCTAGATCAATTGCTGATTTCAAAGATTTCGATCATATATGGGTATATCTTATTATTATTAATATTATTATTACTATTATTATTATTATTATTTTATACTTTGTTTTACGTCGCACCAACACAGACAGATCGTATGGCGATGATGGGATAGTAAAGGCTTAGGAGTGGGAAAGAAGCGGCCATGGCCTTAATTAAGGTACAGCCCCAGCATTTGCCTGGTGAGAAATCCATCTTCAGGGCTGCCGACAGTGGGGCTCGAACCCGCTATCTTCCGGATGCAAGCTTACAGCTACGCCCCTAAGCGCACGGCCAGCTCGCCCGGAGGGTATATCTTTAAAGGACTAGCAGTATTATAATGGACTTATGGGCACGTGATAATACACATCAATTATCTTTGAATTAACATTCTATTATTATTATTATTATTATTATTATTATTATTATTATTATTATTATTATTATTGTTCCGAGGTATCTGTGGAACGGCAGAGGTGAAAGAAGGTGCGGGGGTGAACAGGTCCCAAAATACGAAATTAAAGTTAAGATAAAATTTAACAAGGTTATATTTTCTTTTAAAGATTAAGAAATAACAAATAGAACAGGTACTCAGTAGCCGAATCACAATTCGAAAATGTACAATTACAATGATTACAGGATTTGGGCTCCGAGAGCCAGACACACAATTCTTGAGCTATAAGCCCAACTTTACAATATACACAATTCAACAAAGGGGCAGAAGACCCCAATCATGCCCAGGAGCACTTGCTCCCAATTACACCGTAAAGCCTCCTCGAGGCGCGCAGAAACAAAATTTAAGAAAGAGCTACCTGCTCTTAAGTTCGGGCCTATCAAAGGCCACACCAAATTCCACTTTCAAGTTGTCCTCGAAGGACATGAAAACAGGGGTAAAAAAAATACCCAACCTACTGAGGCTTATTAAGTAAGGAAACAGGTCAATTATATGGCCTCTAAAATATCAACTTGAGAGGAGGCGTTCTTGCACTCCTAATACATTTTGTTTAAAACCTACTTGGCACTAGGCCGTTAATGCAAGGGCTAATCCCATACTAAAGAGGTGACTTATATGAGAAGACAATTTACATTACGCTAGAATGGAAGAAACGGTTGATAAAATAAGTTCACCTCAAAGCAATATGAGTGGGAGCTCGAGAGGGTTAAGCACTCTCTATCCCAATTTATAGTTTAAACAGATAGAATTGATACCGAGTGTCTTTACATTTTAAGGGAAAGTTACATGCTAAAAGGCTTCGGACCTGCCCCGAGAGTTAAACTGCTGAGCTAGCAAGAAAAGACGTTATTAAACGGCCATTACCTTGTGGATGAACTGCTGCCCGAAGAAAGAGGCGCTTCCCGCCCCCTGCTACGTACTTTACACACTGAAAGATGTTACTGAAGTGGCGCGGAGACCCGAAAATCAGCAGTTTATATACTCTCGCGGAAAGTTCGAGGCGTTTCAGGAATGAGAACACCCTCCCACAAGAATTTTATTGGCTAGGGTTAAGCAACATATCCAAGTTGAAGAAGATACACCTGATTGGTCATAAATTAATTAAAGAAATTCGGGATTGGCTAAATTCAAACCTGGCGGAAGGAAGGGGTTAATATTGCCAACATAAACAATAACCGAAAGAAATTTAACAAAGAACAAACTTATGAACATAAAATTTCTTCAAAAACATAGTTCTTTCACTTCGCACTAGGGTGCATAATTGTAGTTCTTCAGTAGTGCCATCTGGAAGAGAATGTCCACACTTCTTACTACAGGCAAAACAAAATACATCGAAAACGACCCAGTTCAGAAACTTCAAATTTACAAGTAGTGACATCTTCTGAGAAACTAGAAAGTTAACACAGTAGATAAAGTTCAGGCTTCCTCCAGTAGGGGAGTTTCAACTGGCGCAAAGTTCGAATTAGCGACGTGGAGGTGTACCACCCGATACAATTATTATTATTATTATTATTATTATTATTATTATTATTATTATTATTATTATTATTATTATTATTATTATTATTATTGCGCGGTTCCTTGACTGTCCGACTCATTGGCTGAATGTTCATCGTACTGGCCTTCGGTTCAGAGGGACCCGGGTTCGATTCCTGGCCGGGTCGGGGATTTTAAGCGCTTCTGATTAATTCTTCTGGCTCGGGGACTGGGTTTTTGTTTCCGTCCCAAGACTCTCCTCTTCATATTCACACAACACCCTACACTACCAACCAGCATAGAAACAAGCAATAGTCTTCCATATAGGGTTGGCATCAGGAAGGGCATTCAGTCGTAAAACAGGGCCACATCCACATGTGCGACGCAGTTTTTACTCGAGACCCCACGGGTGTGGGAAAAGCGGTAGGAAAAGAAGAATAAGAAGATTGACTGAATGGTCAGCGTAGTCACTTTCGGTTCAGAGCGCCCCGGGTTCGATTCCGTGTTGGGTTGCATATTTTAACATTAAATGGTTAATTCCCCTGGCTCGGGGGCTGGGTGTTGGTACTGTCTTAAACATCCCTGCAAGTCACACATCGCACACAACACTGTCCCGATCTTAGCTAAATCCAACAAAAATGCTTCTCTCTTTTCTTGTTATTCTGCACTGTATCTCTCTCAATAAATTCAATGCACTTCAATTCATATGGTTGTAATAATAATAATAATAATAATAATAATAATAATAATAATAATAATAATAATAATAAACCTGAAAGGACAAATTTCTTTCAGCTCCGTGCAGTGTACCTTGTTTTTACTCAGAGGTATTGATTCGATTCTCAAACAGGTCACAGATTTTTACGTCGGTCTGAGGGTTGGTTAGAAGTCAACTCAGCGTACGTCAGAACAATTGAGCAGCTGTTGACGGTTAGATAGCGTCCCCGGTCTAGAAAGCCAGTAATAACGGCCGGGAGGATTTGTAGCGCTGACCATGTGTCACCTCATAACCAGCAGCCTTCTGGCTGAGTAGCGGTCGTTTGGGAGACAAGGGCCATCATGACTGTAGCGCCGAAGGTTTTTCTTTTAAAGAGATGAATTTGCTCTTTCAATATTATTTAGCCTGGTACTTTCTTTGACTACCTGTATATTAGCCGTGCTTACGGTAACCGATCTCGCGCCCATGAAACGAACCAAGGAATTTCTACGAGTGTAGCCACAGCGCACGGTTGTGGTGGAGCATGGTTGGGGGTGGGGTGGGGGATTTCCTTTTAAGTTAATAATTGGCGTGTCCCTGAAGAGAGGCGAGGCGCTCGAACACTCTATTTATATGTAAAGAGTTTAATGAATGCGCAGATTAGCGCCAGCAGCAGCCACAAACTTTTCAAAATTCTTCGCCTGTCGCCTCGCTCCAACTTTTCTATTCGTGGCGGGGATAAAAATCTTCCAATTGCTTTAGAAATATTCAAATGGGAAGAAATCTTCGTTTCATGCTGTACTGTCACTACCAGAAGATTTTTCTCCGCGAATGAAGTGTCACAAAATTTAAGGAGTAAGGATGTCTCAGTTTAATGAAAATCTTATTTCGAGAGCTGGTGAAAATATCTGTACTGTAATAGCAGGATAAATGACTAACCTACAAAAGTAATAATGATCGCGAGAACAAGAACAACAATAATAATTTAGCCAATTTCTCATTGAGATAAAGTGACCAGACGTCCCATTTTGGACCGGGCAGTACCCGTTTATCAACCTGTTGTCCCGGTGTCCCGATGGATTTTGCTGAAGTACGTATTTTTATTATTATTATTGTTGCTGTTGTTGTTGTTGTTGGCAAATATATTGCAATTTGGAAATATCCCGGTGGCAATGCTTACTTCAGTACTATGACAACGAAGTAAAATGAAAATAAACATTTCATGACAAGAAATAAATACACAACAAACAATTCCACGAAAACAAAACACTACAAGAAATTATATCGAAACAAGAAGTTTCACGATAACAAAATAAAAATAAAAAAGAAAGTATTAAAATTAAGAAACAAAACAAAATCCTGACAATTAGAAATGACATATGAGTTTTGAAACATAATTAAAAGTAATCGCAAAAAATGAATACGAAATTTGAATCACATCAATCAATCACTACTGATCTGCATTTAGGGCAATCGCCCAGGTGGCAGATTCCCTATCTGTTGCTTTCCTAGCCTTTTCCTAAATGATTTCAAAGAAATTGGAAATTTATTGAACATCTCCCTTGGTAAGTTATTCCAATCCTTAACTCCCCTTCCTATAAATGAATATTTGCCCCAATTTGTCCTCTTGAATTCCAACTTCATCTTCATATTGTGATCTTTCCTACTTTTATAAACGCCACTCAAACTTATTCGTCTACTAATGTCATTCCACGCCATCTCTCCGCTGATAACTCGGAACATACCACTTAGTCGAGCAGCTCGTCTCCTTTCTCCCAAGTCTTCCCAACCCAAATTTTGCAACATTTTTGTAACGCTACTCTTTTGTCGGAAAACACCCAGAACAAATCGAGCTGCTTTTCTTTGGATTTTTTCCAGTTCTTGAATCAGGTAATCTTGGTGAGGGTCCCATACACTGGAACCATACTCTAGTTGGGGCCTTACCAGAGACTTATATGCCCTCTCCTTTACATCCTTACCACAACCCCTAAACACCCTCATAACCATGTGCAGAGATCTGTACCCTTTATTTACAATCATATTTATGTGATTACCCCAATGAAGATCTTTCCTTATATTAACACCTAGATACTTACAATGATCCCCAAAAGGAACTTTCACCCCATCAACGCAGTAATTAAAACTGAGAGGACTTTTCCTATTTGTGAATCTCACAACCTGACTTTTAACCCCGTTTATCAACATACCATTGCCTGCTGTCCATCTCACAACATTTTCGAGGTCACGTTGCAGTTTCTCACAATCTTGTAACTTATTTATCACTCTATAGAGAATAACATCATCCGCAAAAAGCCTTACCTCCGATTCCACTCCTTTACTCATGTCATTTATATATATAAGAAAACATAAAGGTCCGATAATACTGCCTTGAGGAATTCCCCTCTTAATTATTACAGGGTCAGATAAAGCTTCACCTACTCTAATTCTCTGAGATCTATTTTCAAGAATTTGCGTAAAACAACTTAAAATATTCCCTTGCATGTAGCCTAACATAATTACAACACAGACACTCAAAATTTCACCACAAGTATATCACATATACATTTACACACCACTTAATTCCAAGGCCTTAACTTTACGACTTAAGTAGATTGAGTGGTACATTGAATTTCTACCAGCTTAACACAATCACATAAAAATACACAGGTAAGTTAAATATTTCCTATATCTTAACCTTACAATTTACTGTATATTGATCTTAACAATGAAACAGAACACCATCACATAGAAATTTACGCAAAATTCATATGATACTGGAGTCTATTCTTGAAACACCTTATCAATTCCCGGATTTACAAACTAATATTTACCAGTTTCCTGCGGCCACTTTTTACTTTACGCGAAGATCAGCCCTGCTTATGTAAAAGAGCTTTTCTTGTCGACTGTTACACTCTTCCGAAGCTGACTTATTCGTATAGGCATTACACATGGCATATAACCGTCATCTTTGCTTCTGATCTCCCTCCCCCAGCGTATCCCATCCAAGTTTTTGCCCCTCATAATTGTCACACTACTTCTAAGATTGAAATCATTAAGCGCAAACCTTGCAGCCTTTCGCAGTTCCATCTCTAGTTCATTGATGAGCCCTTTTGGTTTGGCTGCTCTGTATTCCAGGACTGACCTCACAAGTAATAAAATAGCCTAACGCCTTCCTATGGAAATTGCTGCCCTCTAGCACCCTCATCACGATATGTAAATATGTGTACGGTTTAGTAATTTCCAGGGCCAGGAATTTTGATGACCTAATAGATGTCGAAATATGACCTAAAATACTCGAAAATGACTTAAAATGAGCGAAAAATGACGCAAAAATATGAAGGAAAATATATATTTACCCAAAATAATAAATATTTGCATTTTTCACATTACCTTTAACTCGCAATGGAGTGAATACTATTAATAAGTGTCATCGATTAATAATAATACCAATAATAATAATAATAATCATTGATACAGGGATTTACCATAGAACGCAGAAGTAAGGAAGCGCGTGGGGTTAATGGCTGGACAAATGATCACTTAAAGAAAAATGAACTTTAACAAAAATCTGAAATTTTATTTCTTTCCTCTCTTAAAACCCAAATAATCTAATGTTTTAACAAGAAGTAGTTGAAAAATTATTTGAGAATATTCATATTTAACAACGGGCTCGTCAGCTCCAACAATACATTGGACTTAGAAGTCCTTAATCAGGTACAAAATTAATTGCGATAACTCCCAGTCGTTAACCTACATATGAAAGAGCATAATTGCTCCTGACAGGTACACACTAGAGTCTGAGCTCCAGAAACATAGAGGCTAGCCTCAATAAAGCGATATGTCGCTGGTTACATTCTCAATTATATCATTAACCAATTGGGTGACCCCACTTCATAGTGCTCATACACAGGTTGCCTCATGGTGGACTTACTAGTTACAAAATTTTACAACCATGTTAAGTATTGTTCACCCAGGGAACGTAAACGTAGACATGGTTACCCGTAAAACCATAACGAATATGCAGGGGCATAGTACCCATTCTACGAGGCTTTAAGAAGGAAAAGAAAAGGTTACAACAAAAGCAGGCCATTAACAAAAGAAAAGGAGGAGAAACACTAGCACTCCTTAAAAGAACATTCGGGAACAACAAGAACCCAAGTGGGCTTAAATCCCGAAGACACAGAGGCCAATCCCACAATTTTGAGGTTGGAAAACTTTAGTCACTCAGTTCAAAAGTAGAATGGGAGAATTTCGAGGGTCACCACTCGTGCTCCCTTACATTAAACATTTTCCCAGTATGGAATATAAATTAAGACTGAATACTGCGCAGAAGGTCCTAAATTTCAGCGAAAAATGAAACCGTATTGTATTTAAGGAAAAACGCTGAAATCATCCCCTCAAAACACACGCCGACACAATCACATATTTAGGTAAATTCTGCCATTAGGTGTTAGCACTGGATCTTCTTCAAGCCGGCCACCCTCTGCCTCCTGCCTCGTGCCCACTCTAACCTCCGTCAAGTCGCACTCTCAATCACCGGAGCAAATCAGACAAGACGGCCGTAAAGCACTCTCCTTAAATAGTTCCTCAGGGGAAAGTTATGGACAATATTAGAATCCAGAGCGCTGATATGCTAAATTTACATACACTCCCCCGGGTACTGATTGGTTAGAGAACTGAGTTACAGGCATGTAACTATGTTACATTAGAGGAGGAACCAGGTGAATTAGTAACAACTTCGGCACATAAATACAAAATAACCAGTAAAAAGGTTTATCAACTACGACAAATTAAATTTCTTCGTAAATTAATTTGGGATAAGCCCACGAGAGATCGCTAGAAAATACAAATAGATGCCGGAGAAGAAAGTGTTAGAAAGTCTTAAAAGTTCTCGATCACTGTCAGAGATGCCGTAGTGGAGAATGTGAACAGTTTTAATAGCCGGAGAATGTGTACTCCCGGTACAATAATACATTATTGAACTATTAATTATTTAATAATATTATAATTATTATTATTATAACAAGTACATACGGACACACTTGAGAGCCTATTATTTCCATTGTTAAAATGCAGTTGTTACAAAAAAAATGACTGAGCATCTGTTATCGTAATTATTAGGATATTATGCAATCCACTGATATTCTGGATACCACTTGACTGTCGCGACCTACATGTTTCTGAATGACAAATCTTTTATCTGCTACCCCTTTCACTTCGCACATTTCTTAGAAAGGTATCTTACTATCTGCTGAAAAAAATATCCTCGCCCAATTTTAAAATAATTTTCCTTCAATGGACAGCTTTAGATGGGTTTATCTTTGGTATTCTAACACTTGGAATGAATCACACACGAATAAATAAAACTTTCACTGAACATAATGAAACTAACAGGCACCTCAACACCTTACTGTACGTACTGCAGTGACAGGAAGAGATTCTGATTCTAAAGAGAAGAGACACTACGAATCCTGTTTTAAGTACTGTACTTTGAAGAAAAGTATGACATATCCGCCGGTTGCTGGGAGGTGATTGAGTTGCTCTTCGGTGCGCGAGGATCTGTCGCACAAGTTTCAGTTAATATCTTCCTGTTTCGATTTTAAAATGTATATGTTGAGATGTTTTACGTAATTCCTTGTCAATGGCAAATCACCATTTATACGGTATATGTAAAGACAGCCAACGGCCAGAGCCGTGTTGAAACAGCGCGCGGCAACCCATCCAAATCTTGACCACGCCCACGCCCGGAGATCTCACGGGATCCGGTGTTTCAACACGGCTACGTCCGGAAAGGAAATGGCCACCCTACCGCACGTAAACTCCGTCTCAGGCACACCTCTGCGGAGGTTCGGACCTGCCTTCGGGCAGAACACACCTTTACTTCCTACCATGTAAAGACAAATAAAGTTTTCTTGGTCGAGGTTAGCTGCACGACAGGGGAATTTCAAAATTAAAAAAATATATAAGCTCAATTTATACTAAGATAAATAGTGTGAAAATTACTATAAATTTGATGCTGTTACCGTACGGTAGCCCTTGTTCTAGGGCAGCCATCCCTTGTGGATTTTCAAAGAGTACGGAGAAGTGTTGCAGAAGGTTACGTTATTTCACAGTTTTCGAACTGACTATCGGACCTTTCGATATTCGAGTATCCCATTTGTTGAAAGCCCCGGCGATTGTTCAGATCGTATGTTGATTAACCAACGTAAATGCATAGAAATGATTAAATAATAGTGTAAACAAAAATGATGCTGAAAATTACAAAATAATGTGTCAATATTGAAAAAAAATGTCCGCCTCTGTGGTGTAGTGGTTAGCGTAATAAGCTGCCTCCCACCCCGGAGGACCGGGTTAGATTCCCGGCTCTGCCACCAAAAATTGAAAAGTGGTACGAGGGCTGGAACGGGGTCCACTCAGCCTCGGGAGGTCAACTGAGTACAACGGGGTTCGATTCCCTCCTCAGCCATCCTCGAAGTGGTTTTTCGTGGTTTTCCACTTCTCCTCCAGGCAAATGCCGGGATGGTGCCTAATTTTAGGTCACGGCCGTTTCCTTCCCTCTTCCTCGTCTATCCTTTCCAATCTTCCCATCTCCTACAAGGCCCCTGTTCAGCATAGCAGGTGAGGCTGCCTGGGCGAGGTACTGGTCCTTCTCCCCAGTTGTATCCCCCGACCCAATGTCTTACTCTCCAGGACACTGCCCTTGAGGCGATAGAGGTGGGATCCCTCGCTGAGTCCGAGGGAGAAACCGACCGTGGAGGGTAAGCAGATTAAGAAAGAAAGAAAGGTAGAATGTCATGTGATTCTACATCAAATGCATCATTATCACCATCATCATCATCTGTTTACCCTCCAGGGTCGGCTTTTCCCACGGACACAGCGAGGGATCCCACCTCTACCGCCTCAAGGGCAGTGTCCTGGAGCTTCAGACTCTCGGTCGGGGATACAACTGGGGATAATGACCAGTACCTCGCCCAGGCGGCCTCACCTGCTATGCTGAACAGGGGCCTTGTGGAGGGATGGGAAGATTGGAAGGGATAGACGAGGAAGAGGGAAGGAAACGGCCGTGACCTAAAATTAGGCACCATCCCGGCATTTGCCTGGAGGAGAAGTGGAAAACCACGAAAAACCACTTCGAGGATGGCTGAGGTGGGAATCGAACCCACCTCTACTCAGTTGCCTCCCGAGGCTGAGTGGACCCCGTTCCAGCCCTCATACCACTTTTCAAATTTCGTGGCAGAGCCGGGAATCGAACCCGGGCCTCCGGGGGTGGCAGCTAATCACTACACCACAGAGATGGACTACATCAAATGCTTGTAACAAAATCAGTTACGATGGCGTCAACTTGAATACTTTCGTTTAGTGACTTGCTAATGTCTTTTAAGACTGACATCATCTGGCTCTCGCAGAAGACTTCTTTCCTAAAGCCATGTCATCGGTCATTAGACCGGCTCCAGGGCTAAATGGTTAGCGTGCTGGCCTTTGGTCACAGGGGTCCCGGGTTCGATTCCCGGCAGGGTCGGGAATTCTAACCATAATTGGCTGACACAGAATCTGGGCGTGTGTGTCGTTTTCATCATCATTTCATCCTCATCACGACGCGAAGGTCGTCTACGGGCGTCAATTCAAAAGACCTGCGTCTGGCAAATCGAACTTGTCCTCGGACTCTCCTGGCACTGAAAGCCATTTCATTTCATTTCACCGGTCATTAATCAACGAATTTTTCTGACTCTGTTCCCTTAGATATTCGGAAATAAGGTGTTCCTTTTGTTTACATACAATGGACGTAAGACTGAGTATACAATTGTCCATTGGCTGTTTGCCCCCCCCCCCACACTTTTAAAAATTAGGAATAAAGTTGCTTTATTCTAGTCATGTGGAATTTTCTACGTGTTTTCCATAGATACATTAAATATTGTTTCAGTTATAGTACAATAGCTCTGTCTCCGAGTTTCAGAACCTTCCCAGCATCAGGCCCTTTTAACTTATTTTTCTTTAATTCTTTCTTGAATTTCTTTACGTCTAATTTGGAAGAAAGAACAGTCAGTATTACCACTAATTCTATCGCCAAGCTATTATACTCATTAAATGCACCAGTCATTTAATTCATTAGCCGTAACTTGATTATCTGCAATTTCCTCGCCTTATCTGAACATCGCCACTGACACATCACGGCTGGTTCCTTTTCTTCTGCTGATATAATTATAGAGATTTTTCCACCCATTTTTCCTGGAAGTATATATTTCATGTATTTATCATGAGCAGCTTTCTTTTAGAAGAGAATTCTATAGACAGTTGGTGAAATCTAGTTATATTCTCCATACTAAAGTGTATTTTGTTGTGTGCTTCCCTTACTTTCTTTTTTAGAATTCTAATCATTGTTGTTGTGGTATTTTGGATCTGAATTCTGTTTTAGTAATTTACAGGACTCAAACTGGTCATTCATATTAATGATACTATCCCACATCGCATTTATGTGTCCACCTTCTGATGTCCAGCTAAGAAATATGAGCCATAAGAACTCCCCCCGTACCTTATTATTTAGTCCAGTGTTTAAGGGATACTTGATATTTAATTCTTTGATTGCCATACAGCTAATTTATAAGTCACTGGATTTTACGGGTTAGAAATGTAAATATCCCTATTACTTGAGTAAATTAACTATCCCTAATTAGTTTGTTTACTGCGACCTGATTGTAGCCCCTCCTCGTAGCCTCCCAGACTAGTTTACGCCTGGAATTTTTAAATCACTTGCAGTTAAACATTTCTCCATATTGCTGCTCGTACACATGACATTGTACTGCCTATCGAGTATCGGAACAGCAGTCACGACAGCCAGTGATTCAAGCTCTACCTGTAGTTCGGTATCGTGAGAAAGGAAGTGTATATGGGTTTGCGGAAAACCTCAAAGCTATGTATATGGTAATGATCTGATGTTGATAGATTATGTGACTTTATTTTATTGTGCTATATATAGTAGATTCCAAATATCAATGTCCTGATTTACAAAATTACCAGCTTACCTCACATTTCTAGGTGTGGGTGAAGTAAGGCTTGCCATTGTAATTGGATTCTCGAAGCATTGGACACGATCTTTGATTTTCACAAGCTCACTTCTGACGGATTTGTTTTATTACTTATTATTATCATTTGAAATTCTGTATTTCTGGCGCCCAACATGTATGTTATGCTATATTTTGAACGGTCATACATGATACTGACAATCACTACATTCGATATAACTAGTTAAAATTAACTAATCTTTAATCACTGTCATTCTGCAATTGAACAGGACTGTCGCCAGAGGTGCTAGGTCAATCAAACGGAAGATCAATTTGCAGGTGAGGTGCTTGAGTTGGTGCACTGCTCGGTACAAAGGCCAGTTCGAATTTTAGTGCTCTATTATGACCACTACCACGTCTCATTTTACAGTTTTTTATTTTAGTCGCATGGACACAGGCAAGATTTGCGGCGACGATGTGATGGGAAAGGGCTAGGACTAGAAAGGAAACGGTGGTGGTCTTGGTTAAGGTGCAGCTCTAGCACATTTGGATGGTATTTTGAACTGGTAAACGATTGACAAATATCTTTAGGGTTGCAGAGAGTGGGATTTGAACCCAGTACCTCCAGAATGCAAGATAATAGCTACGTGACGCAAACCACGTAGCCCGTTCGCTCGGATTTTGCATTTCAGTGCAGGAATAAACGGATTGATGCGCCTCTTTATATCGTGGGAAATTTCTGCTTTAGTGAGTAACGCGTTCATTTCAAAGCTTTGCTGAACGAGTTGGTCTTGCGATTAGGGTCGCGCAGCTGTGAGCCTGCATTCGCGAGATAGAGGATTCGAATCCCACTGTCGGAAGCCCTGAAGATGGTTTTCCATGGCTTCCTATTTTTACATCCAGTAAATGCTGGGGCTGTACCTTAATTAAGGCCACGTACGCTTCCATCCGACTCCTAGCCTTTTCCTATACCCCCCTCGCCATAAGACCTACAGTATCTTTGTCGGTGCGACGTAAAGCAGATTTTTTCAAAAATGTACCTTAATTAAGGTCACGGTCGCTGCCTTCGCATACTTCCGTCGCCGAAAACCTTCTATGCGTTAAAGCAACGTTGAACAAGTAGAAAAATTAAATACAAAATATTCGTTTCGCTGTGGAAGCTCGGTCAAGTCACCTGTCCTACCCTAACGGAGGGCGGAGGTCTAGATTAGATTGCAAGTTGCTTTACGTCGCACCGACACAGGTAGGACTTATGGCGTCGATGGAGCGAGAAAGGGCTAGGAGTTGGAAGAAAGTGGCCGTGGCCTTAATTAAGGTACAGTCTGGTGTGAAAATAGGAAACCACGGAAAACCATCTTCAGGGCTGCCGATAGAGGGGTTCGAACCCACTATCTCCCGATTACTGGATACTGCCCGCACTCAAGTGACTGCAGCTATCGAGCTCTGCGGAGGTCTGCCTCACTGTATAATGGGCGTAAGGGCTATGCTAAGGCTGGTGCAAGATGCGCTGATTCATTGAGGACCAATCCTTAGCCGGTTTATCTATGAAGCTAGTCATGGCAGCTCCTACTACAGCCCTATTAACTGGGGCATACAAGTCAGTCTTGTCCATTACGAAGAAACGACTCCACGTCCTACCATCTTCATTGCTTCTAAGCTACCCACACCAACGTCATTCATAATTTGTTTCGTGAAGCAATTTCTCGGTCATCCTAGATGAATCCGTCCGCTGCTGTTCCCATTAAATGGAGTGACGCATCATTCGTGCCCACGAGGAAGAGTGTAGCTTCCGGATTTCTTTTACTTTGTTTCCTCCAGTATTTTGGAAATCACCCCTAATTGTATGGAATTCAATAGTCTAATAATAATAATAATAATAATAATAATAATAATAATAATAATAATAATAATAATAATAATAATAATAATAATAATAATAATAATAATAGCATCTATGAAAGTAATTCATTATTTTAAGGGTTATCGACAATTTGTCTGCAAAAAGCCAACAACGAATGTTAAACAATAAAATGAGATTAAGACAAACAGTTCTCAAATTACGATGTCTTTCCCTGTTAAGAATAATAGACTAATAATATTGGTTTTTAGGTCCCATTAACTACTTTTTTCGATTTTCGTAGACGCCGAGGTGCCAGAATTTGTTTCCTGCAGGAGTTCTTTTACGTGCCAATAAATCTACCAGTACGAGGCTGATGTATTTGAGTACCTTCAAATATCACTGGACTGAGCCAGGATCGAAGCTGCCAAGTTGGACTCAGAAGGCCAGCTCTCTACCGTCCAAGCTACTCTGCCCGGCCCTTTCCCTGTTAGGAACATCGTCCTTTTGCTTCATTTTAAGATGTAAAGTAATCTACTTCTTTCAAAAGTCTTGAGCTGGAAGTCTGATTAATATACAAGGTAGCTTCAAAAATGAGGTCAAGAGCTCCCAAGGGGAAACTTTATTTTACAAGCAGATAAGGATACACAATAGTAGGTGACTGGTACACATTACTGTTCAACATAGTCATCGTTCTTATTCAAGCACGTGTTATAACGGTACACCAAGGCATCTATGCCGACATGGAAGTAATCTGCGTCCAGACGGCATGTTGAACGGCCTTGTCGTCGTTGAATCGCTTGCCATCCAGGTGCTTCTCCAACGGTCCGAACGGATCACTGGGTGCTAGATCGGGACTGTAGGGAGGATGGTTCAATACCTCCCACCGGAAGGGCTGTAATATTTCACGCGTGCTGTTGACTAGATGTGGTCTAGCGTTGTCGTGCAACATCACGACACCTCTTGGTAGAGTTCAAGGTCTTTTTCTGCTAATTACTACCTGCAAACCCTCAAGAGTGTCACAATAGCTGACAGCATTCACTGTCGCTCCCTGGTGAGGAAATCAACGGTAGGCATGCCTTTACAATTCAAAAAGAGCGTGCCTATAAATTATTTTCGTGGATGGAGTTCTTCAAACTCCCTTGCAAAGTGGGGACGAAGGATGTTGCTATATCGTTGTCATTCTAGTGCAAAAAATCAATTCAAGCAATTGCCACATTTTTCTGTATCGAAATGTTTGTGGTGATATTACTGCGCTATAGAGGACGCGGTTCAAAATTATCGATTCCATGTTTAGCAGTGTACGCTAGTCTTTATAGGTAAACTCAGTGTTGTCACAACTACGACAACCATGTCATGCCATGTCCCGAAAATCAACTACAGTATCTACTTGATCTTTAGCAGGGGCGTATCCAAGTAGGTGTTACTAGGGGTTAGACTCCCCCCTCCCTCCCCAACCTATGGAAATTTTACACGCACAAAAAAAACTGAAACTGATAATAAACAAGTGAAAGTCGACTGAATGGGTTGGCTCTTTTGAACATTCACAGACACGTAATATTGTACAATCAACATATCTCTTGAATATATTTTCTAAAAAGCCTCGAAAGTTGGATTTCAGATTGTAATCTGAACATACAATTCACTCTAAAACTGTTGATCTTAATCATATTGTCCTTGTTCTGTATTTTAATGTAAGATATTGTAGTGTACCGGTACTAACATCTGATTATCAACATAATTTATTTGTATCAGTGTCCTTGTAATGACACTCATGCATGTGCGCACCACACACACCTTCATTGTGGTTCTATCATCATTGTGCAACTATAATCCCTCACGATCGGTCGATCCTGGCTACGCTACTGATCTTAAGTGGGATTCTGGTTGATTTCGAGCACTGATGCGGTGGGAATTAATTATCTCTTGTTGGCAGGACTGGTTCTTGAAAGGCCAGTCCTTCAGCTTATATAAATACCTATCGAGTTAGCACCACTGATAATAGTGGCTGAATGTTACTGGGTACCTTCAGCCTCTCTTCCTCTTCGGTTGTCGAAGTTATTAGTCCTGTTATGAGGCTCTTCATGTCCACAGCGAAAATTAGGTGTATCAACCGAAATACACTGACTGACAGTGACAATGCAACACCAAGGAGGAGTGGTTCGAAAGGGATGAAAGTTGGGGAAAAAACAGAGACGGCACGGACGAATAATTGATGTTTATTTCAAACCGATATGCAGGTTACACAATGCGCACGGCATCGACTCAGTAGGATGTAGGACCACCGCGAGCGGCGATGCACGCAGAAACACGTCGAGGTACAGAGTCAATAAGGGTGCGGATGGTGTCCTGAGGGATGGTTCTCCATTCTCTGTCAACCATTTGCCACAGTTGGTCGTCCGTACGAGGCTGGGGCAGAGTTTACAAACGGCGTCCAATGAGATCCAACACGTGTTCGATTGGTGAGAGATCCGGAGAGTACGCTGGCCACAGAAGCATCTGCACACCTCGTAGAGCCTGTTGGGAGATGCGAGCAGTGTGTGGGTGGGCATTATCCTGCTGAAACAGAGCATTGGGCAGCCCCTGAAGGTACGGGAGTGCCACCGGCCGCAGCACATGCTGCACGTAGCGGTGGGCATTTAACGTGCCTTGAATACGCACTAGAGGTGACGTGGAATCATACGCAATAGCGCCCCAAACCATGATGCCGCGTTGTCTAGCGGTAGGGCGCTCCACAGTTACTGCCGGATTTGACCTTTCTCCACGCCGACGCCACACTCGTCTGCGGTGACTATCACTGACAGAACAGAAGCGTGACTCATCGGAGAAAACGACGTTCCGCCATTCCCTCATCCAAGTCGCTTTAGCCCGGCACCATGCCAGGCGTGCACGTCTATGCTGTGGAGTCAATGGTAGTCTTCTGAGCGGACGCCGGGAGTGCAGGCCTCCTTCAACCAATCGACGGGAAATTGTTCTGGTCGATATTGGAACAGCCAGGGTGTCTTGCACATGCTGAAGAATGGCGGTTGACGTGGCGTGCGGGGCTGCCACCGCTTGGCGGCGGATGCGCCGATCCTCGCGTGCTGACGTCACTCGGGCTGCGCCTGGACCCGTCGCACGTGCCACATGTCCCTGCCCCAACCATCTTCGCCACAGGCGCTGCACCGTGGACACCTCCCTATGGGTATCGGCTGCGATTTGACGAAGCGACCAACCTGCCCTTCTCAGCCCGATCACCATACCCCTCGTAAAGTCGTCTGTGTGCTGGAAATGCCTCCGTTGACGGCTGCCTGGCATTCTTAGCTATACACGTGTCCTGTGGCACACGACAACACGTTCTACAATGACTGTCGGCTGAGAAATCACGGTACGAAGTGGGCCATTCGCCAACGCCGTGTCCCATTTATCGTTCGCTACGTGCGCAGCACAGCGGCGCATTTCACATCATGAGCATACCTCAGTGACGTCAGTCTACCCTGCAATTGGCATAAAGTTCTGACCACTCCTTCTTGGTGTTGCATTTGCTCTGTCAGTCAGTGTAGTTTCGTTTTAGCTCGGCTCAGGGCTGCTGGAGTGTGCTGTGTTAACGACAAAGCGACGAGTCTTTTACAATGGGAGCCTCTTGGTATCTTCCATAGTCATCATAACATGACAAAGCCGTATTTAAAAACAGAGCTTATGAACACAATTCGATTAAAAGAATAAAACACAGCCAATATGATCACACTTTGTGTCAAAAACGATTTTCGGAATTAAATTCCATCGTCACTAACACATATTTAAATTTTCCAAAACATTGTAAAATTGTAATTTGTTCTGGTAAAGACTAGCTTTTTATTCTTTTAATCGAAATCTCTTAAGGGCTAATTTGCTGTAAAACAGTGGCAATTCTGTCTTCAAGAACAACATTTGATTCATTTTATGCACCATTTATATTTAAAATAACTGATAGAAATCCCTGAAGTGCTGGCTTAACCCCGGCGAACAAAGGAGTACCCACGTCATCACGTGCTAGATTTGTGGAGAAATGCTGTGACGTCATACTGCGTAATATACACATGCTATGTGCGTACGCGCGGCAATTAAACATAGGTTGTCCTACCGGACTCGCAGCCAAGGCGTTGAGGGTTGCTTTCTCCCCTCTACTTACTCCTCATAGAGGCAGTGAGACTATCGAATTCTTCTAAATTTGAGGAGTATTGAAATAATTTTTCTAAGAGAGAAAATATTACTCTCCAAGCTTACATGATGCTAGAGAAAATTAGATTGAAGTCGGAGATTTCAGTTTTATATCAGAGAACTCCAGGAACAATGAGGGAGTTGTACAGTAAAACCTGCCTTTAGTGGAACCTTTATGAAGCGGAAAGCTATCCATATAGGAAAATTTTCCCAGTCCCGTGAATTATGGTTTAATATTCATGTTTACCTGTATTTAGCGGAACCTCTCTGACGCGGAAACGGAAGGAATTTTTGCACTATAACGGAAAATGTATCCAAATTTCCTTTTTAACACTTTTCAGTACATGTGCTTTCCTCACCGAGATACTGATTACTACAATTCTCAAACTCATTAATTATGGTAATGACAGTGCAAAAGATTACGTCCCCGTTGATCTAGAAGTTGAGACAGAAGCGGCGTTAGGAAACATCGAAGAGTTCGTCCCCCATCTCCTCCAAGAAAAGGAACAGAAATTGATGACGATAAAGACGAGAAAGAAGACGATGAAGAAGATGATTTATGTGACGTGAAGTCCTACCGATATGCCCTATCAGCCGTAAAGAACATTCAGTATATTTCGCTAACGAAAAATGACGCGGATTGCTCGACACAGATAGGTCTTATGGCGACGATGGGATAGGAAAGAGCTAGGTGGGAAGGGAGCAGCTGTGGCCTTAATTAAGTAGAGCCCCAGCATTTGCCTGGTGTGAAAATGGGAAACCACGGAAAACCATCTTCAGGCCTGCTGGCAGTCGGTCTCGAACCAACTATCTCCCGAATGAAAGTTAACAGCTGCGCTCCTCTAACCACACGGCCAACTCGCTCGGCCTCGACATTATTTGCCGTTCCGTATTTTAATTGAAAACCGTGTTACTAGGGATAGTTGTGTCCAGCGTAAATTCTGGATTACTGGAAGAAGTAAATGGCAGTAGTGTACAGTACTACTATTGGTGTTATTTCCATAAAACATGCAATGTGTATTAAATAAGTGAATGTACTGTACTACTCTGCAGTGTGAGGACGTTCTAAGCAAGAACAGTTTTATGTTAGTACTGATGAACTAGTGTATTTAAGTGTGTGATTAGAGTCATTGTATCTACTACCGCAAAAAATAATATTAATACTGTATTGCTGGGTTATCTAACGGAGGTATGTACTTATGATTTTTATGTTATTTTTAGTGTCCTTTATGAAACGGAATCTTGTATTGCGCCCTGGTGGGGGTGTGATAAGCGTCATGCAATTGTAATTATTTATGGAGGAATATATATTTCATTTTCAGAAGCGAGAAGATCGTGCTGTACATACAGTAAGAGCAGGCCAGGCCGAGATGGTATGGTGAAACATGCACAGACTATTGTCTCCACTGAGATTAACAAACACAATGATCGGCAGAATTAGAATTCTCAGAAATTGTGGCGAAGGGAGAAAGAGAAAGGCACGAGTTGTTGACAAGTTGCGGAAAGTTTTCATAGCCCCGGGCAGAATAGGTAGTGGCCGCAGCACAGAGTGCCGGGTGCAGATTTCTAAGAAATGAGGCAGGGTATCTCCATGTACTAGCGGGAGTTGAACGCGGGGTTGGCACTGGAAGAAAAAATATGAGCCTTCCGGTCACGTGATTTAGGTGGACCAATGGAAAAATTCACTTGACCAAAGCAAGGCGACAACTTCGTATTGTAAGAAGCACTAGCGAGGCTAACTCCGCGGATTAAACTGATAGAGGGAATGAGTTATCAATTCAGAATAAGGTGGAATTTAGGAGCCTTACTATATTATAAAACTTATAAAAAGTTAATAATTGCGGGAGATTGCATGGTGTAATTCTGAGAAATTATGAATGCTATCCGATGATTGGCTACAGGCAAAGGACGCCACAATAGAGCGCGAAACCCCGAGCCGGGATACGGCAGCTAAATTCGCAAATATAACGATTACCAGCGAACGATAATAGTTGAGAATTGGTATAGAGCCTTTGAGAACATAATTACATCATTGGATATCATATTTAAGCCACGGGCCGAACCGCAAATTGTCGTATGAAGATATCGGGACTGCGCGTCCCAAGATGAACTCCGGTGAACTCGGAAGAGAAGGGATACAGGTATAAATATGAGGTCGTGGACAAGGACTGACAACTACTTTTGACAAAGCGGTCGGAGCTGATACCACGCCTGGGGTGCGTGACAACTTCTGATATTTTGTTCGAGCCGTGATTACGCCAGGGGTGCGTGTGTGTACTTACTCGTGGAGTAGGGTTCGAAGTATTGTATTGTTACATAGTACAGTGATTCATGACGTGATGTAGCTCATATTACAGTCTTGAGCAGTATACTAGTATGAAGTGTTTCAAATAGACAGGACTCAGTAAAGCATAACTTACGGAGTGTGAGATTCTACCAACAGATTAGGAAGTGCGTTACGTGAGAACGGTCACGAGTGTTTATGTCACCTAGTAAACAGTCGATTCTAAACTGATATCTGGTCAGCTACACGAACGTGAGACGGGAAATTCAAGTGCGCGCACGGGCCGTTGTAAAGGGGATCCCGAGGTATCCCATGTTCCTAGTGTCCGGGAAAGGAATGAAGAATGTATATCTACATTAAGTGGGCTAGATACAAGGCCGAGAGTGTAAAATTTGTGAGTAGAATTTAGGGTGGAAATTATTCCAAAGTGCAACAGTTATTTTATTTGTTTTTATTCAAAATGTGTAAAGTTGAAAAGGGTCAAGGATTAATTCCTCAAGCTGGCATGAATACCAGTGGAATGCAGGGCTAAGACTGGACGGGGCCTGTGCTTCTCGTCCGGCTTAGCAGACTACAAAAAAGAGATGAGTAACCTTTTCAAATATTTGTAGATTGCTATCGTTAGGGGGAGGAAATCATATTATTTTATCATGGTAACTTGATTGTGAAACGAGCCGTTTCCGGCTCGTATAAATTCAAAGATAGATAGACAAAGGGACAAATTAATATGTACATGATTAGATCGAGCACTCATCATAATTTTGATTATTAAATAGAGTATAGTAGGGTTGAGTTGTTCATTCAAGTGCTTGAGTTGTTTGATATGATATGGAGCACGTTTCACGTGAAGATAATGTTAATATTCATTTAGAAGTGCTTCCAAAGTGTTTTTCCAGAATCGGAACTTTTATAGATATTAAGGCATGTGGTTAAGATAATCCAGAGGTAGGGTTGCCAAGTGATTTAAATTATTGTGAGACGGAATGAAGTCCATTGATTTGTTTGTAAATATCGCGAAGTTCGCCACTGGACAAAATAATAATCTGTAGAAGTGTCGGAGTAATAAATTAATATTGGGTAATGTGTAAAGGCGTGTTTAATAATAATCTTTGAGAATAAAGGCACGGGCCTAGTTGGATAGAATGATTGCAAATTAAAGTAATTTAAATGTGGAGATATTATGTGGCATGAATATTTTATTTGGACAGTGAAACCGATTTTAACACTAATTGTTGATTAACGTTTTTTTGGACTCCATAATAATCATAGACAAATTTGGTAGAAACGAGATAGGCATTTTGATAATATGGTCACGCTATGTTTGAGGCCCAGAGTGATTTGAGCCAAAAGTTGAGATTTGGGGTTTGTGGGACAGAAATCCGGCCCGAAATAAAAGTGAATTGTACTGATGTTGATGAAGAAATAGATGGATCTTAAGGCCTACATAGAGGTTGTATTTCTATACCGGTGTATTGAGTGGCAGAATAGAGTCCACACACCGAGGGTCAATTAGTGAAAATGTTTTGAAGAGTTCCGATGGATAAATGGACTTCAAAATGTAAAAGGAAGGAATAATTTAACACTTGCAGAGATTGGAGGTATTTGCCCAACTGCGAGGTGTTATGGGATTTGAGAATTGTCTTAGGAGCATATGGTCTCCATGAATTAACGACAGTACGAAAATAAGGTTGCGGGTTCGAACACTATTATGTCCCGACCGATGTGAATTCGGATCTTGGTGATTTCTGTTTGGGAGAGAACGTATGTGACTAAATTATAAAGATAATTATAAACATAAACATTCTCGAAAGAATAATAATATTAATAATAATAATAATATTCCAAGTAAATCATATCTGGATTGATTAGTGCCAAAATAAATCGGAATTGTAAAAGGGGTTATGCGTTAAACATATTAAGAGTGGACTACCGTGTAACAAGCGAATTTTTTTAAATAATAATAATAATAATAATAATAATAATAATAATAATAATAATAATAATCATAAATATTAGAAGAAGAAGAATTTTTTAAATTTATGAAAACAATAATGATGGTGGGAATTGAATTGAAAATATTGAAATTTTCAAACCACTTTAATAATGATAATATTTGAAAAAAAAGAAGCTACTTTTTTTTTTGAAGAAGAAGAATTTACTTTTTTATATTTTGGACATAATGATGATGTTGGGAGTTGAAATGAAAAAATTGAGATTTTTAACTAATAATAATAATAATAATAATAATAATAATAATGAGAACATTTGAAGAAGGAGAAGAAGAATAAAAAGGATGCTACTTTTTTATTTTTATTTTGTGATGAGAATAATAAGAGCGAGAAGTTGAAGTATTATAGCGAGGATGATTACGGGTTACGATAATCACGATTTCCACTATTAATAATAATGGTGATAATAATAATAATAATAATAATAATAATAATAATAATAATAATAATAATAATAATAATATTTTTTTAAATATTTTTATTTTATTTTATTATTTCGGATGCTGATGATGAATGATACTAGGGAAGTCAGCTGGCGAATTAACGTAATAATGTCAAGTTATTGTGAATAATAAGTTAAGTTAATAGTTGTAAAATGAAGGCAAATCCCTACATCTGGACCATTAGGTTAGAGTCTCTTTGTCGTTTCCTTCAACTAACGATTAGCATATCCTGGTTAGGAACCCGGGGAGAGTTTGTAGTTTCCCGGGTTGGTCTCATCTCAATCAAAGTGGAGGCGATAACATAGTTCATGTGATCGCGCCCACTTAGCCAACAGGTAATTGGTCCACGACCAAATATGGTCATGGTGTTAACGAAGGTAAATCTGATACCCTCAGATATCAACGGTTCCACCACCCAAAAGGAAGGGTGGTCAAAAGTGATAAATATTATGTAATCATTTTTCAGGAATAATTTGCCAAATTACCGGCAAATCAAGGGTCAACAGATTTTGATTGTGTGTAAAAATTATTTTGTTTACTTAAATAAAATGCTCCTTTAGCATTTGCAAGGAAACAGTTCCAGGTTCTTGTTCTTGTAGAATAGTAAACCCGTGGTGACCGTTTAAATATCCGTCCTCATTCCTAGGACGGAGCCTTCATAATTTTCCTTTGATCTGAATATATATATATAATTTGTGTGCTTTATGATGAGCCTTAAAGTTAAAGATTAGAGTGTTCCGTTCAACCCTGTAGTACTGATTGGATGGCGCCCTTACATTTATTTTGAGATCTTATATCTCAAAATATTTTTTATTGTGTATTAGTTGCGATAGATTCGGACCGTAACACTCCCTGAGATAAATGCTGGTTGGGACTCAGGTTTTGAGCGGGTACAGTATAGTCTGTTAGGTCATCAGCCCAGAGGCTGGTTGGATCCTCAAATAGCATCACCAAAGGTTATGCAGTTATAAGGAAACTCCAAAAACCAATGGCAGCACCAAAATGAGGCATACTAGGCAAGATGAGGAGTGAGGTAGTTTGCCATTGCTTTCCTCACTGGGTCAGAAAGTACTATTGCAGCATGACTGACCCTATGAGCAACACATTTCATAACACTCACATGCACTAGTCGTGCTCCGAATGTCATTACTCAGCACCACCCATACCCCAGCAACTTCCATATTGTCACAGCCATGGATGTTGACTGGGACTGCGGTGGAAGCTACACTTTACTCTGGCCTGTGCCAAGAGATGGATGCAAAAGTACTGTATCCATCAAGAAATGACAGCAGGCAGGGGTACAGTATAAAGCGGAAAAAATTTCGGCCCCTTGGGTTTCCGCGGAAGACAGGTTTTACTGTACTACTATTTCAGTTCATTCTAACCAGCAATTTACAAGACGCGTTCTCTCGAAAATACTAGATTGTTGAGAATAGTAGTAACAACACCTATGACAACTCCTGAACCGGAAATAAGTTGTTGTTCTCACAGAATCAAGACCTTTGTTCGAAACACTATGTCACAGTAATGGTTTAGTGCCCTTACCATGTCTCAGTAAGAATATTATTTACAACACGGAGGGATTCAACTATAAAGTCATCGACAAGAACTGTAACAGACATATTAACTTCATCTTTCGTCACTGAGCAAGTACTATATTTTCTTTTCGTTCTTTCTTGATCTGTTTAACCCTCCAGGGTTGGTTTTCCCTCGGACTCAGCAAGGGATCCTACCTCTACCACCTCAAAGGCAGTGTACTTGAGCGTGTGACTTTGGGTTTGGAGGATAAAACTGGGGAGGATGACCAGGACCTCAGACAGGCAGCCTCACCTACTATGCTGAACAGGGATCTTGTGGGGAGAGAGGGCATCGGAAGGAAAAGACAAGGAAGAGGGAAAGAAGCGGTCGTGGCCTTAAGTCAGGTACCGTCCCGGCATTTGCCTGGAGGAGAAGGGGGAAACCACGGAAAATTACTTGAAGTATGGCTGAGGTGGGAATCGAACTCCCTCTATTTAGTTGATCTCCCGAAGCTCGGTGAACCCGTTCCATCCCTTGTACCAGTTTTCAAATTTCGGGAATCGAAACCGTGCCTCCGGGACTGGAAGCTAATCACACTAACCATTATACCACAGAGGAGGGCGATTATTATGTTTTACTTGTATATTATCGAAGGTTTTTTAATTATTTGTTTTAACACGAGCCGCCACTGATTTTTCAGTCCCTCTTAACATTAGCAAAAGGAAGATTTCTGACCCTCTAAAAAAAGTATAGTAGGCAAAGGAAAGGAAGGATCATAGAATATGAAAGAACACGACTCGGCTCCATCGCCAGCGTGGGAAGCTGATAGGTCAACCCCCAGTGCACGGAACTGGTAGGTCCGACAAGAGGGAAGTACTCGAGACACGTTCAGTGTTGTTATCAGCGCGAGTCTGCTGTTACCGTGGCACAGCTTATGATGGACGGAATTTGACAGCTTCATGACTATTATGTTCACCTCTTAACATATTAAAATTTAGTATT
This sequence comes from Anabrus simplex, assembly GCF_040414725.1. Classification (NCBI taxonomy): domain Eukaryota; kingdom Metazoa; phylum Arthropoda; class Insecta; order Orthoptera; family Tettigoniidae; genus Anabrus; species Anabrus simplex. The sequence goes on from NC_090271.1 coordinate 165,245,837, forward strand.
TCGACTTTACAGTCCCTTGTTGCTATCTTACTAAATTATCTTCAAAGTCTCATCATCCTATATCTTTGTTTTTCTCTTCCTGAAGCCCTCAAAGTTCCTTAAGTTACCCCGCACACTCAAATAATCCTAATCTTAAGATCTACCTTTCCACCGTGTGTAAGTCCCTGCCGTGTAAGCTTATACACTATAGGTACAAGCGTACTCTTTCTCCCCTGTTAATACTCTTCTTCTTCTTCTTTTCTAGCCTATTTCAATCCACTGCTGGATATAGGCCTCTTCCATGTACTTCCATCGTCTTCGGTCTTGAGCCACTTGGAACCAGCGTGTTCCAGCCAACAGCTTTATGTCGTCGAGCCATCTCTTCAGGGGTCTTCCAATGCCTCTCTTATGTCCCCATGGTCTCCAGTGAACAATCCTAGAGGTCCACCTGTTGTAGTCTTGTCGAGCTACGTGTCCTACCCATTGCCATTTTAGTCTTGCTACTCTCTCTAGGATGTCTGTTACATTCGTTCTTCTCCTGATGTCCTCTGAACGGATCTTATCCCTAAGGCTGATCCCTAGCATCTGTCGCTCCATGGCTCGTTGTGTTCGCTGAAGCTTACGAGCACTTTCCTTCGTCAGAGTCATCATTTCCAGACCGTAAGTTGTAACTGACAGCACGCACGTATTATAAACCTTGGTCTTCAGGTTAATTGGAACATCCTTGTTGGTGAGGATGAATCTTAGTTTTCGGAATGCAGTCCAACTCATACCTATTTTGCGAGGAATTTCTGCACGTTGGTTGTCTTTTCCAAGTTTTATCTTGTGTCCAAGATAGATGTACTCATCGACAGCTTCTATATATTGGTTTGCCATTTTAAGTGGTCGACTCTCTGCGCTTAGAATTTTCGTTTTATTAATGTTCATTTCCAAACCAATCTTAGCAGAAGCAGTTTTTAATTCTTGGATCATGCTTTCTAGCTCATCTAGGTAGTGATTTATAGTTATTTTCTAACTGTTTAGTTCGATTCAGTGTCGCTAACCATACAATTTAGGGACCCTATTTGCTGATACAACGTCTTACAGTTACTGATAATCTTGCATGTTGGCACTTTTGTCGTGATTTGCGATGTTATACTGCACTGCCACTGCCGTACTGTGAAAATCACTACTTTACATTTGCGGGAGTAGTAAAGCATACGGTATTTTCTTTTTCTGTTGGATTGTAAGTATGTACTATGTAAGTAGAATTGTGGCATGTTCGAATAAGATACACTGCCTGACAAAAAAAGTTAAGCACTCAGACGAAGTGGTCCAATATTTTCCCATTTCGATATACATGCATACCATTGATCTGTGAGTAAATGATTACATTTACAAGGATCTGTAATGTGTAGAACGCCCGCTAGAGTGCATTCATGATGGCACCGTCCTGTTGTTGATAAGTCAACTGCTTTGAATCAGGCAGTTACGTACGTACAGTACGAAGCCCTCGCGATGCCTCGCAGACGCGTTAGACAGCCTATCCACCAGTTGACAACATTTGACAAAGGCCGCAATGTGGGACTGCATGGGACTGGTTGGTCGTATCGTGCAATTGCCAGGCGTGTCCCAGTCACCTGATGTTGGACTCATTGGGTACATGAGGGCACCCATTCACGTTGTGCAGGTTCGGGTCGACCAAGAAACACCACCCCAATGGAAGACCGTCGTATGCTGTGCCAAGTATTGCGGAATACCATAACTTCGGCACCCGCCATCCGCAAACATATACCAGAGATTCTACAACATCCTGTGAGTTCCCGCACAGTGTCTCGACGACCCGCATCCGCCGGATTGGGGGCCTACTGCCATGCGCCGTTTGAAATTGACAGCAGAACACCACCGCCTGCGTTTGGACTGGTTCCTTGCCCAGGAGGCATGGACAGAGGACGGTTCAGTGATGAGTCTCGCTTTTCCATAACCTCCGATGACCATCGTATGTGGGTTTGGCGGCGTCGAGGGCAGAGGGCAGATTCTGCCCATATTGTGGAAAGACACACAGGCGTAATCCCTGACATAGTGTGGGGAGCCATAGGATATGCGTTCAGGTCACCTCAGACTTTGATGGCACAGCACCCTGGGTCAGTGTTCTAACAAGATAATGCACGTCCAGAGACGACGCACTGTCTATGCGCTGCCTAGAGTATGTAGAGGTCTTCCCGTGGCCAGCAAGATCCACGGACGTCTCTATGTGTAGGACGACACTGGAAGAGGACTCCGTCCCAGTACCACCCTGTGGGATCTGGAGAGGGACAGCTGGAACAGCTGTGGACGAACTTGCCTCAGGAGAGGATCCAAAGGCTGTTTGACACCATCCAGAACCGCATTGCGGCCTGCTGAGTGTTTCGCGACACCCTGCTGACCTAGCGCCACCTGTAACTGCCAACGGCCTTGTCTCTTTCATCCCATATTGTAATAAGTTCAATAAAAGCACATAGTCTTTCAGCGTATGTAGTTTCATTCACTTTCAGCTGTTCCTTCTGGGTGCTTAAATTCTTTTGTCAGGCAGTGTATTTAATAACGTTGTTGGTGCTAAATTACGAACACAGAATTTTATTAGCACGGTCTTATTTAATCCATTTTGTATGTAAAGAATTCAACTAGGAAGTATATGTAATATACTGTATTTGCTTGTATGTATTATCACAGCGTGGTTTCACTTCACTCGGACAGGTAATAATAGCAGATTTCAAGAAGGGAGCTGAATTATTTACACGAGGTAAACACCGAAGATTACGGTTATAGTAATGCGTATATCAAAATTGTACCAGGGGTAGGCCTACACCTTCCCCGGCTTTTTAAACTGCGCGCCTTCTCTACGGCCAACTATGCCAACTGACTTGAACTTGTAAACTCCCAAGGAATTTCGTCTTCTACAGTTAAATGGCTCTACCATCGATTTGCTAGCTCACTCTAACGGACTAAAAACAAACCTAGAGCTTAGGAAATGTCATTTTTGTTATTGGTAAACCGTTTTCTGAAGATTGTTTTTTAAATGTACCGAAGTTGTCATCACTGCAGATGGTTCCTCCTCTATTGTAATCTGCCTATCAGATGCTTGTAAATATTTTCTCTAACCAATCAAACCGGGTGTGTGTACAGGAATCCAGACTAACAGCAAAGTGTAGTTTAATTTAATCTGGAAGCTTCCCCTTACGGAACTATATTAGGAGGGCAATTTAGGGCCGTCTTGTCTGAATTTCTCCAGTGCTTGGGTGTGCGACTTAATGGAGGCCTAGGAGGCAGGGACGCGGCCTGCTTGTAGAACATCGAGCGATACCAGGTAATGGCAGAATTTACCTAAACATGTGGTAGTGCCTGCGGGTAGTTTGTGGGGAAGGTTTCTGTCGTTTTCTTTTAATGTAATTTTGTAAACTGGCCGTTTAAATGTGGGGTTTTCGGCGAAGTATGATGGCTCTGGTTCTATTCTTTGCTGGCAAATATGTAATGTAAGGGAACGGAGACTGATGATCCTCTGCCGCCTCCAGTCTACCTTGCAATTGGGTGACTAAGATTTACAAACTCTAAATTTTGTAAATCTTTTCTCGGCTTTAATATTCGTCCTTTAGTCACGCCTTGAAGTATAGGATTAGCCTCTGCATCATAGGGCCGTAAGCCCACTTAAGTTTTCCGTAATTTCTATAAGGATTGCTGGTATTTGGCCTCCTTGCCTTTTGTTGATGGCCGGTTATGTCCAACATTTTCTTTTTACTCTGAAGGCCGTGTAGTATGGGTAATTATAACCCTGTTTATTCTGTGCTATTCATAGGGTGACTGTTTCTTCGTTTTAGTTCCCTTTGAGAGCAGTGACTACCATTATTGTTGAGCAGTGATGAAAACTTTGAAGTGGGGTCACCCGATGGGTTGCCTAGTGCAATTTTCAGTGCGTCAAACGAAACTGATTGCCTCTTCGAGGCTACACTCTTGTATTTTGAAGCTCAGACTCCAGTGTGGTGTACCTCCTCGGAGCAAATCTTGCTCTTGTAAAATATTGTACCTGTCCGGAGCAATACTGCTCATCTCTATGTAATTTAACAACTTGGTAATTATCTCAAGTTTTTGTACATGGTTTCAGGACTTCTAAGTCCCAGATATTGTTAGAGCTGACGATATCATTTAATAATCTGTTCTATTGTTTTGTTACGTTCGACTCGTTGGCTGAATGGTCAGCGTCCTGGCCTTCGGTTCAGAGGGTCCCGGGTTCGATTCCCGGCCGGGTCGGGGATTTTAACCTTCATTGGTTAATTCCAATGGCTCGGGGGCTGGGTGTTTGTGCTGTCCCCAGCATCCCTGCAACTCACACACCACACACAACACTATCCTACACCACAATAACCCGCAGTTACCTACACATGGCAGATGCCGCCTACCCTCATCGGAGGGTCTACCTTGCAAGGACTGCACTCGGCTAGAAATAGTTACACGAAATTATTATTATTGTTTTGTTATTAATTCAAATGTTTTATCCTTCAATTTTAAGAAAGGAAAAAAATAAAATATCCCAATTTACTTTGTTAAATGCTGCTCTAAAAATTCCTTGTCCAGCCATTCAACTCAGGCGCATTTTATTAATCTGTGAGCCACGGAAACCCCGGAACAAAAATAAAGGCAGAAATATATACCATTAAATTGAGTGAGGGTGAGGGAGAGTATTTTTCCTTAATCCCACACTGAGCTTGAAAACCGACTTATTTATGAATATCTCGATTTATCGCTTACTTGGGTAAGGGAACCTCCATTATCGATACTTACACTGAGGTTTGTTGTTTGATGTTTATATCTCGTGATTCCAATATGTAACTAGTCAAGCTGGCAGCAGTGATGAGCCATTAAAGAAGAGAATAGGGCGGCGATATTTGTTCTTTAATGTATAGCCTTACGTGCCTAGTAGCCCTACCTGTTGTTTCAGGAGCAGCTGTTATGCGTCCTGAGGTTATTATTATTATTATTATTATTATTATTATTATTATTATTATTATTATTATTATTATTATTATTATTATTATTATTTCCAACTAACCATCGTCGAATGGGAGAAAGAATGACGCAAAATATTCCGAAAAGTTAGGGTGCAAATAGTGCTGTCGAAATGAGCGTGAATTTTAACGGCCATCTATCATAAAGTTATATTCTTATTTCATCTTCTCCCAATTTCTTGGGGTCGGCATTTTGTATAGATTTGTCCCAGTTTTACGACCAATGGCCTTCCAGATGCCAAACCAATGCGAAGGGATGTAATTCCTATTTGATCTTCCTGTGGCGATTGGTAGGTTGTGTGTAAATGTAAAGATGTGTAATGAGATGAACACAAACACCTTTTATCTGAGCCAGAGGAATTAACAATACGCTGTTGAAATCCTCCATCCGGCTGTGAATCGAACCTAGAACCCTCTGAGCCGATAGCCACTACGCTGATCATTCATCCAAAGAGCTGGACAAGCCACCTAACTTAAGGTTACATGGCACTGATTTAAGAATCAAGAATATAATTTACATGAGAAAGGCTGGTAAGCATCAAAGAAGAGTAGTGTGTGTAGGAGAGTGTTTGGTTATGGTACTGAAGACCGCAGTATTGTACGGAGATGGTTAACTGAAGTCTCAGAGTTGTCCTGTGCCGTGTTATTGCAACTGAATCTAAAGAATGTCGGGTTCCAAAAATGGGACATCCGCATCACTAAACTGCTTGTTAATTGGCCAGAATTCTTCGAACTACAGTAATTAGACACGTCCGTTAGCAAAGGGTTAACTTTGAGGATGTTCAGATCATTCATTTCCTTTCTTGCCTTTGCTTTCAAAGCAATACTTGAATTTCTTTATCTGACAACATGGATCCGGAAATTCATAATTAAAACTTATCCGACCTTTAGTAGCCTTAGTAGCTAAACTGAGTACGTCTGCAACGCCAGCTGGAACATTATGTCCCGTGTCAGATGAAATATTCAAGGTGCCTGAATACAGACCTGGCATTGTCTGTGCCAATCCCGTAGCTTTCTTCTTTCTTATTTGACCTTCCTTGGCCAATTCTTGTTCTCTTCCGACCCCGCCAATATTAGGCTTCCGAAACCTAGAGTGTCTTTCTTTTTGACTCCGTTCGTAATCCTTCCCTTTCTTTTGCCAATACTTTAATTTTTCAGACCTCTTCTAATTTCGCTTCTGATTAGTGTTAGTGGAGGAAGGTTGCCCAGTAGTACTTCCTCTTAAAACCACCACCTTCACTCGTCTTCACATTGAGTACAGAACACGATCAAAATGCATGATGTAGTGCGTACAGCCTGACAGGTTGCGACAACGCCCACTCTGAGAAGTGGTTCTTCATCACTGGCAGTCAAATACACAACAGCCTTTGCTGTCCCCAGAGGTAGAAGTCAGGAGAGTGTGGCGGCCAAGTAAAGGTCGGTTAACTCTGCAATGGTGCATATTCGGACCCAGGTTGCCCTAACCCTATCTTCTTCCCTAAACATGAGGAATCCATTCCTGAAGTATCGTTGTCTATAACAAGTGAACTGATTGGGTTGGACAGACCGAATGCAACGATCAATTAAGAGCGGTGGTGGTGGTGGTTATTATTGTTTTAAGAGGAAATATAACTAGGCAACTATCCTCTATACAATAATCAGACAGAGAAAATGGAAGAAGTCCGAAAAATGATTATATCGGCCAAAGGAAGACAAGGGCCTCGAAGGGCATGAAAATGAAAGGTTTCCTAGGATTCGCAACCTAATACCGTCGGGATCGAAAAGAACAAGAGTTGACCAAGTGAGGTCGAATAGCATAGATGAAAGTGAGGAGTCTGGCACAAGTAAGTGGAAGAAATGTCAGGATTCAGCCAACGGCCCCGTGGTTGCCAACCCAAGCTCTCTCAGTTCAGAGCCCTTGGAGCCCCATTTAGTCGCCTCTTACGACAGGCAGGTGATACCGTGGGAGTTATTCTACCGCCCCCACCCGCAGGAGGATAATAATTTATAGACATCCTGAACTTAGCGATAATAGCCACTACGGCGTACGTAATATTTACGTATTTAAAAATAATAAATTGTTGCTGCGGTCTTAAATGGAAGGTGCTGTACTGAAGGTATCGACTGCAATGAAACCTGTCAGAACATCGCTTCACGTTTCCGTCAGTTTTCACGTTTGTAGTAATACAAGATTATAGTAATAGCACGTAGATTATTTTATGAAAATCCACAGCCTGTTTCCAGTCATTTGACCGGACCAGGAGTGGAATGAATGAAACTCCCATCTAGCGGCGAGGATAGGAATTTTGCCGGCTGCCGAAGCCTGTCTCACTCCTCTGGGGCAATGATTAATGACTGACAGATTAAATAAAATGATATAGGAGAGTGTTGCTGGGATGAAAGATGACAGGGAAAACCGGAATACCCGGAGAAAACCCTATCCCGCCTCCGCTTTATCCAGTACGAATTTCACATTAAGTGACTGGGATTTGAACTACGTAAACCAGCGGTGAGAGGCGGGTGCACTGCCGCTTGAGCCCCGGAGGCTCTACATTATTTTATAACTTTCCTAATTATAGGGTTCCACTAGGACAAAGTATACTTTATTTTCCAACATAAAATTGATCATTTTTAAAATAATGATTTTTACGTCCCACTAACTGCTTTTACGGTTTTTGGAGACGCCGAGGCGCCAACATTTTTTCCCACATGTAACCGTCCAGGCTTCTCCAGCCCTACTAATTTAATATAATATCATTTTACGCGATATTATTTGATATCAAGTTTATCCGCCATCGGGAATTATTCGTAATAACATATTTATTCAACGTCAATCATTTGTAATCAAGGCCTTTTGGAATCATATTGTATATATGATAACATCGTTTTATGATTTAAATTATATTATGTAGGATATGAATTCATTATGTTGTAAATACGGTCAATATGTTGAGACATAGTTGTTTTCATTTCATCTCATATTTGTGTATACGGAGGGTTATTCTTGAAGCTGGGGATTTTGCGTGACTCATGGGTTTGGCAAAGGCAGTAAACAGCGACCCGCGCGAGGCTTGCATACCAGCAGAGTACATCATCGCCACGCCTACTGGACTCGACAAGAGAGAAGAGAAGGGGAGATGATAATGCGATCTACGAATCAGATGTTTCGTTATATAGAGATCTGAGATTAAGCTGTTACCTAGAGTGGGGGAGCCCGGTGATATTATCAAGTGCGGAGCGAGATACTTACGGATACTCCATCACTACTACTTCTACTGTGAACATCTACTTTGAACGACGTTATTTGATTTTTGAAACAGTGTGTGGTCGCTCCGCGACATAGTTATTTTTGTATAATGTTTTGTCGCTTCGATACAGTACTTAGGTGCGGTAATGTTATCGGATCTGCGTGAAACGAAACAAGCTTACGGCTTGTGTTATATTCAGTAAATCTTCTGGACGAAGAGCTATGTTTAGTTCAAGTCTGTGGAATTTGCTACAAGTCAGTACCGTATAAATAGTATAGCTCAGTTGGATTGAGATTTCTACTAATATGGAAAAATTCATATCTCTGAATTTTCTCCTCATACGATCAACGCTGATCAGTTTTTACAAGTATAGGGCCAATGTCTAATTTAAAGACTAGTAAATTAGGGAGTGTTAGTCCAGATAGCCCATACTACATCAGAGAAGGAAGGAAGGATGGCATGCAGCAAATTCTACATCGAGAAGAAGAGAACGAGTAACCACGGAAACCAGATGACTTCAACGGAAGCTGCAATTGGTGAGCTTCAATTAGATAAAGCAAGCAATATTAAATTCAGTAAAGTAAATTATAAATTCCCTCCACGCTTTAAGGAACTTTTCCGATTCATCTCATTTTTTCTGTATAATAAATTCATTTGTATTTTATATTGCGTTAATTTTCTTTCTTAAGCGATACTTAATGGTTAATTATTTAAAATCCTACCCCTGTGATTTAAGTGTAAGTCTCTATGCTAGTAAATATAAATTTTGGTTTACAGTTTTGTTTAAAACTGTAACCCTGGCGCCCAAACATCACATAGAGAAATGGGAAACCATGGAATGTTAATTGTTTCAATTTGCGTGGCAATTTGCGGGCAAGCCACAAATAGTTTATTTGATATTCATGTGTCCCAAGATAATAACTTTCATCTCCCCAAGTGTTTTGATGAGGGGTGGAACAGTTACACACAGGAGCTCCTTTACGTGCCGGTAAGTCTACCGACACGAGGCTGACGTATTTGAGCACCTTCAAATAGCACCAAAGTGAGCCGGGATGGAACCTACTAACTTGGACTCAGAAAGACAGCACCTTAGATTGTCTGAGCCACTCTATCCGGAGAAACTTATCATCACTGCTTAAGATATTATAGTTAATATCTAACGAATCGTATTAGTGCCAAATATGAAAAACATTTTACATAAAATAATAGAAAAAGGGAATTGAGAAGCAAGTTAACAAAGACTTAACAAACATATTCATACGACATAATATATATTTTTTTAGGGGCTTTACGTCGCACCGACACAGATAGGTCTTATGGCGACGATGGGATAGGAAAGGCCTAGGAGTTGGAAGGAAGCGGACGTGGCCTTAATTAAGGTACAGCCCCAGCATTTGCCTGGTGTGAAAATGGGAAACCACGGAAAACCATCTTCAGGGCTGCCGATAGTGGGATTCGAACCTACTATCTCCCAGATGCAAACTCACAGCCGCGCGCCTCTACGCGCACGGCCAACTCGCCCGGTACATAATATTTTAGCTTGCGTTATAAACTATACACAGGTATTAACACATTAATATTTAAATATATTCATAACTGTACGTGTCAATAAAATAGTAACATTTTGTTCGTGTTTTCAAAATCTCATTTTTCTGTATAAAGTGTTCTATTATACATCTATGGTCTATACGAAGGTCATTCTACGTCATTCTCAGCTGCTCTGCTCTGAGCAGTCCACATATTTTTCAGCAATTAATTATGGCAGTGCCGTCGATTTGACGGCAAAATGATAACTACCATTAAATTTATTTATGTTTATTGATTATTCACTGAAGTTCCTTTGAAATCTGTCGGGTCCAAACCAAGCAGTCCCTTGGAAATGAAATAGAACAAGTAGCTCTGCCTTTACCCGCAGAAATTAAACCTCGTACCAGTACTCATTACGGTTGTAATCTGGGTGAAATGCAGGGCCATGTAAAGTTCTAAAAATGGAAACCTCGTTTGCAAATTTCTGAACTTTGTGAGGAGGAAATGAACTAACGTCCTTCCGAGTGGACCGAGCATATCATTACCCCCTCGGATAGGCAGCCCCCTTTACACATCCAATAGCTGCTCTTCTTAAATCTGCTTGACCGAAGAAAATATTACTTAAACTATAAAGTCATTTCATTTTAGATAAGCGAAAACAGCTATAACAGTTTGAAAATTTGATGGAAGTCCCTAAGGAAATTCACTGCGACACTTACATGAAGTTAAGGCGTAAAGAGGAAACCTGCCAAAAAGAAAAAAATGCATAAGAATAATTTGTGCAGAAGTGGATTGAGAGGGTAACAGAAGGCACCATAACTAGATATTCATTTTTGAATCATGTCTGTTTTAAATGTTTGCCATCCACGACTTCATTGTAACTTTAGAATTATTTCATTTTAATGTATAATGTATTTATTTTACCTCAAAACAGGGGAATTAATTCTGGTAATGTATAACGTTTTAATCATGCCTACTGCGATAGCAGTACACAGACCTCAGTCTGTTAAATATGGGAAGAACAATGTTGTTCACTGGGGAACCAACTCCTGTACTGTTTTGGGATCCAACTCGAGTGCCTTTTCGAAAATGATTGGAAATCAACTCCAGCTGAGCCGACTTTCGACCGCTCTTCCAAATCCGACTAACTCAGCCGGCATCGAACTTGCGATTCTCTGCCATTGATCTACTGAGGCAGCTAGAGGTTTCATTGATACAGGTGCATAAATTTAGCAAGTTTAACAGTGGCGAAATAAAGCTCCTTAATACATCACATGCCAAGTCCTTCGAGAACTCACTACTTTTCTCTGAGGGCAGCTATGATTCATACTGCTTTCAAATAAGGACTTTCTAGCTGAACAATGGATTGTCGCTTTGGTCTTGTAGTCTTCCGCACGGTTGGACTGGGATTCGATTCCCTACTGTTGAATACATTGTAAGACTGACGTTATGGGCTGGAAATAGGAAGCTTAGCCCACGTTTTGTTAATTCCACTCTCTGTCATCCTAAAAGTGGTAGTTGTGTCCCATCCTTTTGTTTCAGCTAGATCACGATATCAGATAGATAATATGATTTATTTATCCTTGCAAAGTTCAGATTGTGTTCCCTGTCTTATACTTAACCAGTCTTAATCTCTAATACTAATATTGGTAACAACTACATTTAAATGATGCACATAATAATAATAATAATAATAATAATAATAATAATAATAATAATAATAATAATAATAATAATAATAATAATAATAATAATAATAATAATAATAATAATAATAATAATAATAATAATATTTTATATATTACAACCAATAGATCTATTCTAGTTGTATTAAATACAAATAAATACAGATATTAAATTAAAATCACTAAATAAATTGTCTGTATGTGAGCTCACTAGCTCGTAAGCATGTGTATCCTCAAATAGCACCATCGAAGGTTATGTGTTTATAGCGAAATCGAAGAAACCGATGACAGTGCGATAACGAGTCGTACAAGGTATGACGAGAATTGAGGAAGTTTGCCATTGCTTTCGGCACTGATCCAGAAGAAGCTGTTGGAGCATTACTGATCCAATGAGGAACACTTATCACGACACTCACAAGTCGCACTTCGAATATCATAATTGAGCCACACCCATACCTCAGCGGATTTCTCATTGGCACTGCCTTAAATGAGATTGAGACTTCGGTGGAAGCTACATTTTTCCTGTGCCAAGAGAAAGACGAAAAATACTGTACTGTATCCATAAAATTGGAGGATATAAATGACAGTAATGCTAATAAAACATAATATTATAAGTTTAGTAATTAAAAGAACATTGGAAATTAGACGAATTCCAAGAAGATTGGGGTGAGGAGAAGAAAATTTAGGAGAAAGAAGAAAACTATACATAAAAGAGAGAGGAAAATGATAATGATGAAGCTGAGGAGTTTTAAGGTCACAGTTATTTATAGTTTATTCGTGTGTTTCTGGTATTTCTGGATATGTACGATAGGCTGACTTGTTAGACAGCAGCCACAAGAAACTATAAGTTTTATTTGTTTCAGTTTCTTTCCCATGCATATGCATGCGTCATGTCGACACTGGTTGTAGAACATACTTCACACACATTTAAACATGAGGCTATTCCTCGTAACGTCCTCTACGCCGAGGAAGTTATACTAGTGAATTATTTTAAATATGTCGAGAAATTCTAAGACCATCTGCTATTTCCAATACAAAACGATACTGGTGGCGACTTTGAAACAGCAAATTGATCAACACCTCGTTAACATGAGTCCTGGCATTGCTTCAATTTACTTGTGCCAGGCTCCTCACTTTTATCTGTCCTATCCGACCTCGCTTGGTCAACTCTTGTTCTTTTCCGACCCCGACGGTATTAGAGCACTCAAGACCTAGGGAGTCTTTCGTTATCACGCCCTTTGTGGCCCTTGTCTTTCTTTAATACTAATTAATAACGTTATTGGCTTTACGTGCCACTAACTACTTTAACGGTTTTTGGAGACGCCGAGGTGCCGGAATTTAGCCCGCAGGAGTTCTTTTACGTGCCAGTAAATCTACCGACACTAGGCTGTCGTATTTGAGCACCTTCAAATACAACCGGACTGAGCCAGGATCGAACCTGCCAAGTTGGGGTTAGAAGCCAAGCGCCTTAACCGTCTGAGCCACTCAGCCCGGCTGTCTTTCTTTGGCCGATACCTTAATTTTTCGAAGTGTCGGATCCCATCCATATTTTCTCTCGGATTAGTGTTATATAGAGGATGATTGCTCAGTTGTACTTCCTCTTAAAACAGTGATCATCTCCACCACCACCACCACCACCACTACCACCTGCACATCAAGAGGGTAAAAAGCCAGGAAATGTGCGATGATACAGTAAATTAAGCCATACCATTAATTAATTATCTTAACACATTTTACTGTATGAATGGAATAGTATAAAATAAGTTATTAATGAGAGATACATAGAGTTTTATAGTTTAAGCCCCTCCCAAACTCTCTCGTGATAGTTCCTTTACCTTTAACTGCATCGGAAAAATCTGCAGAGCAAAGAAGTTTGTAACTAAGATTCTAAATGAGTTTTGTCAAGTCCAATTTTACCGTAAAACCAGAAAATTCCATATTTTGAGCAGCCTCTAATGCCTCCCTCCCACTACATTATTTCGAATGACGTACAGGTAAGATCTTTCTTGCCCATATCCTAAACTTAGATGCCAAGTTCCATTAGAATACCCCCATCCGTTTTCCCATGATGGTGCGACAGACAGACAGACAGACAGATCAGAATTAAACTGAAAGTGTATTAGATTAATATTCAGAAAGTACAGACAGAAAGTCCATTTTATAAGTACTGGAAATGAGAGTTTGACAAGCTGACGTTCTACAAACCTATTTTACTAACAGGTATCTCCTGATGGGCCTGGGCCTCTCAAGTGACCGCTGCTCAGTACGAAGGCCTGCAGATTACGAGGTGACGCGTGTTCAGTGCGACGTATACTCTCTGACGTTATTATTGGCTTCCTAGATCGTGGCCACACAGTCACATAAATCCTAACATGTTTCACATAGGCTGAGCTGAACTCAAAACAGCTCATGGATTCTGTTAAAGCTCCCTGACCTGGCCGGTAATCGAACCTGGGTCGCCCTGGCCAGAGGCAGGTTCTCTGGGGCCGCTCTAACACGTGTAGTATATCAACATATTGGAGTTTTAACGCTTGTGTATCGTTTATAATTGAAGCTAAATTATTATGTAGTATGAAATCTTGGGCATGTGTCCGGCTCCTTGGCTGAACTGTCATCATACTGACCTTCGGTTCACAGGGCCTCGGGTTCTATTCCCGGTCGAGTCGGCGATTTTAACTTAGTCATATCAATTCCTCTAGCTCGGGGCCCGAGGGATAATGTTCGTCGTAAAATACACCACTCCGAAAGCCACCACAGAAGCACATACATCCCTCAACACAGGGTTGTTGCCATCAAAAAGGACATCCGGCCGTAAAAATAGGCTAAATCCATACAGAGTGCCGACCCGAAGTAATTCAGAAAAGGCGAAGAAGAAGCACCAACCAAGTGGCCGCGCGGTTTGGGTCACGCAGCTATCAGCTTAAATTCGGGAGATAGTGAGTTCGAACCCCACTGCCGGCAATCCTGAAGATGGTTCCCCGTGGTTTCCCATTTTCAAATCAAGCAAGTGCTGAGGCTGTATGTTAATTAAGGCCACGGCCGTTTTGATCACACTCCCAGCCCTTTCTTATCCCATCGTCGTCTTAAAACCTATCTGTGTCGCTGCGATGTAAAGCAACTTGGTAAAAAAAATGTTGAACTATCTCGCTCCTCACTTTGCCACATTTATAATTCTCATTTGGGGTTTCCTTTTCTTAGTCATTTTTCATAATCCTATAACCTGAAGTGACGGTAGTGCTTTTAGACGATCCAACTGCCTCTGAGTTGACACTTAAGAAACAAGTCTTGTGTAAGAAATAAATTTACGTGGAATGTTCTCCCCCCCCCCCCTCTCTCTGTCCCCTCCCCCCTTCTCGCTCTCATTAATGTTTAAATATTGTATTTATTTCCGGTGCATGTAAATTGTGCTCTTCTTGCAGATACTCTCTAGTTTCTTGTGTATGTCTTTACATTTTTCGGCTTTAATTTGTTTTCTATTTCCATTACACGTAAATGTATTTAGTCGCCAGGACGTTTGGACTCGTTAACTCGAAAAGTTGACCTATGGAAGATCAGGAGTTATTCACAACTTCAGATAGATAACGAGGATCTTACAAACATACGGCAAGCCTGCTGTATAAAATGATATTGTCATACAAATGCTCAAGATATTAATGTAATTATTAATATTGAGATAATAATGCGTCCGAATCCTTGGCTGAAACGTCAGCGTACTGGCCTTCTGTTCAAATGGCCCCGAGATCGATTTCCGGCCGGACACAATATGCCAATTACATTTAGTTAATAACTATAGCTCGGGAACTGAGTGTTTATGTTCGTTCCAATACATATATCTACATCTATGTATAAGACACCACACTACCACCCACCAAAACAACACGCAATAGTGAGTTCATCCCTCCACATACAGTTGGAGTCAGGAAGAGCATTCGGCCGTAAAATTGAACCAAATTCAGACCAAGTGCCGATACCAACAAACTGGAAAAAAGTTCGGGGGAAAAAAGATTGAGATATTCTTACTTCATGAAAGAAATATCATGAAGTTCTGAAGTTATTTTATTATGTGTGCTGAATTCTCAGCTCGAAAGGTGGTTGTGTTCCTAACAACTCAACATTCGTAGAAAGCCTAGGAGTCACTGAAGAGGCGTACTTGGGAAATGATATGTGAATACATTTCCCGTTGCTTTCCTCTGAACCAGTACGTGTTATTCACATCAGTAGGACTCTGATGCTGAAGACCTAAACGTCGTCGACATTTTAGAAATGACAAAATATCATTAAAAATAAATAATAATGACCCAAAACTGATTATATATAAACCTTCTAAAAATAATTAAAATTCTTAACTGCAAAACTCGTTATGCTAAATTCTTGTCTAATTATTTGCTATTTTCATATCAGTTTTCTAATCATACACCTTTAAATGAAGTTCATTTTCATTGACTTTACTATAAAACAGATAATCTTACTCTGTATACGTCCAACTCCATGGCTAAATGGTTAGCGTGCTGGCATTTGGTCCGGAGGGTCGCGGGTTCGATTCCTGGCCGGATCGGAGATTTTAACCTTAAATGGTTAATTCCCTTGGTTCGGGGACTGGGTGTTTGTGCTGTCCCCAACATCCCTGCTACTCACACACCACAATAACACGCAGTTACCTTCACATGGCAGATGCCACCCACCCTCATCGGAGGTTCTGCCTTACAAGGGCTACACCCGGCTAGAAATAGCCACACGAAATTATTGCTCTGTATATGATAGGCCTATCTTTAAAGTACGTAAGTTATGTAAAAAAAAACTATGTAATATTTTTTAAAAGTCTGAATATATTTGCAATTTTAGAATGATAAAGATATAATAAAAATATTTAATTTTAAATTGAACAAGAAACATTACATTTCTAAATGAATGAAAAATCTTTCAGGGCACTGTCACAAAGTTAGAATACATGCAAGACTCTCTTCTTCGCCCCCCTCTACGGGTGGCATTGAAAAAGAAATATATTGCGTTGATCAATGAGCCATGAATAAAGACATTCTTTTTTGGGTCGAGACGTATAAGATAATTTTAAATGATATACGTTAACGTGAAAGCAAATGACTCGGCGAGAGGCGTTTTCTCTAATCCTCAACTTACTACCGCAAATGTATAGGTACTAAAATCAACAGTTGCATGTAGGCTCAAAGCAGTTTGAATTTTAGCCTAGCATTCTCATGAGCTTCATAACAAGCCTATTGTCACCCAGAAATGTTGTTTCACAACATTTACAACAACCTTTCTCACATATATGAGATTAAATAAAAATGTTTTTATGCAGATCATCAGCAATAAGTTACTTTAAGACATATTAAATTTTGGAGATGATCAGATCAATGCTTTTAAAGTTATGAATACTGTATTCAAAGTAAGCGCTCTGTTGGAGATGGAAAATAAACCTCCCTCCCATGGCACTACAGCCCTTGAAGGGCCTTGGCCTACCAAGCGACCGCTGCTCAGCCGGAAGGCCTGCAGATTACGAGGTGTCGTGTGGTCAGCACGACGAATCCTCTCGGCCATTATTCTTGGCTTTCTAGACCGGGGTCGCTACCTCACCGTCAGATAGCTCTTCAATTCTAATCACGTAGGCTGAGTGGACCTCGAACCAGCCCTGAGGTCCAGGTAAAAATCCCTGACCTGGCCGGGAATCGAACCCGGGGCCTCCGGGTAAGTGGCAGGCACGCTACCCCTACACCAAGGGGCTGGCAAATGAAAAATATACTGGCACTTTTTTGTTCAACTGCGTTAAAATTGTAATTGGATGCGATAAAAACTTCTACTCCACATAATTAAACGTAGAATAAAAATAAGCTAAATTTTGGTGCAGTTTGTTTCTATGTGGAACAATGGATAAACATTTTATTGACGTATTAACTCAGGTGTCTATACCGTTTCCCACGACAGGATAGTTGCTGTCAAATATGACGCTTTTACCAAAAATGCTCACAATATGACCAAATGTGCAAACTAAGACCAAACTATGACAAACTGAAACCACTCATTTATGACGAAAACCATTGGATTTCAGTTAAAAACCAGACAGGAATGCAAATGAAGGAAAGGAGCAAGCTCACTAACTGATCGTACAGTGCGTACTTTCACGCCATTCATCACAGTGACTGGCTGCGTAAGGAATGGTTCACACCTCACTCACTTTCGTATTGTCAACGCCAAGGATGAGAGTGAGACGGACAGGTAACTGAAGGTAGCAAACTCCAGTCCATACCAGAAGACACCGTACATAATCAACACTCTCTCACCAGAGATGCAGTGCGTCTTTTGATTACACCGGTGTTTTCCTATTTTTATTGCTATCGTACAGTAAAATTGCCATCACAACTACAGTGTATTGTCAGCCCTAATGTAGGAGTAACGCCCCTGCCTCTTAGGTGGAGGCCTGGTTTAGATTCCCAGCTGGCCCAGTGATTCTACGGTAATCCTGATCTTCTGCTTGGAACGGAGTTCACGCGGCCTCGTGAGTAGTCTATAATTTGACAGCTGCCATGCAACATGACTAAGGCAAACTTCAGGCCCTTCAAGGGCTAAAAGAGACAAAGTTTTGAAGACAATGACTTCACTTTCGATAGATAATTCATAGGAGTAAGAAGTGCTTCGTATTCTAGGCTGAAGTAGTGAATTTATAGAGCTACCGTACACTACCATCGTTACCATTAGCATTCGAAACCGCTCTACAATAATGTTATTGATTACACGACCCAGCGAGCTGGCCTTGCGGTTGGGGTCGGTAGTAGTGGTGGTGATTATTGTTTCAAGAGGAAGTACAACTGGTCAACCATCCTCTATTAACACTAATCAGAGGGAAAATGGAAGGGGTCACAATCTTCGAAAAATGAAGATATCGGCCAAAGAGAGACAAGGGCCACGAAGATCGTGAACATGAAAGACTCCGTAGGATTTGATATAGATGTTGATTCCCATATGGAATCTGAAATATTTGTTCCGAATGAGTATATCATCTGATGGACAAGCAGCCATCAATTTTTAGTAATGAGACAAAGTCTCTCATAGTGCATTGGCACTCCCGGTGGCTCCAATTAGCCTACGCAGTGGCCTCCATGGTATGCACTAGCCATGCGTTTTGGTAGGTGTGCTAGGTACCAACTGATGAGCCCAGCCTAGCACACGGGGGCGAAACGCTGGCCACCAGGAATGAGTTAGCTGGAAAATTTATAATGTCCAATAATGTACCATATATATTGGTATCCGCAGGATTTGGAAATCTAATACCGTCGGAGTCGGAAAAGAACGATAGTTGACCAAGGGAGGTCGGATAGGATAGAAAAAGGGAACAGCCTGGTACAAGTAAGTGGAAGTAGTGCCAGGACGCAGCTAAGTGCCCCGTGGTAACAAAATCATGCTCCCCAACTTAAGAGCCCCTGGGGAACCTTTTACTTACATCTTACGACAGGTAGGAGATACCATGGGGGATATTCCACCTCCCCCACTCACAGGGTTGTCCGTGGTTTCCAATAATCGTACCAGCAAAATGCTGGGCTTGAACCTTAAGTAAAACGACGGGCGCTGTCTTCCCAGTCCTTGCATCGCCGAAAACCTTTCATGTGTTAGTGTGACGTTAAACCAGTAGCGGGAAAAAAATTGGCTCCACGTTTCGCTAACTACGTACAGTACATGTTATGGTTGTCAGAGATGCCGATATGCCGGAACATTTCGTTCCACAGGAGTTTCCTGACGTTCCAGTAGATCTACCGACACATGGTTGGCGTATCTGAGCACCTTCAAATATCACCGGACTAAGCCGAGATAGGGCCCGCCAACTTGGGCTTAGAATCGCAGCGCTTCTTGCGTCTGAACGGTTTAGGCCGGCGGAAACTCGTCTGTTATTTTTAATAATATTGTTGGTTGAACGTCTGACTAACTACTGTTCGGTTTTCGGAGATGCCAAGGTAGCGGAATTTTGTCCCACAAGAATTCCTTTACGTGCCTGTAAATCTACCGACACGAAGCTGACGTGTTTCAGGATCCCCAGACACCACCGGACTGAGCCAGGATCAAAACCACCAACTCGAGCTCAGAAGACCAGCGTTCTATCGTCTAAACTATTTTTGCTAGTGGCTTTACGTCGCACCGGCACAAATAGGTCTTATGGCGACGATGGGATAGGAAAGGCCTATGAGTTGGAAGGAAGTGGCCGTGGCCTTAATTAAGGTACAGCCCTAGCATTTTCCCGGTGTGAAAATGGGAAACCACGGAAAACCCTCTTCAGGGATGCCGACAGTGGGATTCGAGCCCACTATCTCCCGGATGCAAGCTCACAGCCACGCGCCCCTTACCGTACAGCCAACTCGTCCGGTACCGTCTAAACTACTTAACCCGGTTCTATTATTATTATTATTATTATTATTATTATTATTATTATTATTATTATTATTATTATTATTATTATTATTATTATTATATTGAAATCATTATGATAGCCTACCGGTTCATCTCTTGATTGACCATGCAGCTAAAATAGGGTGTACCGGACGAGTTGGCCATGCGGTTAGGGGCGCGCAGCTGTGAGCTTGAATCCGGGAGATAGTGTGTTCGAGTCTCACTGTCGGCAACCCTGAAGATGGTTTTCCGTGGTTTCCTATTTTCACACCAGGCAGATGCTGGGGCTGAACCTAAGTTGAGGCTACGGTCACTTCCTTCCCAGACCAAAGCCCTTTCAAGGACGTAAGTGCCGTGGTTTTTTCCCCACTAATGTCGTTCATGAAAGTTGGCAGAGTGCAGTGTTCTTGCCCTGAAAGGACGTTCTTTGACATGCAAGTACGTAGATAGCGACAGTGGTCCCTCACGATCTAGCACCCTTGATTGCCAAACGATTGTCAGAGGTTTAAATTTCCCAACCTTATGAATGTAAGATTTGTTTATAAGCCACCATTTACTAGTTCGAATTGATTAACACACTGTAACATTTGGGTGAATAATATAACAGACGTTCTCGGGTTCAATTCCCGGCAAGGCTGTCCAGGGACAGGGTGTTAGTCATTGCCTTTCTTTCTTCTTTCTTAATCCGTTTACCCTCCAGGGTTGATTTTTCCCTCGGACTCAGCCAGGGATCCCATCTCTAGCGCCTCAAGGGCAGTGTCCTGTAGCGTGAGACTTTGGGTTGGGGAATACAACTGGAGAGGATGACTAGTACCTCGCCCAGGTGGCCTCATCTGCTATGATGAACAGTGTTCTTGTGGGGGATGGGAAAAGTGGAAGGAATAGACAGTTAGTCTTTGCCTTCATACAAACTCTTCATCCATACACCACAGAACACAATACCAACTACCTCAGAAAATCGTAACAATAGAATATATTCCTCCACATTTGGTCACCGAACGATTAGGCTGCACGGCTCGAGTCACGTAGCTATGAGCTTGCATTTGGGAAACGGTGGGTTCGAGCTTTCTCCTGGTTTTCCATTTTCACACCAGACAAATGTTGAAGCTGTAGCTTAATTAAGGCCATGATCGTTTGCTTTATATATCTAAGCTTTCCTCGTTTTACTTCCATTAATCAAGTGAGTTAACCCATTTTTATGTCCGGCTCCATGGCTAAATGGTTAGCGTGCTGGTCTTTGGTCACAGGGGTCCCGGGTTCGATTCCTGGCAGGGTCGGGAATTTTAACCATAATTGGTTAACTCCCCTCGCACGGGGACTGGGTGTATGTGTCGCCTTCATCATTATTTCATCGTCATCACGACGCGCAGGTCGTCTACGGGCGTCAAATCAAAAGACCTGCACCTGCCGAGCCGAAGTTCTCGGACACATCCCGGCACTAAAAGCTATACACCATTTCATTACTAATTTTTATTTGATTACTGCCCAGATTAATCTGGAGCTTGATCACTTGTTGATTGACTGAAAACAACGAGTTGTTATTTGTACTGACCGCCCGCTGTGGGAGGGGCTACACGAGAGACCCATGTAGGTGTGCTCTAGAATTCTAGAGGTAGTGAGTTCAAACTCCATGTTCCGTATTCCTGAAGGTGGTGTCTCCTGGTCTCCCATGTTCATGCCAGTCAAAAAGCGGGGTGGTATCTTATCGTACTTTATTTGCAACCTATACCTTCTTAGTTCTAGCCCTTTACCGTCCCAGTATCACCACAAACCTGCTTATTTTAGTACGATGATAAACCATTAGCACAAAAGAAGCAAAAAAGTAACATTTCATTTAGATTATAAACTGTGGAGAATAAAAATATGAAGTTATCGCAAAGAACTGAAATTTCATTATCGAACAGAACTGGAACAATATACACACCGTTGTAGGAAGCTATAGTCTACGAAGTTGTCAGGTTCGAATCTTGATACTAATACAGGCCATCTTTATGTGGTATTCTCGTCTTTTCTTACATTCATTTCTTTAAAAAGTGGAACAGTACCAAAGATAACGGAGGTCCGTTCCTATCAATATCAAGAAAAATTATTAGAATGGAGTAAACTGCATATAGGCCTAAGTTTACCTTCAATATTGAAGGTTGTGAGATCGAACCCCAGCGCAGTCGGTTGGCTCTTAACAGTGCTATTTACTGATACGTGAGAGAACTCCCTTTCAGGGAAGTATTCCAGTATTATGACTGATTTATTGTTCAATGGATCTTGCGCACAACATTTATTTATTTATTTATTTATTTATTTATTTATTTATTTATTTATTTATTTATTTATTTATTTATTTATTTATTTGTATAACGACAATTCTAATACCAGTTGGATACAACACATGCGTTATCTGAATGTATATTAACTTAAGACGAACACAAAACATCCAGTCCCTGAGCTAAAGACGCGGTTATAAAGCCCGGAATAGTCGTGAATCGAACGCGAGACCCTCTGAACCGAAAGGCACTACGCTGAACAGTCAGGCAAGGAACTTGATAATAAAAATAATCAATTATTATTCCACCTGTCAACCGGTCCCACTCAGCAATTCGTACCTCTAGAGTACAATAGATATCGTGATAACTCGGAGGTAAACCTCTCGCTAAGAGAGCTACATTGTCTATATAAAATAATCGTCGCTGTGGTTCGTATTTCTAATAAGACTGTAGGCATGTACTTACCCGCGGCCAAGAGGGCGAGCAGGCTGCCTACACACCACATCACTAGCAAGTAGCACACACCACTGAGCGAGAAGCGGTCCGCCACACGCTCTCTGGGGCACGCCGCACTGCGCATGTGCCCCGCATCATTCGCACTTCAATTACGCTACTATTACGTAACTTCACATCTCCCACTTCAGCCGATGGAGTAAAAAAATTTGGGACCCTACAACAAGGGGCAAAGTGGGCGACTCGATCGGTCAATTAGTCTATTCCTTCCCCGTCTCTTCAACAAACCGCAGCGGCTGCATCTGTGTCTAAGACTGCGGCATAAGATCCCTACGCAGACAGTACCTACTGTACAGTTTGGCTCGGTCTGAGTTTTTCATTGTTTCTATTTAGTCTAATTTTACTAGATGTCTTCTTTTCATATTTCCTCTTCAATCTCCAATATAAGCAAGGAGAGGAAATCAAAACTGTGAGTTTTGCCGAAAATATTATTTTATTTGAATCTGTGTAAGATCTGGAAAACTTGCTGATTGGTATAGATAAAGTCTTGGAGAAGTACATGATGAAAATAAATAAATTCGAAACGAAAGTAATGGTGTGTACTCGAGCGAAGTGAGGTAATGTAGGAAATATTAGATTAGGAAATGAAGTCTTAAAGGAAATAGATGAATATTATTACTCGCGTACTAAAATAACTGTCCGCCTCTGTGGTGTAGTGGTTAGCGTGATTAGCTGCCACCCCCGGAGGTCCGGGTTCGATTCCCGGCTCTGCCACGAAATTTGAAAAGTGGTACGAGGGCTGGAACGGGGTCCACTCAGCCTCGGGAGGTCAACTGAGTAGAGGTGGGTTCGATTCCCACCTCAGCCATCCTGGAAGTGGTTTTCTATGGTTTCCCACTTCTCCTCCAGGTGAATGCCGGGATGGTACCTAACTTAAGGCCACGGCCGTTTCCTTCCCTCTTCCTTGCCTATCTCTTCCAATCTTCCCATCCCTCCACAAGGCCCGTGTTCAGCATAACAGGTGAGGCCGCCTGGGCGAGGTACTGGTCACTCTCCCCAGTTGTATCCCCCGACCAAGAGTCTGAAGCTCCGGGACACTGCCGTTGAGGCGGTGGAGGTGGGATCCCTCGCTGAGTCCGAGGGAAAAGCCGAACCTGGAGGGTAAACAGATGATGATGATGATGACTAAAATAACTAATGACGGCAGAAGTAAGAAGGACATAAAACACAGACTAGCACAAGCAAGGAAGGCCATTCTTTAAAAAAAATGCTCATTTCACACAATGATGTCAAAATTAAAAATGGTGTGGAAGACTTTCGTCTGGAGTGTGGCGCTGTATGGAAGTGAAACCTGGGCAATAACTTGCTCAGAAAGAAAGAGAATTGAAGAGCAGAGAAGAGAACGGAGGTGAAACTTCTGAAATGTGGCGTTACAGAAGAATGCTGAAGATGAGACAGATCGAATCACGCATGGAGAGACACCGAATCGCGCTGTTGAGAGGAGAACGTTTTGGCGAAATTTCACCAGAAGAAAGGAGCAGGGCACATCTTAAGACACTTAGGACTTGTTCACTTAGTTTTTGAGGGAAGTGTACGCGGTAAGAACGGTACGGCTAGACAAAGGCATGAATATGAGAAACAGATTAGAATCGGTGTATGATGTAGTAATTACGTCCCGTACGCCCCAGGTTCGATCCCGGCCAGGTCAGAGATTTTTACCTGGATCTGAGGGCTGATTCGATGTCCACTCAGCCTATGTGATTACAATGGAGGAGCTGTCTGACGGTGAGATGGCGGCCCAGGTCTAGGGAACTAAGTTTTTTTTTTTTTTGCTAGTTGTTTTACGTCGCACCGACACAGATAGGTCTTACGGCGACGATGGGACAGGAAAGGGCTAGGAGTGAGAAGGAAGCGGCCGTGGCATAAATTAAGGTACAGCCCCAGCATTTGTCTGGTGTGAAAATGGGAAACCACGGAAAACCATTTTCAGGGCTGCCGACAGTGGGGATCGAACCTACTATCTCCCGAATACTGGATACTGGCCGCACTTAAGCGACTGCAGATATCGAGCTCGGTGGAACTAAAAATAACAGCCGAGAGAATTCGTCATGTTGACCACATGACACCTCATAATCTGCAGGTCTTCGGGCTGATCAGGGGTCAATTGGTATGCCATGGCCCTTCGGATCTGTTGCGCAATGGGGTTTGGTTTTTGTAGTAATTACGTAGAAATTAAAAAGTTTGTAGAACTATACAAACCAAACAACTAATTATTATTATTATTATTATTATTATTATTATTATTATTATTATTATTATTATTATTATTATTATTATTATTATTGTAGTGACCATTGTTATTTTAAGGGGTAAAATAAGAACTATTCTTCTCTCATAAACATTGAGTGGACAACGGAAATTAATTGTGAGGATAAAGAAAGAGGTTAGAGAATAAGTGTTGGAAGATCATCGGACGAATAGGATGATATCATGGGTCCATGGGGGAAGTGAGGTTGTCTGCTTCACTTTTCCCTTTAAAAAAACAATTTAACTATAAATTGATGGCAACGAGAAATTCACTCATTTGCAAAACGAGATCATGCAGTTAGAACAAATTATGCAAGAACAACTGTGTTAACTGCCAATGTCACCAGGTAGTTACGTCCCTGAGCTCATTTAGGCACCGTTTACTCTCGCGTAAACGTCACTGTTGCTGGTAGTATTCCTCCAGCATGAGTCATATAAACGTCTGTGAAGCATGAGAGAGGACATCCATATTACTGTGACTGCTGGTTAGCAGGCTCTCATAATATTGCAAAGGCTCATTCGACAAGGTTTTCAACTAGTAAGTGTTCAAGAGTTCGAGGGAGGAAAGCTTATCATTTCGGTGAGTTGAGTGTCACATGGGCCGTTCCGATTACTCTTTGTAACGGTGTTCGGAGCAGTGATAACGTGTTGAAACACACACAGTATATGGGAAAGCCTCTGGAAGGTGAGTTACCGAACGAGAGGAAACTAATCAAAATACGTCGCTGATAACAATATAGGTACAATTTATGTCTTCTCCGAATAATCCTGGGGCGACCGGTACGATATTAAGGAGCATTGCAGAACAGGATCGCTCTCCTCGACAACATCTCAACACCGACGGGCTCATTTGCACTTCTGTCGTGATGTGAGTGGCATGGCCATTTGTAGAATGGTGACCCAATAAAGTGGTGCTCGGGAATCGAGCAATTCCAAGGATTCAATATAGAATGTCATAGTGTCAGAACGGTTGGCATCATTGAGACGGTTACCTTAAGATGTGCATTATTTTACGAGGGAATGTACAAGAAAGGTGAGCTATAGAAGACATGCCTCATAGTATTTAAACAAGAAAGAGTGTGATTTATATACAAATATCATGTATTGCACTTGTCAAAAATGTGAGTGGGAACTATTAACAGTCTCAAACGACGCGTTGTTAGCGGAAAATTTCCCTAGAAGGAACATTTCTTTTACGTCAAGTCTTATACAGGTGTCACACCATAAAATATTCTTAAATGCCGATCGATTTTGTCAAGAATCAACCTCCAAATATTAATCATGAAATATATACACCATACACCTGGCCAATTGATGAGAGATAGAAGCCTATAAGAATGGATACTGAGACCTATTTTCGCCATAAACAATTTAATTGTAGCCGGGCTGAATGGCTCAGACGGTTAAGGCGCTGGCCTTCTAACACCAACTTGGCAGGTTCGATCCTGGCTCAGTCCGGTGGTATTTGAAGGTGCTCAAATACGACAGCCTCGTGTCGGTAGATTTACTGGCACGTAAAAGAACTCCTGCGGGACTAAATTCCGGCACCTCGGCGTCTCCGACGACCGTAAAAGTAGTTAGTGGGACGTGAAGCAACTAACATTATTATTATTA
Source organism: Anabrus simplex (assembly GCF_040414725.1). Taxonomy (NCBI): domain Eukaryota; kingdom Metazoa; phylum Arthropoda; class Insecta; order Orthoptera; family Tettigoniidae; genus Anabrus; species Anabrus simplex. The sequence goes on from NC_090271.1 coordinate 165,272,299, forward strand.
ATTTAATTGTAGGGCACTTTTGAGATATTCTGGAAGAGTATCACGCTTAGGTTTCTAGCAAATGGCATTGTATTGTAACTAGCCACTCAGTAACTAGCCATTTCAAAACAAAAACAATTAGTTATCGCTCAACAGCTGTTAATTATCTATTGTGTTAGAACGTATTGAGATGTTTGAGATGTCTCGTTATTACGATTAGGGTATCAACATTCGCTTCTGCTTCAAATTGGGGAAAATGTTTCGCCGAGACGGATGAAAACGCGGCAGGTTAGGTTGAACATGGAAGTGTTCTTGTTTTTTACATTGCCGGGCTGAGTGGCTCAGACGGTTAAGGCGCTGGCCTTCTGACCCCAACTTGGCAGGTTCGATCCTGGCTCAGTCCGGTGGTATTTGAAGGTGCTCAAATACGTCAGCCTCGTGTCGGTAGATTTGCTGGCACGTAAAAAAACTCCTGCGGGACTAAATTCCGGCACCTCGGCGTCTCCGAAAACCGTAAAAGAGTAGTTAGTGGGACGTAAAACAAATAACATTATTATTTATTATTGTTTTTGACATTAACGGTGTTGTGCACCATTATTTCTTACATAAGGTTCAAACGGGGAACCTCTGACTTGATTTGAAAATCTTGAGATGGATGAGAGTAAATATGAGGCGGAAAAGATCAGACTTGCCGAGAAACAACTCCTGGAGCCTTCATCATGGCAACGCGCTACTTCACGTATCGCAAACATTGATTCCCCATCCACCTTAATCAGCTGACCTAGCCGCGACGTTTCCCATACGGAAATTCGCCCTGAGAGGATGACGATTTCAGTTAATTGAAAAGATAAAGTCCGCCTCTGTGGTGTAGTGGTTAGTGTGATTAGTGGCTACATCCGGAAGTCCGGGTTCGATTCCCGGCTCTGCCACGAAATTTGAAAAGTGGTGCGAGGGCTGGAGCGGGGTCCAGTCAGCCTCGGGAGGTCAACTGAGTAGAGGTGGGTTCGATTCCCACCTCAGCCATCCTGGAAGTGGTTTTCTGTGGTTCCCACTTTTCCTCCAGGCAAATACCGGGATGGTACCTAACTTCAGGCCACGGCCGCTTCCTTCCCTCTTCCTTGTTTATCTCCTCCAATCTTCCCATCCCCCAACGGATACCAATGGGATCCGAACGCACAACTTTCCGATTAACCATTTTTGTTCTGTACTTCTCATCTATTCAACACGTACTAATTGTATGTACCACGACCTAATAGGTTGAAAGACGATTCCGATTACAATGCGGTCGTGAAAATTTAATATTCATTACAATAAAGTGATTTAGAAATTGAGGGAAAACCCTTATTTTCCCCTTAATGGTTGAGATTAGGTAGACCTACTTAAGTTTAGCTTGGATAGTAAGGTCTAAAGATATTCTGCTGTATAGTACCTAAAATGCCAATTTTAACAGCCTGTACTGACTGCATCCCAGGACTGGTAACAAACCCTTCCTTTTCCCACCATCGGGAAGTCCAGCAATGAGCGACCAGTGAAGCCCAACCCTTCTTATTCAGTCCTAAAATTCCAGCTTTCTTTCACCGGGCTGAGTAGCTCAGGCGGTAGGGCGCTGGTCTCCTGAGCTCGAGTTGGCGGGATTGAACTACGTAATGCCGAAAATAAAATAATCAAAAATTGCTGGAAAAATACTGAAAAGTAAGTTGGTCGTCGTCGTGCTGCAGAAAACACTATACTGAGGACATACCGTAGCCACTAACGTTTTAATGGGAATGACTAACGAAGGTGGAATTGAATACAACGTTTCATCTCTATCCAATCTTAAACTTTTATCACATTTCTATATACAATGTATAACGCCCATTTTCTGCTTATAAGTTAATTCTGAGTGATAAACGCTATAAATTTCCAAGAAAAACCTAGAAACGGTGCTTGTCATCTATTGATGAATATACAGTAAATACCATAAATAAAACATATTCACTCTGTATATGTACACGTTCAAAGTGTGAGAAGTATGTGTTAGTTACGTTTTAACGTTCAGTAAATGAATTTGGTACCTTATTATATTAGCGCCATTCTTTAGAAAATGTTTAGTGTCCGTTTTACATATTATATAACCTAAACAGAAGTGCACGAGAACCCAATTTAGGCACGTAAAATGCAACTTTTTAGAGCCTTAATTTCCAAGGTTCCTAGTTAAAACATCGTCACTACTTTTACTATCCAGCTCCATGGTTAAATGATTAGCGTGCTGGCCTTTGGCCCAGGAGGGCCCGCGTTCGATTCCCGGCTTGGTCGGGGACTTTAACCTTAATGTGTGTGGTCCTCATCATTAGAATTCATCATAGATAGAGCCCCATACACACAGACACGCAGGCCACCTATACGGCATTTAAGGCCATCTACAGACGGAGCTACTCATTAGTAATTGATTGGTAACTCAAGTTTCCCGCCGATTACTGGGGAGTCACGTACTGTGTATTTCAATGGAAAGCCACACACGGCGCTACCAGTTAGTAACTAGTATGTGATCAGTTCCAGGCGACTCGCGGAGCCAGTCACCAGCGAGTTTAGTTTCTCGGTTCCCAGTGATCAAGCACCTTTTTACGATGGCGATCGAACAAGTTTTCAACATAAAGTTAATGGGAGAAATTGAAAAACACACCCCGTACTGTACAATTATACGCTGAATGATTACGCAAGAATGGACATTACGGAGAAAGCATGGAATGAAGTTGCAGAACAAGTTGGAATGCCAGGTAAGTAGGTTTATTATTTAATCAATAGGTAATGCCAGTAAAGTGACAACAATGGTTTTATATCAGTATTTTAATGTCAGTAATAAAGTGACATACAGATACATGTAAAAGGATATATACATTTGAAATCACTCTTAGGAAAGGAGATTGCACTGATAGTCCATATAATAAAAATCTTCAGTAATTTCAACTCTTGATTATTAAATAATAATAATAATAATAATAATAATAATAATAATAATAATAATAATAATAATAATAATAATAATAATAATAGTAATAATAAAAATAATAAATTAACTAATGATACAGACACAGGATACTGTCACTAAGTAGTTCGTAATGTTTTAACTGTATAATACCAAGCTGAACTCAGCTGAACAACATGAAACAATTAACATACTACCAAATTTTAAATATCTTGGGAAATGGATGGCTCGTACAGGTCTACCAGAAGTGCGTTCTAGGAAAGGGTAAGATAGAAACAGCATATATATATATATCAGAGATCAAATGATCGACGAATATAACACAAACAGGCTAAAGTCAAAGTTCAAAGAACACATTATTTCCATTGCCAAGTTAAATATGCATTTGGGGTTAAAAATAGTTAGCTAGTTAGTGCGTTAGCTGTTGACTTATCGTTTATGGATCCATTTTGTGCTGGTAATAGAGGATATTGATTACTGGATGTTTCACGGTCTTCTGAACTCCTTCGTATGTACTCAAGCCCTTCACGTTTACGGACGTAATTGTGGAAAACACAAAGCAGCTTTAATTATGTCGTTTACCTTCTCCGGATCTGGGCAGCGTATGGGGCCATTTAAAACTGCACATTTCTCAGCCGCCATTCCAGAAGCACACTCAACAGTTTTCCTTCCTCGGCTTAATCTGTAATTGAATATTCTTTTCACATTATCTAACACCTTTTGAGGATAGGGCCTCACCAGGAAACGTGATCATTGGAATGTTTCATCTGCTGCAAAGTAGTAGGGGAAAGGACAACCTTTCTCGTCGTGTCTTATGCTGAGGGAGGAGGGATATCAAGACCACGCGTGATACAGTATCTCATTACGGAAACACGAAATATGCCTCCATCACTGTTTCTCCCAGTAAATCCGGTATCAATAGTCGTGAATAAACCATCGGCATCGCAGGAAGCTAATAATATAATCGAGTTGTATGATTTGTAATTAAAATTAGTGGAACCTGTATTGGAAAATTTCTCAGTTCTAACGTGTTTTCCATCGAGTGCCCCTATGCAAGATTCCACATTGACTCAAATCGTTGAGCAATAGTTTTATATTATTGATGTTTCGGCACACTCAGGTATTCTTCATTCAAATTGTTCCAAATGATTGTTGTAATCTGCGCTACAATGCACCCAACTGTACTCTCTCCTCTGAAGAAGTTTTCAGCACGTTCCTCCAGTTGCTAAATACCTGAAAATAAATAAAATAAAGCGATGGAATCCTAATACTACTCATATTTACTTATTTTACATAAACTATAATAATTATATGCATTTCTCCATTTAAGTACACCTAGGATACCCTATTTTAATTTTGAGGGAATAGTTTTTGTTTCAGTGCCTCAATGTAAGGAAAGATGGAAGAACATGCGGGCTGTCTTCGTACGTCACATGAACCTGGTGCGAGTGGTTCTGTATCCAAAAATAAGAAGGCGTACTATTTGTCAGAAGCAGTGTAGTCCACTCTTCCATTTATCAAGGCACTGTGTAAGTCTTCGGGGAACTTGCCTAAAGTACTCCAAAGGAAAAGATGTTTAGATAATGATGACAGTGACAACGAGGACAGTGTCATTATAAAAACAACTCTGTATCTCCACGGTCATTTGAGCCTTCACAACCACCACCACCACCGCCGCTTCCCAACTCCACCACCTGTGAAACCTCACCACCTGGAAGGTCGAGTGAATGACACACCGAGCCAGCATCAAAGAATCTAAAGAAGCGTTTCGTACGAAACGATGCAGTTGATAACACATTCATTGAATATTTTCAAGCCAAGAAAGCGAAACTTTCGACGACTACACAGGGGGATACAAGTAACAATCCAAGGAGTGAGGCTCTGAAAATGTTTTTACTAAGTATGCTGCCAGATCTCGAGTCAATGACTCATATTCAAGTGGGACAGTTTAAAAGAAAATGTCTTGAAACTATTGCCGAGATACTGTTGTCACCTCTCCACCTCTCTAGTAACCCAGCATCCACAACTTCACTTCCACCTTTCTCTCCTTCTTCTAGTGACCTTTCGTCCATACATCAACCTTTCAGCCTAACCTCACACATGTGAACTAAGTGCGACCGAACCACCATAGGATTCAAGAGGATATTGTGAAGCAGTTGGCAATATGAACCTTCAGACTGAGCAAAAGTGAAATGCTATTAGAAATATCATGCAAAATGCATTACGTTAAAATTGTTTTCTTTTGGATATCTTTTCTAATCTTTTTAAATTTTTATAAAAATAAAGTTCACTTCTCTTACCTGAGAGTTATTATCACTCTTTCCTCAGCACTCATACATTTCCTCATATTTGTATTTCGCTGTCGAATGGCAGGCGCAATAAGCTGCACCAACTCCATATAACTGTGTTTGGTCATACGATAAAAAATAAATTTAGCACCCGTTTGTTCGAGCTCCTTTACTGCTATGAATAATCTACAGTGGATATTCTTTTCAAGATATGGATGAATCCAATACCTCCTTCTATTTTTTCTCCTGAAATAATGAAACACAATCAAGTCTTCTTCGTCACTTGAGTCAGTGGTTGACATTCTAGCAAAGTTAAGAAGCGATCTAGCGAGTCTGCACCAAACTTTACAAATGGCTAATTAGGAAGAATCCGTCACCGTACAGTAGCTTCGTGTGTGAAGCCGAGTCACTATTCAGTTACTAACTAGTTTGTCACCCCAGTTACAAACCAGTCACGTTTCTAATGAGTAGCTCCGTGTGTAGAGGGCCTAACTCAAAAGACCTGCGTAAGGCCTCTTTGGAGGCCACACGTCATTATTACTACTTTTACTCCCCTTAAACACTGCTACTAATTGAAAACGGCTCCGTCTGTGGGTCAGTGGTAGAGTGTCAGCCTACGGATCCTAAGATCGCGGGTTCAAACCCGACAGACGTAGTCGGAATTTTAAAGATGGGAAAAAGGTCCATTTGGCTTTCCCTGTCGTTCTCTCTCGGCAATGTAAAACATCTCTGGTAGCACACTGTATGTTTATCCGATACTGTTAATTTAAAAACCAGCAGAGTTCCGGTTTCTCTGCCATTCTGTAGAATAAAACGGAACGTCGAAATTGACAAGCAGCCAGCCTAAATATCGTCAAATTAAAATGCTTCACGCTGTAGATGAGGCCGTGCGATTATTACTTATTGATTGGAAATGATGTTATCAGCCTTTAAGGGGACCGGGGACACATTTTTTTCGGTAAATGGATGAAATTGTCGAAATTTGATTTCTGGCATAAATAAATTGTATTAACCTTCCTCTACGTAACAAAAGTGGTTTTGTGTCGCTGTGACTATTTTTGGCATAGTTACGGCCGTTTTAAATGGCTCTGCACGTCATTTAATTCTCCACCACGCCCCCATTCCTCTGTATGCTCGGCTATCCGTGTCCCTTCTGTTACCATTAATTCCCTATTTACAGTAGCATTGAGATGAAACAATTTTTGAATATTGGAATATATACTGCCATCTGTTGGCTATGTTATGAACTACTTCAACCAATAATTTAGTCAACATAAAACTTTATATTTCAAAACATGTTATCCATTCTAGTGACATGTTTGACTTGAAAAAATTCTATGTGTTTTTAGAAGTAGTATTGTAATATGTTTGAAAGTTGTAATCAAATGATATATTTAATAAGTTAGTGGGCAGCCTGACATCAGTCTATACACTTCCTTGTTTACTATTGGGTTTGTTTTGGTCAGTTTCGTGAATTGCAAGCAAGGTTGCGGGAAATTGTTAGTGAATATTATATCAAATCATGAGGAAGTAGATCCATCCAATGTAGGTAAACAAGTGCTTGACATTGCTGTATCAGTTGATGGAACATGGCACAAGCGTGGGCATACATCTCTCTATGGCATTGGCATAGTGATTCACATTCTGAGTGGATTAGTTATAGATTACCATGTGTTATCTAAATATTGTCACATGTGTGTTGTAACTGCTCAGGAACTGGGTGATGATTCTCCAGAATATAATATATGGCTGGAAGGTCATAAAGCATGTGGGGAATGCTCAAGGAATTATGAGGGATCATTTGTAGCAATGGAAGTATTTGCAGCTGATATTTTATGAAAAACATCAGTGGAAGAATGTGGCATGCGCTACACAACTGTGCTTTCTGATAAGGATGCCAAAACATTTCTCCACCTTTTAAATAAAGCAGTATATTGACCAGATGTACAATTGAAGAAAGAAGAGTGCATTAACCATGTTGCAAAAAGGATGGAGACTGTTTTGAGGAATTTGGTGAAAGAGTGGAAAGTAAAAGGAACTACACTTGGTGGAAGGGGGCCTGGAAGTTTGAAAGAAGCAACTATTGTGAAGCTCACAAATTATTATAGGCAGGCAATATGTCCAAATATTCCCTCAACAGATAATATGAAATCTGCAATATATGCCTCACTATACCATTACTCCTCCACAGATGAAGATCCTAAGCATAAGAAATGCTTTTTAGGACCTGAATCATGGTGCTTCTACAACAAGAGTATCGCAACTGAACAAACCCCTCAAAACCCACAAAAAATGTCAGTTAAGTTCACAACTGCAATGCTGCTGAAAATTGTGCCTGTATACCAAAGGCTGGCATCAACAGAACTTCTGTCTAGATGTTGTAGAGGGGCTACTCAAAATGCAATGAAAGTCTTCATGCATGTAAATGGAAAATGTGCCCAAAAGAGACCCCTTTGTCCTCAAAAAGACTTGGAATAGCTGTTTCTAATGCAGTTGCAGAATACAACATGTGATGTAGTGCAACACAAGAAATGAAAATGGTTATAAGGAATTATAAACTTTCACCAGTATCCAACAAACTTGCCACACAACGAGATGGAAGAAGAAAATTTTACAGTCAGCGGTCAGTCACACAACAAAAGAAAACAGCCAGGAAAGAACTGACAATCCTCAAGGTACACAGGGAGGAAGCCAAGAAGAAACAGGAGGGTAGGAGTTATAGCGTTGGTGAATTTTAAGAGATTTGGAAAGGCCATTATGAAAATTTTTAATGGTTTTAGAACTAAAATTCATTTAACTCAAAACACCATTTTTTGTAACCTGCAGTGTTCCATGCGGGTCAAATCTAAACCTATATTTACCAAAGTCGGTATGTAGCTTCTATGTGACCTAACAAAGAAATTGTAGGATGGATTTTGCATTCTTCTTCAATATTCTCATTTTATGAGGCAAAATGTACAGAAAATTAGTGGAAAATTACATGAAATAAAATTAAAAAATTGAAACAGGAGTTAATTGAGAAACATAGGGTGAATCAAAAATTCCATCCTAAAGTTGTTTTGTATTATAAGGAAGAATCATTTCACAAGTTTTCAAACTCTCAGGTAAAAGTCCATCCCGCAGGGAACTTTTTGAAAGTTGCCTGTTTCACGAGTGTCATAAACACAAAGTACATCATATCTCATGAACTAATAAGGATATTAAGTTGAAATTAAGATATATTCTTTTCATAATAGTCCTACATATTCCATATCAATTTCATTGTGATTGCTCAAAAATTGTGAAAAATTAGAAAATGTGTCCCTGGTTCCCTTAAGGTGTTCTAAAACTTGATTAAGATGCGTAGTTATGAGTGTTCCTGCTGTTTAGTATTACCAACACTCCACGGAACGGCTTTTAACAAGAAATGGTTCCATGGGCTTTGGTGCAGGCAACTTCTCGGTTACTTGTGCGTTGCGGGATAGCCTACGATTGTAAGGGGCTCTCTTCAGCTGTGTGATTCACTGCTCTCGTAACACTAATTGACATAATTTGCTTAATCTGTCCTGTGTTTTGCAATGCTTCAGTTGTTATCTGGTAATATCAGACGATATCAAATAGTTATTTTTTTTGCTAGGGGCTTTACGTCGCACCGACACAGATAGGTCTTATGGCGACGATGGGATAGGAAAGGCCTAGGAGTTGGAAGGAAGCGGCCGTGGCCTTAATTAAGGTACAGCCCCAGCATTTGCCTGGTGTGAAAATGGGGAAACCACGGAAAACCATTTTCAGGGCTGCCGATAGTGGGATTCGAACCTACTATCTCCCGGATGCAAGCTCACAGCCGCGCGCCTCTACACGCACGGCCAACTCGCCCGGTCAAATAGTTATTAACACATATCTTCCTGGAATTAGTTTTTTCACACTTTTTTTGGAATAGTTGTAATATGTTAGTTATGTGGATCTACTGAGTGCCCAAAATGTACTTTTTTGCACAGCTGTTACTTAGGACCCAAGGTAAAGCCTATCCTTTTAAAAGGATAGTGTGCATATCTGGCATAACAGTTTTGATAATACAATATACAGTATTTATTATTTTAAAAGAAAACTATGAATAAGTATGTACAGTAAAATATTATATTCAATGTTTTCTAACTACATAACATGTTTATATACAATATTCGGTAACAAAATTTATAGTCAAAATATCTCCGATTAGGCGAATTCCTTTTGATCTCTAAAGCTTTATGCAAATACAGGGTTACAATAAAAACGACTGCATTGTTGGCATCATTGTGAGTACAGTTACTTTATGACAAAAAGCAGACGCATTACTGAAGACATTTTCTGTGAATTAGGAGAGGTGATAGTAAATGATTAGGCTTTTGACCAGTCTGTCTTTTCCACTGTCCTTCGTCTTACGTCCTTTGGTTTTCTTCATCTCACAACCGCCAACACCGTCACTTAGCAATACTTTATTCTGAAGAGCAAATTTATTTTGGGACTTTCCGAAGCTGATGGGCCTGGACTAACATAATCTTATAGTAAACACCTGGCGTCGTCACTAGTGTATATGTTAATTTTCTCCAATCCAGCACCAGGCAAAATTATCGTTGCTCGAAGTTCAGCTGGAGCTCCTAGTTGAGTTCCCAGTTAAGTTATTGATGGTGATAGGGCCCTCTTCATCATCTCCACTATCCTCATCGCTCAGAAGGTGATTGTCAGTGGGGAGAGGGGATATGAAAAAATCACCACTACAACATAAACATTTTCCAATATTGAGGTTATACGCCTGTAAAGTAAAATATCACATATATTCAAGTGAAATATACTAATTACGGATGACTGACGACCAAAAAAACTAATTTTAATTGTGATTCGTGAAAGGAAAAATACTGGTCCCTCCCGTGCCCATTGTCCTTTTAAAAGGACTAGTACATAAATCAGTTAATCCCAAGATACCAAATATTATTAATATGTACTTGCTTTAATACGTAAAGTCAAGACTCCAAACTGCAAACTATAACTTATAATTGTAGAATTAAGAGGAATGACAAAGATTTGCCATAGCGCGGACAATAATGGTGCTCGGTACACTGCGCTCTAAGTTGTACTAACATAAAACCTTAAAATGAAATTTTACTAAATACATTTCAAAGTGCTTTATCTGTTGTGCGAAATGCATGGTGTCCTTTTAAAAAGACAGTGGGAAGATATGGATTAAGATGTTAAGAATAGGTCTCCAACAATCAGTGGGAAAGTCATTTAAGCACTCGATAGAAATGAGTCTTGGCAATTTTTTCCCTATTTGATTCCATGATATCTTCTTCGTCTTCTACCGTTTACCCCACACCCTAATGGGGTCGCGGCTGTGAACCGTGTCGTACATGTAAACTTGGCCTTGCTTTACGGCCGGATGCCACTCTTGTCACGAACACTATGTGGAGAGATGCATTCCATATTGTAGGCCTATCCAGATTTGGTGCGCCATCGCGCCAACAAGCACGATCATACTGCGTGTCGAGCGTGTGGCAATAGGAAGCCTAGTCATAGTGAGAGCAACTTCACCGAATAGACTCGACCGCATTTTGCGTAGGTATTTGCAACACTAGCTTCGTTTAGCCAGTTAATTTGAAATTTTATTTATTTCAAAACTGATATTTTTAAAACTGTATTTAATATTGTAAGTTGGTAAATCTTTCCCAAACCCGCACCAGCAGGTACCGCTGCGTGATGTTCGTTTGTCATTAGGGACGTGTTTAGCTCCTTGGAGAGGCGGTGCGACAGCGCACAATTTTAGTGATTTTTGTCTTTGCTCAACATTACATACATGCATCGTCATTATAGACTGTGATGCCTTTCAGCGTTCAGTCTGCAAGCCTCTGTGAATTTACTAAACGTCGTCACAATACTCTATTTGCAACTAGTGCTGTGCCTTCATTTACCTCTTATTTTTAAATCGTTCTGAGTCTAACCATTCTCGTCTTGGTTTACCTCTACATCTCTTACCCTCCATAACAGAGTCCAATATTCTCCTAGGTAACGTATCCTCCTCCATTCGCCTCACATGACCCCACTACCGAAGCCTGTTTATGCGTACAGCTTCATCCATCGAGTTCATTTCTAAATTAGCCTTTATCTCCTCATTCCGAGTACACTCCTGCCATTGTTCCCACCTGTTTGTACTAGCAATCATTCTCGCTACTTTCATGTCTGTTACTTCTAACATGAATAAGATATCCTGAGTCCACCCAGCTTTCGATCCCGTAAAGCAAAGTTCGTCTGAAAACAGAGCGATGTAAAGATAGTTTCGTCTGGGAGTTGATTTACTTCTTACGGAATACTGTTGATCGTAACTGCGAGCTTTATGCATTAGCTTTACTACACCTTGATTCAATCTCACTTACTGTATTACCATCCTGGGAGAACACACAACCTAAATACTTGAAATTATCAACCTGTTCAAGCTTTGTATCACCAATCTGACATTCAATTCTGTTGAGTTTCTTACCTTCTGACATCAATCTAGTCTTCGAGAGGCTAATTTTCATACCATACTCCATTGCACCTATTTTCAAGTTGCAAGATATTAGACTGCAGGCTTTCGGCACAATCTGCCATTAAGACCAAGTCGTCAGCATAGGCCAGACTGCTTACTACATACCTCCCTGTCATTTTATACCTTTCAGCAGATGATCCATGTAAACTACGAACAGCAAAGGTGAAATATTACAGCCTTGTCTAACCCCTGTAAGTACCCTGAACCAAGAACTCATTCTACCATCAATTCTCACTGAAGCCCAATTGTCAACATAAATGCCTTTGATTGATTTTAATAATCTACCTTTAATTCCATAGTCCCCCAGTATGGCGAACATATTTTCCCTAGGTAACCTGTCATATGCTTTCTCTAGATCTACGAAACATAAACACAACTGCCTATTCCTGTCGTAGCATTTTTCAATTACCTGGCGCATACTGAAAATCTGATCCTGACAGCCGCTCTGTGTTCTAAACCACACTGGTTTTCATCCAACTTCCTCTCAACCACTAATCGCACCATTCGTTACAAGATGCTAGTGAATACTTTGCCTGGTATACTAATCAATGATATACCTCGATAGTTGTTGCAATCCTTCCTGTTCCCTTGCTTATAGATAGGTGCAATTACTGCCTTTGTCCAATCTGACGGTACCTTACCAACACTCCATGCTAATCTTACTACTCTATGAAGCCATTTCATCCCTGCCTTCCCACTATACTTCACCATTTCAGGTCTAATTTCATCTATTTCTGCTGCTTTATGACAGTGGAGTATATTTAACGTCCTTTCCACTTCCTAAAGCGTAATTTCACCAACATCAGTTTCCTCCTCCCCATGACCTTGGCTGTTAGCAACGCCACCAGGAAGATTTCCTTTTACGTTGAGATGATGTTCAAAATATTCCCTCCACCTCTCCAGTGATTCCTGGGATCTACTATGAGTTCACCTGATTTACTCAAAACACTGTTCATTTCCTTTTTTTCTCCCTTCCTAAGATTCTTTATTACTGTCCAGAAAGGTTTCCCTGCTGCTTGGCCTAGTCTTTCCAGGTTATTACCAAAATCTTCCCACAACTTCTTTTTGGATTCAATAACTATTTGTTTCGCTCTGTTTCTTTCATCTACGTACAAATCCCTGTCTGCCTCGGCCCTTGTTTGGAGCCATTTCTGGTAAGCCTTCTTTTTTACGTTTACAAGCTGCTCTCACTTTATCATTTCACCAAGATGTTCGCCTTTTCTCATCTTTACACACAGTTGTTCCTAGGCATTCCCTTGCTGTTTCTACTACAGCATCCCTGTATGCCCCTCATTCTCTTTCTATATCCTGAACCTGCTTACTGTCTACTGTTCGAAACTTCTCACCAATCATATCCATGTACTTCCGTCTAAATTCCTCGTCTTGGAGATTTTCTACCCTTATTCGTTTGCAGACAGATTTCGCTTTCCCTACCCTAGACCTAGAGATTCTTAGTTCACTACAGATCATATAGTGGTCTGTATCATCGAAACCACGCGTCGTGCCAAGCGGCTATAAAAGCGAGGGAGCAAGCTGGCTCTGGAGCAGTCGTCAAGCGGGGACAGGAGGCAGAACCAATCAACGTCAGAAGTCGGTGTGAACCTCGGGCTAACCCCACACCACACCCCGCCGGATCATCGGAGGATGTCAGATGGCCGCCACTCCAAGCAGACGACATTATCCTATAAAGTTGTACGCCAAGTAAGCAAAAGCAAGAGACAGCAACTCAGCACAAGTAGTGCAGCCTCCGACATACCTCTCAGGGTAACTCCTATAGTCATCACTATGTCAACCGACCGAGCGCAGCAGCACAATCGCAGCAACAGCCACAGCAAGACCAGCCAGTGCCACAGAACCCACCAACGCTGCAAGACCTTACGTTGATAGTCAACCAGTTGGCGCAGAATATGCGTACCCTGACGGACCATTATTTAGAACCAGAACTGGGATTGGACGATACGGGAGGAGACCAGGAGCCGGACGATCAGGCCTTCCCTTTTCGCAGCCTCCGGCCGCAAACTTACAGCAAGGGTCATCGAAAACTCCCCGGACAACTAGTACATTCCTAATAGATTTCCTGAATTCGAAGTCGGTTAAGATACACTCTATTATGGATCTGGTAACCCTAGCCTCCCATGAGTAGCGGTGAATAGCCTTATGCTTGAAGAATGTGTTTGCAACAGCTAAACCCATACTAGCACAGAAGTCCAGCAAACACTTCCCATTCCCATTAGCTTCCATATCTTCCCCACATTTACCAATCACCCTTTAGTATCCTTCAGTTTTATTTCCAACTCTCGCATTGAAATCACCCATTAACACCATCCTATCCTTGCTGTTGACCATGACCACGATGTCACTCAATGCTTCACAAAACTTGTCAACTTCATCCTCATCTGCACCCTCATATGGTGTATACACTGAGACAATTCTCGTCCTAATTCCTCCAAGTGACAAATCTACCCACATCACTCTCATTTACGTGCCTAACCGAAACTATGTTGCGTGCAATAGTATTCCTGATAAAGAGCCCTACCCCAGACTCTGCCCTTCCCTTTCGAACACTCGTCAAGTGCACTTTATAATCTCCTATCTCTTCCTCGTTATCTCCCCTTATCCGAATATCACTTACTCCTAGCTCATCCAGATGCATCCTCTTTGCTGACTCAGCCAGTTCTACTTTCTTTCTTCCATGTCCCATTAATATTGATAGCTCCCCATCGAATTCCATTTCGTTCGCCAAATTGTTTCCAAGGAGTCCCTCGCCTGTCAAATGGGAGTGGGACTCCGTTCCTCCCATAGGTCCGAGGCTTGCTTAAAATGTTATGAGCTCAGTAAATTCATGAAGCAGGATTCTACCCTACTTACACATAATCCAAGTGAGGAACTATCCTCTAACGGGTTAGGGACCACCGGTAGATTGTATAGTGCTAGCCGTCTGAGCACAAAGAGGGCTATGACTCAGAATATGTCCGAGAGGCCTACTCCCATTCCATAGCAACTGGTATCCCGACTCTAAGGACCACTTACTAGGCAACTCAGCCGTTGCCCATGGTTCACGAACTAGGACGTGACTACAGTAACCCACACCACGAACCATTAACAATCAATAAAAAATCTGTTCGCTGCTATGCTAACAATTCATTGTTTAAATATGGCTGATAGTGTGTGCGGAGGTTGTGAGGTTAAGATTAGTGATTCAATGAACTTAAATATAATTTGGAATGTTTATTGTCTTTGTAACGAAGTACCTCCGTGGCTCAGGCGGCAGCGCGCCGGCCTCTCACCGCTATGTTGTCCGGCTTAATGACTAAATGATTTGCATGCTGGCTTTTGGTCACAGGGGTCCCGGGTTAAATTCCCGACAGGGTCGGGAATTTTAACCATCATTGGTTAATTTCGCTGGCATCGTCATATCATTCTCATCACCATGCGCAGGTCGCCTACGGCCCTGGCGAGCCGAACATGTCCTCGGACTCTCCCTGCACTAAAATCCATACGCCATTTCATTTTTACC
This sequence comes from Anabrus simplex, assembly GCF_040414725.1. Classification (NCBI taxonomy): domain Eukaryota; kingdom Metazoa; phylum Arthropoda; class Insecta; order Orthoptera; family Tettigoniidae; genus Anabrus; species Anabrus simplex. Next base: position 165,287,586 of record NC_090271.1, read on the forward strand.
GTTCGGTTCCGTGGTTCAAATCCTGGGCACCCCATGTGAGATTTGTGCTGGACAAGTGCTGCCCAAAGCGGAGGCGAAACAGATTCTTCTCCATGTACTCCAGTTTTCCTGTCATCTTTCATTCCAACAACAGTCACCAATATCATTACTTTCATCTGACAGTCATTAATCATTGCCCCAGAAGAGTGCGACAGGTTTTGACAGCCAGCACAGTTCCTATACTTGCCGCAAGATGGGGGACTTCATTCATTCCATTTCAGACGTGGTTGAAACAGGAAACAGGCTGTGGATGTTCACGTTTTGTCTCTGTAATGCATTCGTACAGTGAATTTCTTAAATAAATAACAAAGCATGTAAATAAACAGCAAATTCCAGTCTCTTTTGTATACCATAATAACTGATTGTAACTGCTTAAATCTCGATTCACTCGTACGCATTAAATTCACACAAGTGAATAACCCCAGAGTTTATAAATTACAACGGATTTTAACTTTTGTGAATGGCTCAGTTTTATACTGTAATGAATTAACGAGTGACCCCAGATTTTATTCTTGGGAATGACCTCAATTTTATATTTTTAGTACATGCCCCTAGATATACACTCTTTATTAAACACGAATGGCTCCAGAAAGTCATTTCTTTGAATGACCCCAGATTGTTCCACTTTGAGCAAATAACCCCAGATTTTTTATTTTACGAATGACCTGAGGTTTTTATTTTGAGAATGACCCCAAATTGTTATTTGGCTTTGTCAAGTGACCCCAGATTTTTCAGTTTTGTTGAATGATAATAGAATTTTTATTTTATAAATGACCAGATTTTTTATTTTTATGAATGACCAAGAACTTTATTTTCTCATTTTGTAAAGTCAATGCGACTTATAGATACTTATTGTTCATTTGTACCTTTTGTAGGCCTACTAGTCATTTGTATAAGTTTTTCTTTCGATTTTGTGGATCACCTGTATGAGTGAAGGGGTTAGTGTATGCCTGTATAATACTGCTGGTATTGCTTTTAACGTTCAACAATTTTACTAAGGAAATATATTTCAAAAATTAATTTAGTCTTCCTTGGTTTCTATTTTGAGTACTTGTCAGAATTATAGGCTACTGTTGAGCGCATAATGCAATAGTATAAGCTGTACACTGACTTAGCAAATGTCATGGGATAGTCACCTAATAGCGTGTGGGGCCTCCTCTGGCCCTGCGAACTGCAGTGAGACGCCGTGGAAGTGAGTCGACAAGTCCCTGGTAGTTCTCTGAACACAGCTGACACCAAATCGTTTGCAGAGTGGCCGCCAATGCCGGTCTGTTCGTGGGTGCAGGATCCATAGCACGGAGCCTGCGTTCCAGGACATCCCAGATATGCTCGATATGGTTCATATCGGGGCTCCTGGGTGGCCATGGCAGTCGTTGGAGCTCCGCTGCATGTTCCTGGAACCATTCCCAGGCGACGTGGGAGCGATGTGGCGGCGCGTTATCATTTTGAAACACTGCAGAACCGTCCGGGCGCTGGAAGGCCAAAAAATGGGTGAAGATAGTCTCCGAGCTGCTCAACATACGGCGTACCATTCAAAGTCTCTTCCAGAACAACTGGGGGACCCATTCCATACCAGGAAAATGCACCCAAGACCATAACAGAGACACCAGTGGCCTGGAGCACACCTTCGAGGCAGGCGGGATCCGTCGCTCATGTGGTCTGCGCAATACACGGTGCCTCCCATCGGCATGGTGCAGTTGAAATCGTGATTCGTCCGACCATATCACGTTACGCCATTGTTCCAGTTCCATCCCTGGTGATTGGCGACAAATGCATGTCGTCGTGCCCGATGACGTTGGGTTAACAGTGGCACCCGTGTGCGGCGCCGGCTCCCATACCCCTTAGAACCCATGTTCCAACGGATTATCCACTGGAAGACGTGTCTAGCACGGCCTGTGTTGAATTGAGCCGTGATTTGTTGCGCGGTTGCCCGTCTGTCACTATTGACAATCCGTCTCAGATGTCGCCGGTCACGGTCATCGAGGGTGACTGGACGGCCGGTCGTTCGTCTGTTGTGGACGGTGACACCCACATCCAGCCATTCACGATACACCCTGGACACGGTTGATCGTGTGAAGCCGAATTCCCGCACCACTTCCGAAATCGCACTTCCCATCCGCCGGGCACCGACCACCATACCCCGTTCCAACGATGTCAGCTCACGACGACGTTCCATATTACACCTGTCATATGCACAGCCACTGCTCACAAGGACTCCTATACAACTGCCGCTGGCACAGGGGGCGTGTGGTGCGCAGACAACACCTGCGCATCAGTGCTCCGCTATCCCATGACATTTGCTCAGTCCGTGTATTTCTAAATTAAACGCATGAAATCAGTATGATATTGTTTATTCGGCTCATTTTTAAGTGTCCTACATTTTGAAGCCATTTCTTTTTGAAATGCCATCAGGTTACTCTGATCCAGAGGAAAATCCATTGTCTTGGGAACCGAAAGACAGCAATTAATTGACTACGCCATTAAAATCGACCAGCGAATGTTTTATCTGTCATATCAGAAGTGCATTTGAGAATTACAGGCGCAGATGTTCATATTTGTTGTTGCTGAGTGAGGAGGTCAGAAGAAGACGGAGATCGACTGCGAGTTGTGGCTGAAAAGCTCACTGCTGACGTGAGCGCTGTATTGAGCGCCAGGAGCTGACGGTTCTCACTATTTATTAGATAAATATCATATATAAACATATGCCGTATGCAAGGTAGAAAATCAGCCAAAGGCACAGAACGCCACGGAATTCAATTCATAGGCTCCATCTGCGTGTACACAGTGAAGGAGATCCGGCCTATATTTCCGAGTATTTCCCCGGAGAGGGAACGCGCTTGGCGTCGCGTCACGTGTCTTTTGTTTGTTTGGCGATGGCTGAGCGGTACTGACATCTGTTGTCTTTAAACTGAAGATCTGTAACATAGCGAATGTTGGAAATACCATATTTTCCATTGGATACTTAGATTTTTTTATTGAAAGGTAAATTAATAGACGATGATTGAATGTGGACAGTTCGGGTGCAGTTGTCTGCATCATGGCTTGGTAGAGTGATACGCACCGAGCTCGATAGCTGCAGTCGCTTAAGTGCGGCCAATATCCAGTATTCGGGAGACAGTAGGTTCGAGCCCCACTGTCGGCAGCCCTGAAGATGTTTTTATTGAAAGGTAAATTAATAGACGATGATTGAATGTGGACAGTTGGGGTGCAGTTGTGTGTATCATGGCTTGGTAGAGTGATACGTTGTTGGAAATAGCATGTTTTCCATTCCATATGAAGATTTTTTGATCAAAAGTTAGATTAAATTAACAGTCCAGCGTGTCCACATGGACACGTATGTAAAGTTTATTTCAGTTGCTCCTGTGAAATTTTATGACATAAAAGTTTACGTTGGCATGCCTATAAGTAGTATAAGGGCCCATCCAAGACAATTCCAGCATTCACCGGCATGCCGATTCACAAACACATAATTTTTTTCCTATTTGTCCTAGATGGACCCAACGAAAAAAAAGACTGTTTAAATACCTAAAATATCGAAAAAATTGTTAAAATACCTATAATTTATGACTTTTATTCTAATATTAATTTTTTTGTCCTCTATGGGCCCAACGAAAAAAAAGTTTGTTTAAATACCTAAAATGGTGAAAAAACTGTTTAAATACCTATAATTTGTCCTAAGTGGGCCCCTCGAAAAAATATAAAATAACAATCATTTAAGATTATTATTATTAATATTTTTATTATTATTATTATTATTCCGATTTGTCTTGAAAAAATAAATAAATAAAATATCACCAATTGAAAGACAAATAAAAAATTGTTTAAATACCCTATAATCTGTTCTTAATACATCCGGCAAATAAAAATATAAAATACCTACAATTGAAGATATTTATTATTAGTATCATTATTATTATTATTATTATTATTATTATTATTATTATTATTATTATTATTATTATTATTTCCTAATTGGCCTAGGACAAATACTCGATAGAAATTCTGTGATGCCATCCTTGAAACAACTCATGTTGAATAATCTAGTTGCCGATAATACAACACTTTATATCTCTAGTTCTGCTTTTTCCTTATGAACTGGTGTAATACCTCCCGGAAGATACAGCCAGCGTGATAAATTATAGTAATTACGCATGTCCTTGACTCACTCTAAGATTTAACCACATACTGAAGCGTGTTATCTGCAGCCGCACACTGAGCTCCGCCTTCTATTACACAGCGTGACACCTCACCGTGACTATATTTTCTGTCACGTTTTCAGCAAAAGTGTCACGCTCGTACAAATGTGTCACGCTCGTACAAAACTGTCACGCTACTACACTCTAGCGTGACAAGTTCAGCTCGCAAAAGGAAATGAAACTCGCTACTACACTCCGCCGTGACAAGTTCAACTTGGAAAAGGAGATGAAGCTCGCAACATCGTATGACTCGATGGAAAGGGTCTCTTCATATCTCCGATTCATATCCCGGCATTAGCACAAGACTATATTTCCTTATAATTCGTTTGTTTATGGAGCGATTAAAAAAATTCTAAACCATTCAAGAATCTGATATTATTCACTACGACACACAAAATTGATGACATGAAAAGTTACATTCTACACCGGATATACCCTATATATAAAATATGTACAAAAACTAAAATAAAATAAAATAAATAAAATATGTAGTTATAAAAATAAAACTCAAAAACCATATGGAACGGTATCATAATTAGGAAGAACTACTCTTTTATCGTACGCAAATGAAAATTGTTTGGTTACGTCCTTATTTACTAAATTTTTAGTTATAGCGTCTCTGGATATTTGATTGTAGTGTAATGGTATATTTTCCCTTACTTCGCTTTCAATAATTTTTATCATAGCTTCACCATTCAGACGTTGTAAATTTCTCCAATTTAGAGTGAAACCCTTAATTTTCGTAATAGTGGAACTATCATTCTTTTTTAAATAATAACTTTTTGGTCCTGTTGATACCCACTCAACACCGCACATACCTTTTCCCAGTTCATTTGTCCATTCACCTAACATACAACCTGTTTCTATAGTATTTAAACCATTATTTTTATACACTATTGAATCAGTATCAAAATATATCACAGCATCCCCCAATTTTTCAAGCATGTGATATAAGCGTAGTCTTGCGTTTGAAGTAGTAAAAGCAGCAATAAAGACGTTTGTCGCAGTATTATTTTCGATATAATAATCTTTAAAATTGTACTTCATTTGAACCATATCGTCATTGATAAAATTCACATCTATTTTCTCTAACCTGTCGTCTAGAAGAATTTCATAGAATCTATCTAGCGTAGTTACGTATTCAGTTTTACTCATATTTTGTCTCTGACCGAACTTACCCCATAAAGAATTTAAGCATGTTTTTGAAACATTGCGTTTTCCTGGATTTTCTCCAATATTGTCTAAATCTAGATTAATATCTAATTTTTCCTTAACAGCCCTGTACATAGTGTTCCTTGCTTTCGAAATCATCTTTCCAAGGACTTGTTTCCAGTTTGATTTTCATAAAATCTTTCACATACCCTCTAAATAATGTGTTGCTCTTCTTTTCAAAATGCCAGACTTCATATATGTTTAGTATTTTATATCCTTTTTCTATAGCCTTGTTGACTTCATCTGTTGTCCATGTGCCTATAAAACTTCGTTCTATTTCTGTATGGTTACAACTTTGTATTTGTTCCTCTACACACTTGTAACATAGAGGAAATAATAATTTTTCATTCTTGTCAATTTTAATTTTTGCAGGAAGAACAGGGTGATATAATTTTCTTGGTGCTGTAACTCTGCATTTTATTAATCCGTACCAAGTATGATCATAGTAATCTGGTTTATATATTTTTATTGGGTGCCCGACAGGATAGTAATCATAATACTGAACAGTTGGATAAAGACTGCAAACATCTATGTATTCTATTTTTTCATGAACTCCATCAACTGTAACTCTTAGTTTTGTGGCATTCGTTCTTCCTCCAAAGAAAGCATCTCTTGGATTAAGAGGTTCAATAATTTCAGGCAGTTTTTTGTTCTTTTTCATCGTTTTATACGTTTGAGAATTTTTCCATTCGCATTCCCAAATCTCAATTAGGTTGTATCCAGCATCTCGTATTTTTTTACTTCGCTCTAATGTTTTTTGATACAAATCACTCATAGTTTCCTGATTTTTGTTGTTAATACTTTCAGATTTAAAACATCTTCGACATCCGTGCCAGAAGCATCCGTGGAACTGATAAACGGTATTATTTTCTCTGTCAAAACCATCGACTTTAGCGCCCGCAATTCTAACTTCTCCACCATTCAAAGCATGCTGAATATTTTTCTTGTAATGACTTGATAACCACGAAATAGATTCTTTACTGTATCTTTCATTTTGTTCTTTATCTAGTACAGCGATTGTATTTTCTTGTAGATATTTTGAACGATATATAGCCATACAAACTCCAGCTATGGTGAGATAACAAAAAGGATCAATATTTACAATTTCTAAAAATTGTTTCCGTAATTCTAGACAGCCTCTTCGCAGAATATCAACATCTGAATTACAATATTCGTTAATTTCTTTTTTCATGTTGAATACGTAATTCTCTTCAACTCTTTCCTTATGCCATTTCAAAACCATTTCTCTGTCTTTTGGCTTCATTGTATCGACGCAGTAATATTTTGTATCTGGAATAGAACCTATATAATTTTCATTTCCTTGAGTATTAAACAAGTGTGGGAAGTATCCTTTTTTCAGTTCTTTCAATCCAAATGTTTTTGGAAAAGCACTCAGAGCACCTTGTACAAAATTACTACTGTCAATAATTTTTAGTCTGATACTCTCAATTTCAAGAAGCATAAGTTTCGTTCCAGTGTAAACAGTGTAAGGTGTGATTGTATTTTCAACGCAATATTTCAAAATAAACTGTGAATCGTAGGCCTTAGCATAATGAGCTATAAAGGTGTAACCATTATGTTCTTTAGAAATCATCCACCGACAGAATTCTTCATTTGTTTTGAATCGGTAAACTGTATCACCACTGAAATTGTGAACTATTATTAAATTAGGTATATGAATACCTGTTTCTTGCTGAGCCTCGTAATCAAACCACATATACTTTTCGGTATAGTCACAATCGTTCTTAGGTTTTAAATATCTGCCTTTTTTGTCCTTACAACACTTGAATTCAGAGATATTATCACATTTTAAAATTTTATGGCATTCTGAGCACTCGAGATAATAATATGGAACATGTCGTACAATCTTTGTCTTATCGAAAGCATTCGTTAAAGTCGTGCCATCTTTACTACATTTTGGACAACCCCAAGCCATCAATGGTTTACGATTTTTCTCAATTAATCTCGTACATATACCGCCACGCTGTTTTCTTCTCTGCATGTAACATTTGTGATTTTTAATCTCTACCTCTTCTTTACAATTTCTACACCTTTCGAATCCACACTTATGTTCTCGATTTCTCAATATAATTTTATTACATCCTGTACATTTCAAAACAGTGTCGCAAACTTCTTTATGGTTATCTAAACACTCTTGGTTGTAACAATATCTATTACATTGGCGACAATATATTTTATCCTCTTCCGTTTCATGTTCATCTCCAGAACACAATATACATTTGGTTTTTACCTCTTCTCCTTTACACGTATGTTTATTTTTATTATTGTATGGCGTTTTACATTTGTGACAGAAGTAAGAAGAACCCAAGAAAGCCTGCATACTGTTGATTACATCGAAGTGATTTTTATTTTTATATAGGTATATTTTTGTCTCACTATCCCTACCGCTGTAAATAATCGAGTTAAAATTTTCGGCACATACAACGTTGATTTGAATATTTAATAACTCTTCTGTATTTTTTATATCAACCAACGTAAACCCTTCTTCATTAAATTCACCCAATCGTTTACACAATTCTACAGCGAGTTGGTCCTGTAGTTTTCTTCCCTTTCTAATATATGTTACTTCATTATCACTTAATTCACGGCCAAGAATTGTTTTTGTGTGATAGGTTAAAGCCACAATAACAGCTCTCGGACAACATAAATTATCAGTATTGTTGATCTGAGTTACACACATTTTTGTTCTCACATCTTTACTTAAATTTATAATTTTCTTTCCACCACCAGCACCTCGAGGCATGGAAATAACTCGAATGCTAAAACCAGTTTCAGCAAAGTCAAGAGTTTCGTTTGAAGTTAAAATCTGTGATATTCTTTCGGAAAATGAGTGAACTGATTCTTTGTAGCTGTGAAATTTGTAAAGTCCTGTAGAGATGGGATTATTAAAAGATAGATTATTAGCCACAATACACACCATATCGTCTCTCTGTAGTTTAGTCCTCTTTGCAACCAACTTTAGCATTCTGGTTACTGTGTCTTCAATTACGTTAACATCAGTAGTGGTATTTGCGTTGTTATTGAATTCAAAACGGTAATTAATTTCGTAGGATTTATATTTTTCATTAAACCTTGGTTTTGATTCTACGATGTTAAAAATATCTGTTCTTTCTCTCTTGAACTCTTTCTTTTCATCTCTTGGTTTCTTAAACAGTTTATGGCTGAAGGGAAATATATCTTTTAATTTTTGTGGCCTCTCTCTACTGGTGCCAAATAATTCATCATCGAACCGATAAAAGTAATTAATATTTGGAACACGCTTTTGTCTTGGAGGTCTTGGTTGTTCAAAGATATCATTACTAAACTCAAGGAATGGATTGCTTACAGATTTTTCTCCTTGTGTAAGATTTTGAAGTCTTTGAATCAGATCAGCCTTTCTTAATGTAGAATAATTCCTAATACGATTTTCTCTTGCTAATGCTCTCAACTCTGTTACTTTTAGACTGTTCAAGTTATTATTGTTGATTGGCGGTACCTCTGGGGGATTTTGAAGTATTTGAATTAGATCAGCTTTTCTTAATTGAGAATAATTTCTAAGACCTCTTGTTCTAGCTAGTTCTCTCAACTCTCTCACCGACAGATTTCTCAAGTTGTCCATTTATATAGAAAAAAATTATGAATAATATTTTCTTGTGAAAGAGTCTGTTTGCCTTCTATTTATATAGGAAAAAAATTCTTAATAAAAAAATCAAAATAAAAAATAAAAAATAAAAGAATATTCCGCAAAATTTAAACGGTAATTTTCTCATGATAAGGTAACTTTAGATGACTTCTCATACTACATCTGGAGAGAACCTTTCCACAAATGCATTCAACTTTCTCTGTTAATTTTGATTGGTATTTGTCATAATAAGCTTTGGCACAATCTTTACATCTATAATCACTCGTACAATTTAAACAACGTTTTTCTCTTGTTGGTTGACCACATTTATGATTATATCTGCTACCATTTTTAATGTTTTCATTACATACTGGACAGGTAATTGTTTTTTGCTTCCAGTTACGTTCGAGTTCCTTAAGATGTTCGGAATTTTTTTCTCTGTACTCTTTTTGTTTCTTCTTTATACATTCAAAGCATCCACTCTTCGATGGTAAATTTTTCTGTTTAGTTATTCTGATCTCTTTATGCATTTCTTTCTCTTGTTTACACAAGGGACAAATAACCATAGAAACAGTTTCCATTTATTATAGGAAAAAAACTTCAGTAAAAAATCTCTAAAATAAAAAATGTTAATAATTACGTTTTATATTAAATAATTTTTTACTTCATAAATGGAACAAATAGTTATAACAAATAAGTTTGAATTTGTTTTTAATAATAGAAGAATTCATTTTGTCATTGACGAAAAAAATAATCCATGGTTTAAAGGTAAAGATATAGCAGAGATATTAGAATATGAAAACACAAAACAAGCGATAAGAGTAAATACTGATGAAGAAGATAGGATTTCTTTTAAAGATTTAAGGGGGCTATTGAATAGCCCCTATGAAAATATAGATAAGCAGACGATATTTATTAACGAATCAGGCTTATATTCATTAATTTTAAGTTCAAGAAAACCTCAAGCAAAAGAATTTAAAAAATGGGTAACATCTGAAGTTTTACCTTCAATTCGAAAAACTGGTGAATATAAATTAGAAGGAAAATATAAAAATATGTTAGAGAATTTAAATAATCAACTGGCGATAAAAGATCAACAACTAGCAATTAAAGATACAATAATTGAAACAATAAAAAAGGAATCAGTTCCGAAGGCTAAAAATCTAAATTTATTGGAAGAATTTATCCTATTAAAATTTTTTGATCCGGAAGATAATAATTATACAGGTTACTATGTGATTAGATGTCAACGAAGAAATGTTAAGGGACGATTAAAATATGTTAAAGATAGCATTCATTCGTATTATCAAGAAATATTACATATTGATTATAATCCAAGTTCTGTGAATTTATTTCATAGATTTAAAGATCAGTGTGGAGATAAATTAAATCTTAATTGTAGTAAATATATTAATTATTTTGAAATTGAAGATCTTGAATATACAGAAGATCAGATGATAAGAGATATACAAGCTTTGAGTCAAGTCTAGAGTTTTTTTATTTTTTATTTTATTTCTCCTGATACTATATCACTGTCGAACCCAAGCAACTTGAAAATTAAAAAAATATTAATAATTATTAATTTATTAAAAAACACCTTCATCAGGATCAATTTCGGTTTCGATAGAATCCTCATCAAGTGTTATTTCACCGAACATAATTATTTTCACTTGAGCAGGTAAGATCTTAAGACCTTCATTAATTTTAAATGTTATTTTGTTGTAAATATTAACCTTAAATGGTTTACTTAAATTTAAATGAGTGATAGTTTCTTCCATCGGATTATTTTGGGTATACACAGAAAAAACTTTATTGATATCGCTTCCTGAATGTATCTCTGGAACGGGTATTTCGATATCAAATATTGAAACAACTACTTTTCTAATATACAGCTCATAGCAAAATACGTAGCTTATTTCAGTATCTAATTCAGTTGAAAATTTCTTTTCTATTTCAATTTTATCAAAAACTTTCCTGTTTATTTTATTTACCTTCCGTTCCAGATTATGTATACCATTTGTTAAGGGAGCAATTTCTGCTTTTGTAGAATAGTCTCGAAATACTGTTTCAATTTCTTCCTTTGTATAATAATTTTTAAACTCATCTTTAGGTATATCTTTTGAACTTGTGACTTTTTCTAATGCTGTATTAAATTGTTTCAAATTAATTGCGTCACCATCTTCAACACCATCGCCAATATTTCTTAATATCTTTTTCCTGAATCCGAAATAATCCTTACCATACCAGATTTTACTTTTGAATTCTTCATCAAATTTGTCTTTAGATATAAGATCTTTAGTTTTATTATCAATACTGTTTATCAATTTTGATATCTTTTTGGATTCATCATCAAATTTCTTTTTATGTAACAAATCTTTAATTTTGTTATCTACATCTGTCTTTTTGTAAACATTTTCATTACTATTATTTATTAAATCCAATATTTTTTTGGATTCTTTCTCAAAATTTTCTTTTGGTAACAAATCTTTAATTTTATCATTAGTATTATTTATTAAATCCAATATTTTTTTGGATTCATCGTCAAATTTCTTTTTAGGTAAAAAATCTTTAATTTTATTATCAATACTGTTTATTAATTTTGATATCTTTTTGGATTCGTCATCAAATTTCTTTTTAGTTAACAAATCTTTAATTTTATCATCTATATCTATCTTTTCATAAACACTCTCCAATTCTTCACTTATTATAATACTATCGTGTTCTTTAATTTTATTACCGAATATATCCATTTATTATATCCAAAATTTATGGCCCTATAACACTATCTTTCGGTACCCAACTGTTGTGTGAATTATCGAACCCGAGCCACTTGACATATACTTGATCACCTTTTTTTCTTAGAACCTTTTCAACCAAATAGTGATCAGGATGTTTTGTTTTCTGTAGTTCTTGTTCGTAAAATGTACCTTTAATTTCTTCTCCTCTATAGTCTTTTAGAAAATAGTAGATAGGATTCGCTGCAAAAACTTTGTCAATTTTAAATATTTCTGTGGACCAGTTCCCAGTATATCCTTTTTCAAATAACCCTTTTATTTTGCTTACACGTACGTAATCACCTATTTTAAATTTTGGTTTTCCATGTATAGTAGGCTCAGAATCAAATAAATTATTATATACATCTTCTCGGTTCTTTGGACTAACATCTACTGGTTTCATTTTAAGAGTGCGATGAAATGTGTTATTATAGTCATGTACTAATTTTGGGAGAATGTCTACCCATTTATAATTTCCTTGTATTGAAAACTGCTTCCACATTTTTTCTTTCAGTGTTCTATTGAATCTCTCAACAACAGCTGCTTTGAAAATTGAAAATGTAGAGTAGTGATTGATGTTGAATTTCTTCATAAGATCTTGTACAACCTTGTTGTAAAACTCTTTACCTTTATCTGTCTGTATATTTTTTGGAGATCTATTTGATGTTTTAAATATATGGTCTAGTGCATCTCTAACACATTTACCTGATTTATCTTTAAGTGGTATAGCCCATGCTAACTTGGAAAACACATCGATGACAGTCAGTAAATATTTATTGCCTTTATTGATTTTTGAAATTCCTTTCAAGTTACCAGAATCCATTTCTACAAGATCAGCTTGCCATAGATCATCGATGCCGTATGTGATAGTTTTTCTAGTAGGATAATTTCTTCTAGCTGGTTTGTGTACTTCATCGATAATGTCTTCTCGTATTCCCTCACCGATCAATTTTTTTTTTTACAAATTGACTTTTCTTTGCACCACATATCGAACATATACCTGATATTCTCTCTCTTCCATTTACTGTTTTCACTCGTTGAGAATCAACTGTGTTTGTTTCTTTCTTGCACTTCTGGCACCAAATATGTTTCATTTATAGTGTAAAAAATTCTCAACCTTATTGTAATTCTAATATTACGGTAGTCATAGCACCATTAAAGTCAATCAAGTCATCATTTTCAGCTGTAATCTCGAGATGTATATTTTGAATTCTGTCATAAATCGGAACAAATAAAGGGTATTGTGGTTCGTAGATTATTGCTCCTCCAAATTCAACATCTGGCATAAAACAAGCAATTACATTTGTTTCTCGGTGATAGTGATTCCCATCTTTTTCAAACATTCCATCGGCTAAATTAAAGTGAACTTTGATCATTTCGAAGGGTATTATTTTTGGTAAGTCAAGCGCAAGAGTTTTTGTTTTTGGATATACGATTTGATCATTAAATCCTAACACTGAACCGATGCTCTCTTCTTTATCAAAGTACAATTTAAAATCGCTTTTAATTTCAACTCTATTTAGCTGTTTATTTGCTTCAATACTTATATTGGTAGCATTGAAAGGTGGTTGACTCTGAATACTTTTTTCTAAACTCTCTAATGTATATTGTCCTGGAGGAATAATCATCATAGATATTACATGTGTTCCATCGTCCGATGAACCAGGAAGAACTTTTTCATAATGTAGTTTATTGTTTTTTGAAGTTACATTTGGTGTCAAAAATCTAGAATAAAATCCAGCGAGCCTAACTTTTCTAAACTCGCTATTCAAGGGTACTGTTAGTCGCTTTTCTAGGGTAGATGACTCTCCGCTCAACTTTAATAATCTACTCATTTATTATAGCTAAATAAATGAAGATTGATTGGGATCCAAAAATACGATTACCAGAAAAGGAGATAAAAACTAAACATGGAGAGCTTTTACCGAATTCTATTCGTTGTGCTATCGTTGGTTCGAGTGGATCTGGAAAAACTACACTTATGATAGATAATTACATCTTAGCTCCAGGATGGCTTAATTGGAAGAAAATCAACCACTTGTACGTTTATTCAAAGAGCTTAGATCAATCAAAGTATCAGGATCTCATCAGCAGATGTAAGAAAATTGAAGATAAAAATGGTCTTTCGATAGCTACGTTTATAGACAATAATGAAGATGCTATACCTTTAGACGAGTGTGAAGATTGTTCTATAGTTCTATTTGACGACTTTATTCTAGAAAATCAAGATATTGTTAGGGAATACTTTACGAGAGGAAGACACAAGGATATTGATTGTTTTTATTTAGCCCAAACTTACTCTAGAATTCCTAAACAGTTGGTTAGAGATAACTTGAACTTTTTAAATATATTCAGACAAGACGACACCAACTTAAATCACATTTACCATGAAAAAGTAGGTGGAGATATGAAATTCGATAAATTTAAAAACATGTGTAGTAATTGTTGGAATCAAGATTCTTTCGGATTTCTAACTATAGATTTGACACGCAAGACACATGATGGAAAGTACAGAAATAAAATTCAAACATTCTTGTAAACAGACACAACAGACACAACAGACACAACAGACAAACACACTGTTTTTTTCGTTATATAAATGTTAGCACATTACGAGTCTATGATGGCTAAGCCAAAGAAAAAGAAGACAACCAAACAGAGAGAGCAAGAAACTTCGAAGGACTCGGAGGAATCTGAAGCCGTCAAACAAGCAAAATTAAATATTAGAAAAGCAGAAGAATTGAAAGAAGGTTTCAAAGCTTGGAAGAGACAACCAATTACAGAATATGAAAAGTACAAGAAAGAAGACCAACCTGTTATAGATGCCATTAGTATGGTTACTAATAAATTAGAGGCATTAGAAGATAGTGTTGTAAAAGCTATAGAAGAAAACAGAGAGGTTGAAAAAAGATTAGTACCATACAAACACGATGACTTTAGTGATTTATTTCCGATACCACCAACACCTGAAGAAACATCGTTTGAGAGAAAGTTATTCCTAAGTGACGATGAATCAATCTCTTCTACAGCAAGGAGAAATTTAGAACCACTCTTGGAGCAAGTTGAAGAGAAAGAAAAGAATAGAATTGCTAGAAAACGTATGTTAAAAGATAGTCCTAGTCTCATAAACGTAGGGCCTGAATTACTAGAAGCCATTAACAATTCTGATGATTTTATATTTGGATTTAGACCTGAAGGAAAAGAGAGATATATTGGTGATTCGAAAGTTACATTCGATCACGATGATTTTATCGTTCAGAAAACAGGTAAAAAATATACAGGGACAAAAGGTCTTTTAACACTACTAACGAGGAAAGATATATTCAATAAAGAGTACACAGTAGATGATTTAAATAACTACAAAGAGATAGCTGAAGACACAAATTTGATTTACACAGACTATGAACCGAATACAGGACAAGTACGATCATCTAGAGGAGATAAGTGGATGTTGATTCTAAGCGATTTGTGGAAAGAAATTAAGACTAAGAAAGGTATAGGAAATAAATCAAGATCATCATCTTTAAGTACACCTACAAAGTCTGCAATGTCTCCTGTAAAAACTGGTACAGGGTTTGTGAAAAAATACACAGAAAAGCCTGTACAATATGTTTGGATGAATGATGTTCGAGATTTGATTGATAGACTTGCTGTCATTCACGGTGAAGAGAATGCTGGTAATAATAATTTTTTAAATGAGAAGGTTGGAATCACACAAATGTTAACGAGTAAGTTTAATGACTTCATTGTGAATCATCCTAAAGGTATTCCTTATCTTATTCGATTCTTGAGTAATCTTCCTCATACTTTTTGGAAATCTGAAAAACATGGAAAAGGAATAGTAAATTGGGCTTTAAATAATTTACCTCTTCCAGAAATGCATATACCTGGATTTAATTATTGTGGCCCTTACACGAAGTTAGAAGAACGATTAGCAAGAGGTGATAAAGGAATAAACCCTCTCGATGAAGCTTGTAAATCTCACGATATAGCATACAGAGATTATAAAGATTTAGAACATAGACATGTAGCTGATAAAGAATTACAACAAGCAGCAAAAGAGAGAATGTATAGTAAAGATGCTGATATGAAAGAAAGATTGGCTGCTGCAGCTGTTAGAGGAATAATGTACTCTAAAAGAAAATTAGGTATGGGTATAGAAGTTGATGAGAACGGATTAGGATTGTAATATATTTTTATCTATATAAATGAGTCCAATTAGTATTAACTATACAACTTGTCCAAATGGTAAACCCAAACCCAAATCTGTTTCTATCAAATTTCCAAAAGATAAGGTAAAAGAACTCAATAGCATCGATGATTATTTGACTGCCACACAGAAGACGAGAAAACAAAATCAAATAAAGAAAGGTGGTAATTTACTCTTAACATTTACTATACCTGTACTGAAAAAAATATACGAACATTTAATAAAACAGAAAGAAGGTTCAGGTCTATCAAAACATGAAGGAGGAATTTTACCACTTATATTTGCTGCTCTGGGTGCTCTTGGTGCATTAGCTGGAGGTGCGGCAGCAATAACAAGTTCTGTACACAATAAACAAAAGAATGACGCTGAACTAGAAGAACAAAAGAGACACAATCTAGCTGTAGAGAAAAAAGGTTCTGGTTTACCAACAATTCTCGGATCACTTTTAGTGAAGTACGGTTTAGAAAAAATTATTGAGGCACTAAAAAAGAAATCTGGTCGAGGGATTTTTTTAGAGAAATAGACGATGGTATATTAAATTCATTGATCAAACAATACCCACAGGCACTGAGTAATTTTGACATAGAGAAATTAGTTAAAAAATTAAAGATTAAAAATTTTAGAGGTGTGTTTATGATTGATGAACTACCAACTAACCCTAATAAAAAAATTGAATCAGGGATTGTAAATCTAGATACTTCTGATCATGTTGGTACGCACTGGATATGCTACTACAAGAAAGGTGATGAAAAATTTGTATTCGATTCCTACGGTGGTAATGTTCCGAAAGAATTAGTTGATTATCTTAAACCCGAAAATTTATTCTTTAATGCTGAAAGAATACAAAACTATGACGAATATATCTGTGGTCACTTATGCCTATTTGTTTTAAAACTGTTTTCGGAAGGACATAGTAATCCGAGTGAAATTTTAAGTATCGTAAATAGCCTTAGACGCTAAAGCAAAGACACGATATTTTCTTTTATATAAATGGAGAAAATCGAAAGCTATCAGTGGCATTCATTCCCAGTGAATGAAAGAACTAAAAATAATGTCATGGTTCCAAACAAAGACACTGAAATAGAAGTCAAAGTTGGTGATGGATGGATAAAAGATAAATTCCAACTATTCATGAATTTAAATGTTACTCATGTTAATGGCACAGACTATACACATTACGAAGGAAAATCGAACGTGAGACTCATAGATAATTATCCGGCATTCTTGTTCTCTGCAGTAACTGTTAAAAAAGGTAACAATGTTGTTTCTAGAACAGAGAATCCAGGTATCGTTGCCTCTGTATTGCATCAACTCCTTTCGTCTTTAAGTGAGGAAGTTAGACTTGAATCTAACATTGTCAACAATGGAAAGTTGCAATCAAAATCAGTCGAAGTACTGTATCCGTTAGAAAAGTTAGGTGGATTCTTCAAAGATTATCAAGATATTGAGTGGGAAGGTAATTATACAATTAGTTTCACTTGGAGCCCAAGCGCAGGAGATGTGCTATATAGATGGTTCAGTAAAGATGAAACAGGAGGCGATATCGCAGGAACTCGGCCTGAGGAAGGAAAAGTAACTATTACACATTTAGAGATACGCACTCCTGTTGTCAAGTACGAACCAAATTATGAAGTTGAGTGCAGAGAACAAATATATAAAAATCCGAAAAGTCTCATCTCATTTTTTGACCTACAAGCACATGAATTTTCAGATATTGTTGGTAAAAGGAACTTTGAGATAGATATTACCAATTACTATCAGTCTATGGAGTTTGATCAACCTTTATTTATTTTTGTAGTATTCCAGACAAACAGAAAAGGAAATCAGTTGCTAGATTCGTCTCTCTTTGACCACGTACAGCTTCAGAACATATACGTAAAAAATGCTCGAGATGAAATATTTCCAGAAGAATCTTGGAATCTTGACCCTCCAGGAAAATTCTTAAAAGCTTACGACGCATTTACAGATTTCAAGAGAATAACTCAGTTAAGCACAGATGTTGGTATTAGTCCTCGTCAGTATATTAAATCATATCCTGTTTATGTTATTAATATGAGTAAACGTAGAAATGTTATAACTGCTACAAAAACAAGTATGAAGTTGTGCGCAACATTTAATGCACCTATTCCTGGTAATACATCGATGTATGTAATCATGTATGGAAAGAAGAACCTAATCTTCGATGCTCAGCATAGACTAATTACAGAAAAATTTTAAGCTATATAAATGAATAAAAAACTAAAAAGCATTCTAGAGTTGATTGCTGTATGTTTTTCATCATTAGTTAAGTTTCTTAGAAAACGCGAGAAGGAGAATAATTAATTCTAAGTCTTTCTTTTATATTTTTATTTTGCAGGGTTGTATTAAGGACAAATCGGGATGATAATAATAATAATCTTAAATGATTGTTATTTTATATTTTTTTCGAGGGGCCCACTTAGGACAAATTATAGGTATTTAAACAGTTTTTTCACCATTTTAGGTATTTAAACAAGTGTTTTCGTTGGGGCGCGTTTGGGACAAAAAAGAAAAATAATAAAAATAGTGTTATTTTTTTTCGTGGGTTTATTGAGGACAATAGGAAAAAATTATGTGTTGTAAATCGGCATGCCGGTGAATCAATAGGAAAAATATGTGTTAGGACAAATAGGAAAAAAATTATAGGTATTTTATTTTTTAACCGTTTTTATGTATTTAATCAATCTTTTTTTTCGTTGGGCCCATAGAGGACAAAAAAATTAATATTAGAATAAAAGTCATAAATTATAGGTATTTTAACAATTTTTTCGATATTTTAGGTATTTAAACAGTCTTTTTTTTCGTTGGGTCCATCTAGGACAAATAGGAAAAAAATTATGTGTTTGTGAATCGGCATGCCGGTGAATGCTGGAATTGTCTTGGATGGGCCCTTATACTACTCCTATATAGTTTTAAGAAAACTGATACTTGTGTCAGATAAATATAGAAATGCTAGTTCTTGTTTGGCGCATTGTTGTAACAGTAGGTTCTTGATACTTTTTTTCATCACGAAAATGATGGACATTGACGTAGACTAAGTATATTTACGGTCATATTACTTTTTATTTTGATGAGTTCCGGATTTGTAAGCCACAGAACAGTATAATCAGTGGACACAGTACCATTTACGTCCATATTGACACATTGGGCAGTTATGGAGTCAGGTTAATTTTATGCACTTTTTATTGCATTCTTCGGAAGTAATGATTCTCTTATTTTAGAGCCTTTTCAAGAGCATTATCCCTGATCTGAGTGTTAAGGATATCCTGGACAAGATGATAGTTCCCGTGGCAGATGGAGTTTATCACCGGATCCAGCTATTTTGGCAGACGAAGATTCAGGTGATGAAGATGTGGTAGACACCTAAACCTGAACATACGCCAGCTTCTAGCTGATGGGGAAGCCAGTCTAGTAAATAAGGAAATGGAAACCAAGCATAGAAAACTAAACAATCTGAACAAAAGTAGGGATGAAACATGGACATAAGAAGAGTCAAAGGGGGTATTTCGAATATTCACTGTGTAAACATGATGGCATTAGTGTGACAAAGTGGAAAGATAACTTAATTGTTACGGCAGCATCAGCCTGTGTTGATATATACCTACAGTATCTCCACGGTAAACGAGATTCAACAAAGCAGAAAAATCCATTCAAATGTATCGTCGTCACAACATTGGCGAATATAAGCGGGGTATGGGATGTGTAGGCAGAATGAATGAACACTCTTGCTATGTACTCGATCAATATTCGAAAAAAAATGGTAGTGAGCTATGCTCTCATAGCTCATTGATATCTCTATTCACAATGCATGGCAAGTGATGAAAGGAATAGATGCAAAACTCTCCCAATTAGATTTCCAACGAGAAATTGTGCAAATGTACCCAACAAAATACACAAATGCAGGAACAGGAATACCATCCACACATGTAGTAATATACAGGTCGCGTCTCCCAAGTGATGTCAGATACGATGGCTATAAGCACCTAGTACATAAATTGGAAAAGAAGAGGAGGTGTGCAGCAGAATGCATTCAATGTGGAACATGTGATGTAGGACTGTGTGTTGAGTGTTTCAGACGGTACCGTCTGCACCAGTGAAGAAGATTTGTGAAGCACATTGTTGTAATGTGTGAAAACTCTTTTGATGTCTGTTGAAACTGTCTGTCACCATAACTGACCAGCGTGTCCATATGGACACATTCAGTTTAAGACCCAGTATGAGGCAGTAAAATAAAATCTCGCTTTCCAACAATGTTTTGAATGCTTATGAAACATATTCATCACATAAATTAAAATAACCAGAAATAAACATAACTGGGGCAGTTAAGGGTTTATACGATGATTTAAGGTGGCCGGTTGCGATGCAGTTGTCTGTTCCATGACTTGGTAGAACGATACATTATTTACGAAAACAATTACCGCTACTACTTCGTGGCCTTTTACCAATGAAATGAAATGGCGTATGGCTTTTAGTACCGGGAGTGTCCGAAGACATTTTCGGCTCGCCAGGTGCAGGTCTTTTGATTTGACTCCCGTAGGCGACTTGCGCGTCGTAATGAGGATGAAATGATGATGAAGACGATACATATACCCAGCCTCCGTGCCAGAGAAATTAACCAATAATGGTTAAAATTCCCGACCCTGCCGGGAATCGAACCCGGGACCTCAGTGACCAAAGGCCAGCACGCTAACCATTAAGCCTTGGAACCGGACCTTTTTAACAATTAATTGACCAAGCAGGTCTGGCTTGAAACAGAGCTCTCCTCGCGGCTTTCCATTCACCTTACAGAGACAATTCTTTTAAAGGCCACGGCCGCTCCCCTCTCAAGCCACTGCAACACATCTCCTGGCATGAGAGAGGCCCGCCGTATCCCATCAGTGTTTGCACTGAAAGCTTTCAGTATGCAGGTAGGTTGGACCAATTACTTCGCCACGATGTATGGATTAAGCCCAGTGTCGAATGTTTCTACTGACACCAACTCTTTGTGATCGGATATAGGTATTTCCTATTGCATGTTTCTGTAGTGTGGTCTTATGTGTAAATAAGATGCGTATTAAGACAAACACAAACATCCACTCCCCGAGCTAGGGGAATTAACTAGACCTGGTTAAAAACCCCAACCCGACCTGGAATCGAACCTGGGACACTCTGAACCGTTTACCACTATGCTGACCATTCAGCGAAATATTAATAATAATTATTATTTTTATTTTATTTTCTTTACGTCCCACTAACTGCTTCTACGGATTTCGCAGACGCTGAGGTGCCGGAATTTAGTCTCACAGGAGTTCTTTCAAGTGCCAGTAAATCTACCGACACGAGGCTGACGTATTTGAGCACCTTCAAATACCACCAGACTGAGCTAGGATGGAACCTGCCAAGTTGGGGTCAGAAGGCCAACGCCTCAACCGTCTGAGCCACTCAGCCCAGCAATAATTACAACAACAACAATAATAATAATAATAATAATAATAATAATAATAATAATAATAATAATAATAATAATAATAATAAAATCACTAAATATGAGTATAGTTGTCAGTACAATAGGGTGTAAAGATTATTACAGGTGTATGTATGTTGGGTATTCATCCCGAAGGCTGGTTGGATCCTCAACAGGTTCACCATTATCTGTCATAGATGGCCTAGGTATCACTGAAGAGGCGTACTAGGGAAATGAGGAGTGAGGTAGCTTCCCGTTGCTTTCCTCCACCGAGCCAGAAGTTGCTATTGCACATCAGTCTGCCAAGCCCACTGCAATGCCTGCACCAACCGACCCTATGAGCTACATTTTCACCCCATTCATAGCAGGGACTGGCTGCTTAAGGAATGGCATTACTAGCATCGCTCATACCTCAGAGACTTTCATATTGTCAAAGCCAAGGAAGGGACTGAGACAGGTCAATGAAAGTAACAATTTTATGCTAGCCCATACCAGAAGACATAGCGCACTGTAAACACTACATCTTGCCAGCAAAGGCATGGTTGAAAATATTGTTTGTAAAGTAATGTTGAGCCTTTCATATGACGTGGTGAAGGACAGGACTCGTCAGCTGAACAGCCAGGAGGTATGTATAGCGCTCACGCATCTCGTACCAGCTCGGTCAGCAAAGCGCCGCGCGCAACACACGTCGCCGAGCTGGACTGGCTCGTATGCATGGTATCAGCACACCACGTGGTTCTTGGACCGTGCTGTAGGCGCGGTGCGGAAGCCAGTTTTTTTTAAATTGGCTTTATGCCGCGCCAACACAGAGAGGTCTTATGGTGACGATGGGAGAGGAAAGGCCTAGGAGTTGGAATAAAGCGGCCGTGGCCTTAATTTAGGTATAGCCCCAGCATTTGCCTGGTGTGAAAATGGGAAACCACGGAAAACCATCTTCAGAGCTGCCGACAGTGGAGTTCGAACCCACTATCTCCCGAATACTGGATACTGTCCGCACTTAATGTCATTCTCTCCGCTGACAACTCGGAACATACCACTTAGTCGAGCAGCTCTTCTTCTTTCTCTCAATTCTTCCCAGCCCAAACTTTGCAACATTTTTGTAACGCTACTCTTTTGTCGGAAATCACCCAGAACAAATCGAGCTGCTTTTCATTGGATTTTTTCCAGTTCCTGAATCCGGTAATCCTGGTGAGGGTCCCATACACTGGAACCATACTCTACTTGGGGTCTTACCAGAGACTTATATGCACTCTCCTTTACATCCTTACTACAACCCCTAAACACCCTCATAACCATGTGCAGAGATCTGTACCCTTTATTTACATTCCCATTTATGTGATTACCCCAATGAAGATCTTTCCTTATATTAATTTTTAATTTCGTGTGGCTATTTCTAGCCGAGTGCAGCCCTTGTAAGGCAGACCCTCCGAAGAGGGTGGGCGGCATCTGCCATGAGTAGGTAACTGCGTGTTATTGTGGTGGAGGATAGTGTTATGTGTACCGGGCGAGTTGGCCATGCGCGTAGAGGCGCGCGGCTGTGAGCTTGCATCCGGGAGATAGTAGGTTCGAATCCCACTATCGGCAGCCCTGAAGATGTTTTTCCGTGGTTTCCCATTTTCACACCAGGCAAATGCTGGGGCTGTACCTTAATTAAGGCCACGGCCGCTTCCCTCCAACTCCTAGGCCTTTCCCATCCCATTGTCGCCATAAGACCTATCTGTGTCGGTGCGACGTAAAGCCCCTAGCAAAAAAAAAAAAAAGTGTTATGTGTGGTGTGTGAGTTGCAGGGATGTTGGGGACAGCACAAACACCCAGCCCCCGGGCCGTTGGAATTAACCAATGAAGGTTAAAATCCCCCACCCGGCCGGGAATCGAACCCGGGACCCTCTGAACCGAAGGCCAGTGCGCTGACCATTCAGTCAACGAGTCGGACTTTCCTTATATTAACCCCTAGATACAATGGTCCCCAAAAGGAACTTTCACCCCATCAACGCAGGAATTAAAACTGAGAGGACTTTTCCTATTTGTAAAACTCACAACCTGACTTTTAACCCCGTTTATCAACATATCATTGCCCATTTGAATTCGCCCGCGAAGCGATCTGATTGGCTAAATTCAGCAGCTGGTAAAACGACAAGGGCGCGAGATTTTATACAGAGTATTTATCACTACGACCAATCGTCTAACGCTCGTGTACCAGGTTTCCGACCACCCCGTATTCAGTACTCAGGGAGTTTGTATCCCCAACAGTTCCACATCAATAGTCAGGCGTCACTGAAGAGGTGTGCAAGGAAAATGAGGTGTGAACTAGTTTCCTGTTGCCTTCCCAACCGAGCCAGAAGGAACTAATAAAGTACTTGATATATTTTCATCACCATTGGAATGCTCATACTTCCTGAAATTAGTCCAATTAATTATAGTTGTATGCATGTCCGACTCCTTGGCTGAATGGTCAGCATCGAGGCATTCGATTCAGAGGGACCCGGGTTCGATTCCCAGCCGGGTCGTGGATTTTAATCGCGTCTTCTCCTTCATATTCACACAGCACGCAGCACTACCAACCAGCACAGAAACACGCAATAGATAATATATCCCTCCACATAGAGTAGGTGCCAGGAAGGGCATCCGGCCATAAAACATGGCCAAAGCCCCATGTGCCATAACGTTCGCACCCGCGACCCCACAGATGTTGGAAAAGCGATAGAAGAAGAAGAAGAAGAAGAATAGTTGTATGCATGTATATACTAGCAAAATACCCGTTCATTGCTATGGTTTCAGACTGAAAGTTTTTTCAAAGTTTTACATTTTGGGGAGTTCATTGTCAGTCGAACCTGTAAAATACACCTTCAATTCGTACGTCAAACGATTTGGAGGAATGATCATTTATTTATTGAACCCTACAGAACTGGAAAGTTTTAAAAAGCTATCTCTTTATCTTCTAGGGCGTAGAAGCAACCAACCTTAGGGGTGGAATATTTTAAATTA
This sequence comes from Anabrus simplex, assembly GCF_040414725.1. Classification (NCBI taxonomy): domain Eukaryota; kingdom Metazoa; phylum Arthropoda; class Insecta; order Orthoptera; family Tettigoniidae; genus Anabrus; species Anabrus simplex. The sequence goes on from NC_090271.1 coordinate 165,312,085, forward strand.
TTCCCCTATTTCACATCTGTGATTTAAAATATATATCGTCATTTTGTATTGTGTCTAAGTACGTTAAACAGTTTCGGAGGAATAAATGTTTTTGTTTTGGATCTCAGCTTCCTGAGAGGTTAATTTTTTCATACCTTCTGTTATTTTAACACCTAGGATATCAATTGAAATCTTAACTTTGTAAGTCAGTTTCAGAGTAATTAATATTTTTGTCGTCAGCACTCTTCAGTCGAAACGCCTTAGGGTTGTATCGTTTTAACCCTATCGCTACCAGTGTTGCTCCTAAGCAACCTGTATTTCAAGGACACCTCACCAGATTTTATATAGACTGGTCCCTTCAACCCCATCGTTGCCATAAAGCTACCGGTATGTATTTTCATAAAATGACTACAGATGCCACTTAAGCACTGATCTAGGTGGCAGTGTGTATGTTTAATATGTGAAGTGAATCAGCTGGCTGTGATCTAGTACCACCAATGTTACAGAATCACGTTTCAGAACAAAATTAATGGTGAGTTAACTTTTTATATTAGTGTATTTGTCAACTTAATGTACTGTTGTAAGATTATGTACCGCGATAAATTGGAATATGTATCATACCTGGTGAATATATCTGATTAGAAAATGGTGTTGCTCTCAAGCTACATTGGGGTTAAGTATAAACTAATCATTCTAACCTAACTTTAATCAACCGGTTTGTAATTCCATTTTATACTTGTTTTACGCCATTAGCCAAGATGAAATCGACACAAATAAGGAATGAAAAGGACGTTCTTTATATTCCTGAACAGTTATCAGATGGAATTAATTCTGAAATAGACGAGCTGTCAGATTTTGAGGACTCGGAAGATGAAACAGCCGTATTTTGTCAAGCAAATATAGAGAATGAACCTGAAAATGTAAGTACAATTAGCTGATTTATGCAGTACAGGATAATTTTTAAATAAGCATATTATTACTCCGCACTAATGTTGATGATTATTTGTTACATAGGAAATACCAGTACTGGAAGAAGAAAATGAATTTGCGGATATTCAACTACCATCAGTACCATCTTCATCAAAGGCCGTTCCTGGAATTGAAAACTTGAAAGTTTACTTTGATAACTGGTTTTCTTCTCTTCAACTTGCCATAGCACTGGAAGATAATAATAATTAATGCTATTTGCTTTACGTCTCACTAACTACTCTTTTACGGTTTTCGGAGACGCCGAGGTGCCGGAATTTAGTCCCGCAGGAGTTCTTTTACGTGCCAGTAAATCTACCGACACGAGGCTGACGTATTTAAGCACCTTCAAATACCACCGGACTAAGCCAGGATCGAACCTGCCAAGTTGGGGCCAGAAGGCCAGCGCCTTAACCAACTGAGCCACTCATCCCGGCAGCACTGAAAGAAAGGGGATTATTCTGTGTGGGCACAATACGTAGGAAGTGGTCTTAAAAATCTATGACAGCACCATTTACTCTGGTAATAATCGAGACGAAACCTCCTTTAATTACTATACGTATTAAGCTCGGGGAAATTTGATTTGTAATTTGACAGGTTTAAATCTTTTAAGCTACCGAGTGAGTTGGCCATGCAGTTAGGGGCGCGCAGCTGTGAGCTTGCATTTGGGAGATAGTAGGTTCAAACTCCACTGTCGGCAGGCTGAAGATTGTTTTCCGTGGTTTCCCATTTTCAGCCCAGGCAAATGTTGGAGCTGTACCTTAATGAAGACAACGGCCGCTTCCTTCTCACTCCTCTCCCTTTCCTTTCTAATCGTCGCCATAAGACCAATCTGTATCGGTGCGATGTCAAGCAAATTGTAAAAAAAAAAGGACCTTTCATAATATGAACATTCAATGTCGGCAAAGATACGGTACCATTAATGGTGTAGAGTCCTAACAATTTTTCTTCCAGTCATGTACTACACTGAGCCCTCAAAACGGCAGAAATACGGCGAGGATTGACTCTATAAAGTTTTGGAATCGTTTTGGAGAGATCTGAACCCATGCATCTTGCACTGCTATCCAAAATTCGCCTGGTGTATTTGGTACGGAGTTCATGGAGCCTACATCAGCATCGACATAAATGCTCGATTGGATTAAGATCGGGGGATCTGGAGGGGCAAGTCATGGTCGTAACTTCACTGGAGTGCTCCTCCAACCATCTGCGTGCCACCATAGAGCGGTGACATGGCGCATTGTCCTGTTGAAACATGACATCTCCATCAGGGTACTCTAGGGCCAGAAAGGGACGCAATTGGTCCGAAAGAATGTCCACATAAAGTGCACCTGTCAGAGCTCCCTGCAGCCGCATAATGGGGACTAATTGTGCCCATGACAACGCTACCCAGACCAGAACTGAGTCACCTCCCACCTGGACACAACTTATCTTTTGCAATTGGCTTTACGTCGCACCGACACAGATAGGTTTTATGGCGACGATGGGACAAGAAGGGGCTAGACGTGGGAAGGAAGCGAACGTGGCCTTAATTAAGGTACAGCCTCTGCATTTGCCTGGTGTGAAAATGGGAAACCAAGGAAAACCATCTTCAGGGCTGCCGACAGTGGGGTTCGAACCCACTATCTCCCGAATGCTGGATACTGGCCGCACTTAAGTGACTGCAGCTATCGAGCTCGGTTATACTGAAGATCCAACCTCGACACTGTTGACCTCGGAACCATAATTCGCGTGTAATTTCCGCAATGCTATGACACATGCGCCTTGCGCCGATGATCATCCCACGTTCAAAGTCGGTTGACTCGCGACGTGTTGCCATCTTCACGACACTGGTGTCTGTGATAGACTGCTCAGCTATGCCGCATCTACCCGCATCGCTCAGGGGTCATACACGGCACACTTTTTAATGGGACGCCCCTTGTCGTGAGTTTGGGTCACTTAGTTTAATTTTAAGATTATTTCAGTAAAACCCCTCACTTGGCAATGATGAAAATGAGTTGGAAATTCGTTCCACTATCTTGGCTGTTCTGAAGCCTTGTTATGTTTTAGAACTGCAACAAATTCTGTATGATCACAATCCTTATATATGTAAAACAGTCTAGCTCGAGCGGTCGAGGAGAGAGGTCGTGTAGAGTAGTGCGTGCGGTGAATATGGTTGGCATCGAGCAATACCGGGCCGCTATTGGCAAATGGCAGGCGAAACGGAAGCAGGAGAACAAGAATGGATTGGTGATAAGTAAGGACGGATTAAAAATGAGTGAAACGGTGCTGGTAGTGGCAGTGGTAGCGGTGCTACTGGTTATTGGGGGGGTGGAATTAAACCCAGGCCCAAATACCAGTGGAAAATATAACACAGAGTATTTGGCCGCACTCAGGGTGGTTGTGAGTGAAGTCATGCAGGAGAAATGCCAGTGGGAGAAACTGCAGGAAATAAAGGACATGATGGAGGAGCAGAGGAAGGAGATAGGCAACATGAAGAAATGGCTGGAAACGAGGACGGAGGAATCAACCAGAAGAGTTGACAATAATGAGAAAGAAATCGAGTTATTGAGAGGGGAAGTGAAATATTTGAAAGAGGAGATGATGAGGATGAAGAAAGAAGGGGAGGAGTACAAGCAGGAGAGATGGAAGAAAGGCATATTTATATATGGAGTTGAGGAAGATGTGAGGGAGGGCAAGTTGGAACTGATAGGCAAGGTGATCGAAGTTATACGTGATACAATGAAGATAGATTTCAGTAGTGGTGACATAGACGATGTAGAGAGAATTGGTCAAACTAAAGGACGGAGGCCAATTAGGGTAAAATTTTTATCTACCCTAATGGCAGAAATTGTGGTAGGTAACAGTAAGAATTTACAGGGACAGAAAATAAGGGTGAAAAGAGACATGGGAAGAGAAGGAAGTGAAAATATGAGGATCTTGAATAGGCACCTATGGAGAGCGAGGAACCAGGGGCTAAAGGCCCGAATAAGAGGTCTGAGGTTGGAGGTGACAAACGGGTGATGGGTTAGAGAACATTCAGTGACGAAGCTAAAGGAGATGGACGAAAACGAGAGGGTTGAGGGTGGTGAGATGACAAGGCAAGATGGGAAGAAGAAAGAAGAAAAGGAGAGGAGGAGAGACGTGGCAGGAGAGGAGAGCATCTCAGAAGAGAATGGGCAGTGCAGCCGGGAGACAGAAGATCAAGATAGTGAAGTGGACGGTGAGAGTGAGCAGCAAGAAACTGGAAGAGTAGAGTGTAGTGTTGCAGTGAGCAAGAAAAGACAAGGGAATGTGGATTCAGAAGTCCAAAATAGTGAGGGGGTGAGTGGGGGTGAGCAGCAAGAATCGGTGAGAGCAGGGTGCAGTGGTGTAGTGAACAAGAAAGGACAAGAGGAGACAGATCGACTGGAAGGTAAAAAAATTATGAGTAAAGTCAGAAGTAGGAGCTTAAAAGACATATGGGGAAAAGTACGTTAAGGGGATGGAGGATACAGAGGACATGGAACGGTATAGGTTGGTTAAAGAAGGAGGAATTCAGATGAGGGATGAGAGGTCGATAACTACTAGAAGTAAGAATAGAGGGAAAGTTATAACTATATTGGAAAATAGGATGTGTGAATATTGAGGGACTAAGGAACAAATTAGGAAACAAGAAAGTTCGGGAAGTAATTGAAAGTTTTGATGTTGTGGCACTCTTGGAGACGTGGCTGGAAACAGGGAGGGAGATTTCATGGAAGGGGTTTGTGATAAAATATAAATATAGAAGAAAAGAGAGGAATAAGGGACGAGCACCAGGAGGGATGATAGTTCTAATTAGGGAAGAAATTAGTGAAAGAGTAGTGGATATAGAGACCGATATGATGGAAACCATATGGTTGAGATTGAATATGAGAGGGAGTGAGGGAAGGAGGAAGAAAATAAATCTAGCTTTTGTTTACTGCCACCCTAGTAATTCAGCATATGCAAATAAATATGTTTTGAAGAGATATTGGTAGGATAAGGGGATTGTTTCCAGGTGAGGAGGATATGTTGCTATTCGGGGATTGGAACGCGAGAATAGGGGAACAGAGCCCAGTTTATAGTAGGGAGGATGGAATGTGTTTGTTGGAAAGTAGAAGGAGTGAGGACAAAATTACAAATAGTTATGGAGAGAAGCTCCTAGAGATGTGTGCTGTGGGAAATTTGTATATTCTGAATGGGTGGATAGAGGGTGACAGGACGGGGAAATTGACATATGTTACTGAGAAGGGTGGTAGTGTGATAGATATGGTTTTAAGTTCGGAAGGGATGACTGAGGAAGTTGTAAGAATGGAAATAAGAGACTGGATTGAATCACACCATTTCCCGGTGAGGGTTATGCTGAAAAGGGGGGAAGAGAAGTGTACAATGAAGGAAGATGAGACAAATGATAAACGAGGGAGTGGTTATAATAAGTATAAATGGACAGAGAAGGTGGTCCGGGATTGGAGTAGGGTAGTAAAAGAGGAGTTACAACTCCTGAAATATGGGTGGGAAGGGGCGTTAGAAGAGAATAATACTGATAAAGCCTTGGAATTGTTGCTTCATCCAATAAAGATAATAGCGCAGAAGGCGAAAGCTAGAAAGGGAAATAAGAAAGAGGGAGAAGAATGGTTTAATAGGGAGTGTGAAGGAATGCGGAGGAAGGTGATGGACGCGTTAGGAGAATATAGAAGGAAAGGTGGGAGCCAAGAAAGGGAGTTTTTCTGTAAATTGAGGAAGGAGTATAAAAAGAAAATTTATGAGACAAAAAAGACGTGGTTAGAGCAACAAATGGAAGCCATAAATAATGACTGCAAGACAAATAATTTTGAGAGAGTTTGGGATAAGATTAATAAAATTATTAAGGGCGGAAGGAATACAGAGAAAACGAGTATTGAGGAAGTTCAATGGGTCAGACACTTTGACGAATTACTAGGGAATAAGGGGGATGAAAGATGGAGAGGTTCGGGAGAAGAAGTAATTTGGAGGAATAGGAGAGTGGCAATTTATGACCTGGATAAAGAAATCATAAGGGAGGAAATCCTGAGAGTGATAAGCAGAGCCAGAGCAAAGTCAGCTGGGGGGTGTAATGGTATAAATAACAAGTTTTGGAAGGAAATTAGCAAAAATGAGATAATGATAGAGGGAATGGTTAAACTATTCAATAGGATATTTGAGGGAGGTAATTACCCTAAGGAATTGGAAACAGGAATTATATGCCCTATATACAAGGGGAAGGGTAGTAAGAAAAATGTGAACAGTTATAGAGGTATATCTCTGTTGGATTCTTTGAGTAAAATATATACTGGGGTTTTAGCGAACAGAATAAGCGGGTGGGCGGAAGAAAATGAAATGTTGACAGATTACCAATGTGGATTTAGGAAAAAGAAAAGAACAGTAGATAATATAATGATAGTAAAGACTATTCTAGAAAAGTATAAGAATATGGCTAGAAGTACGGTTTATGTAGCAGCAATAGATTTTGAGAAAGCTTTTGACAAGGTGAATAGAGAGGCCCTATTGGAGAAATTAGGCAGGCTAGGGATTTCGGAGAAGATGTTGAGGGCAGTGGAAGGAATATATAGGGTTGTCAGGTTTTGTGTAAAATTGGGAGAAGGGAGACTGAGTGGACCATTAGAGTCCAAGGTGGTTTTAAAACAAGGATGCAAGTTATCGCCAATACAGTTTATTTTATTTATCAACGATATTTTAGAGGGGTTTGGGACAGAAAATTGGGCTGTGCCAGTAATTAATGGTTTAGAAGTACCAGGACTGATATTTGCGGATGATGTAAGACAGAAGTGAGAGGGATGAATATACTGGAAAGGAGAATTAGAGATATCCATAGGCAGAAACTATTGGAGGAAAGCAGACTAAGAAATTCGCTGACTGTTTTGACGAAAATAGAGGAGATAGCAGGGTTGAATATTAGATACGTCGATAGGTCAAAACGATATGGGATGATGTGGTGGCTCTTAGGTTTGCAAAGGAATACAGGGTGGATACAGAGGAGAGATAAGACAAGGTGTGTACTTTGTGGAGATGTGAATGATGATTTCCACTTGCTAAGAGACTGTGAGGTAACGAGGGGGTTAGGACATGGATTATTGAGTGCCGAGCATCGGGAAATATTGGGGAGAGGGGATGAGAACGCAATCCTGAGATGGATTATTAAACAATGGGAAAAAGGGGGTGAATTGAACAGGTATTTTTGTGCGACAAAAAAGGCCTGCGAGAGTAAAATGAAGGAGAGTGAGTTAGAGGGTGGGCAGGGGAATAGGGGGGTGGAATAGTTATGTGTATAAGGGAAGGGGATAGTATGATAAAATTCTAATGGATTAGGGAATATAGGGACCGAGTACTTAGTTATGTGGAGTTGGGTAATAAGACAGGATTGCATGGTCTGTTTGTTTTAAAGTTAGCTGGAATGCAAGTGCTGAAATGCTGAGTGTTGTTGTTTGATTTATTGATTAGGTGTAGGTCAGGAACAATAATGTGACGCAAGTACAGAGCATAATAAGGACACTGGATGAACATTGAGTGAGTGTCTGCTACAGCTAATGACTGCTAATTATTCTGATTATTATTATTATTATTATTATTATTATTATTATTATTATTATTATTATTATTATTATTATTATTTATTATTCATTTTACTCTGCATGTGAACATGTATAGGGGCGAAGTCGCCTGTTATGTTCAATAAATGTATGTACTACTATGTACTTATATATGTAAAATATTTCGAATTGTATATATTTGACACGTACGACATAAAATGACAAACTTCTTGTAAAATTAAAACATCGTACGTTAAAACGATTTGGAGGGATGAAGAATTGTCATCAGTTCTCAGTCAAAACCCCTCAGGGATGTATTGTGTTAAGAATACTTCTTACTTAAAATCTAGGAAATAGAAGAGCAATCATCATGTGAAATTTTAACGTCGCAAATGAAACGGTTTTGGAGAAATTAATATTTTTGTCATCAGGCCTCACCCTCATTCATATCCCCTTAAGGGTTTATTTTAGAACTACTTATTTTTTAAATCTAACAAGGAGACACTGCGCACATGTCATCCAGGATTCGGTTCCTTTTTTGGCGTTGTTATAGAGCATGGTCAAAATAGTTACAGGTCGAAATATTAAGACTCAATTGCCTGACCCCATTTTCTAGAAATGTCGATTTAAAAATTACGCTTTGATTTAAATAGACTAAAAGTTTCACATAAATGCTGGAGTATGTTCAGCGCTTGTAGGAGCCTGTCGATTTCCCATCCCGGTGACTTGGGTCGCTCTCTTCGTATCATCCAGAGATTAGGTGGTGCCGACGTTATTCAAGGCTTCCCCGTCACGGGGAACACATTCTACGCAACGCCGATGGCTACATCGAAAGCCTGTAAAACCTAGAAACTTGTATGTATCTAGAAAATAAATAGTTGCCCGTACTAAAATATTAACCTACTGTGTATGTATTTATCATTCACTAGATTATTAAGATACTGCTTTCACATTCATTTAAAATAATTGATAAATAAGGCAAATGCATTCAAAACTTTAAGCATTTAATTATAACAACCGATTGTTGAGCGACTGGGCACACTGCCGCAGATATTTCAGGGAATAAGTAAAAATTGGATATATTGAAATATACTATATACTATATGCTATATTTTATATACTATTGCTCCTTTCTTTAAGAGGAAGTTCATTTGTCTAAACGCATGAAAAAAAATGATATAATACCGTATGTAATTATGGTGCAGCGTATGTTTTACAGATATTCTTAAATGTTTCCCTTTTTCCTACGATTCCACAAAAACATTCTTTTTTCCCTCGACCGTGGGAAATTTTCCTCAATCTGGCAGCACTGCGACCATCTTGGTTAAATAGGATTAAAAACAGACAAAGCAGTTCTAACATTTGGTGCTTAAACCGAATTGCTTCTGTTTGGGATTACTATTACGCTGGATTCCTTTGGAACGGCCAACGGCCGTAGCCATGTTGAAACACCGGATCCCGTGAGATCTCCGAAGTTAAGCAACATTGGGCGTGGTCAGGAGTTGGATGGGTTGCCACGCGCTGTTGGTGGTGGTGGTGGTGGTGGTGGTGGGGGGGGGGGGGGTAAGGGAATGGAAGAGCGGAAAGGAACTGGCCACCATACCGCATGTAAACTCCGGCTCAGGAACACCTCTGCGGAGGTTCGAACCTGCCTTCGGGCAGAATAACCCTTACCTTACCTACCTTTGGGACGAATGCTTAAAGAAATACGGGAACCATCTCTAAACTCAATCTGTGAGCATGTATATTGTACATATTATACGTACTATGTAGGTGTTACGGAAGTTTATACAATGGGAAGTCGTTTTACTTCATTTATCGCGTCACCCTCGTCGCAGTGATAAGGTTATTAATCACCTAACTTTCTTTAAGATATCGTGCTGCCATCCAGCGCACAGTCCTTGGTCCTGTAGAGTTTGAGATAGAAGAGAGCTCTTTGCGAATGTTCAGCTGAGTTGAGTGCAGAGCCGGCTGGACCACATCCTGTAATATGATCCTCGTGAGTCCAAGGGTTGCAGGTCAATGCCAGGAAAGGATGTCATAAATATAAATACAAACACTGAAGCACTTCCTGTATTGTTAACAATTATCGTACCAAGACCCTTAAATTCTGGCAACAGGAGGAAGAGCAAGGCCATCGTGAGAACTGTCGTTGTCTCTCCAATGGAGCGCTAAAAGCGTAGTGCATTATCCAGACGTGGATGTTGGCGACCTAGTCAATGCCCTCGTCTAAAGAAAGAACTCTACAATAACGTCTTTGGACCATTAGGTAAACAAATGTGAAACTTAGGTTTAAAAAGTTAAAATATGTTAAGGGATTTTTGGAGTTTTCTTTTTAATATTATTTCAGTGCATTTTACGTTTTACTATTTCAGGATGAGATTGTTCTAATTTTATTATATCTTGCTTATATTATCGGTAGTTCATATTGTTTACTTGTAAGTTTACATCGTTACCGTAATTGCTTATTGTCCGGCTTCATGGCTAAATGGTTAGCGTACTGGCCTTTTGGTGTAGAGGGTCCCTGGTTGGATTCCCAGTCAGGTCGGGGATTTTAACCTTCATTGTTTAATTCCAGTGGCTCGGGAGCTGGGTGTGTGTGTGTGCGTGCCGTTTTCAGCATTATAATTCATCAGAGCAGAAGCTCAAGCAGGTTAGCGGGGATATCTCGAGATTAAGCTAATGAGGCCCACCCCCTCCTGCAGCGATCGCAAATCTTCAGTGACCGCTGGAGAATTTCTGTGAGTGGATACAACTTTATCTCAGTGACCGAAAATGTCCGACAACCCTCTAACCTTCGTCCAGATGTGTTGTGTCGCTTGTCCTTGTGACTGGAGTAACCCACAGCAAACCACTGTACTGCTGCGCGTGTTCTTACCTATTGTATTACCTTACATACAAGTTTGTGTTTTACAACGTAATCTCTGTAACATCACAGCAACTTTGGTATGGCTGAAAAATATAAATTGTTTATACGTATGCCTTGCCAATATCGTTCTATGCTATCCCACATAATAGCGGTAGCACATTTCCTGTCTCCTTGTATAGGCAACATATCGACTAGTTTATATCTCTGTTCTGCGTTTAACTTGAGTGATTTTAATTACCATTTGTATTTCAGTATACGTGTGTTAGAAGCTCTAGAAGATAAGAACATTCTTCCTCTCTGGGCACTTGAATGCTTATGCGCAAAAGCTGTTTGTATACTGAGCAATGCACAGAGCTCTCACACGCCGTTTCAGTAAATTGAGTTCCTAGTTAGTCTGCAGCTCCTGCAATATTAGGCAACTTTTTCGACGTCGTACAGCAGAATTAAGGCTCCTACTATGGACCGGGATATGCCACCCATTCTACTGCGAAGTATGTATCTGAACCATCCGGTATCCTCAACGCCCATTCTCCGAATGAAGACAACAAAAAGAACCCTCAAAATTCACAATTCGAAGAGGAAATTTTCACAATTACAAATAATTACATCAAGATCTTAATGAAATATTTCATTACTCAGATGGGAAAGGAAAGGATGTTCGAAATGATGATGATGGAGAATATCCAGAAACTCTACAAATCTTGGTTAGTTTAGATGTTGGAATGGTGAAATGTTCCTGAGGTGCAGATTTCATGGTTTATAATGTGAAGTATTTAAGTTCTCTCTTTAGGATCAGTGATAGGGTGTCAGCTTTCGAGAGATCTACCCAGCATAGGAAGTCGAATTTTTGACGGGTGGAGAAAATGTCAAGTCGTAAGTTGTCGGCATATTTGAGATCTAATGATAATTGTGACGTGCAGTTTCTTCTCCCCGTTTACTTAGGCAACACTGTTTGCATTTAGCCCCTGTGTCACCTAGTCCAGCTAACTCGATACCAGTCAAGAGAATAAATAATATGCCCTAGATTGGTAACGCTCCGAAATAGTGTGTGATTGAGTGTCCCTGGGGTGGTTGGTAGTGCGGTGCGTTGTGTGTATATGAAGAACAGAATAATGGGACAAACACAAGCACCCAGTTCTCGAGTCAGAAGAATTAACCACGTGCGTTTGAAACTCCAGATACTGCCGGGAATCGAATGCGGGATCCTCAGAACCGAGGACCTCTTAGATCCCGTAACCATTCAGCCAAGGAACCGAATTCATCATGATTAGTAGTAGTTTTCTTTTTACAATTTATTATTATTATTATTATTATTATTATTATTATTATTATTATTATTATTATTATTATTATTATTATTATTATTATTATTATTATTATTATTATTATACAATTTGCTTTATAATGCAGATATGACTTATGGCGACGATGTGATAGGAGTGGGAAGGAAGCGGCCATGGCCTTAATTAAGGCACATTTGCCGGGTGTGAAAATGGGAAACTACGGAAAACCATCTCCAGGGCTGCCGACAGTAGAGTCGAGTCCTAACCACACGACCAACTCGCTCAGTAGTAGTAGTAGTAGTAGTAGTAGTCCATTAAACGCCGGGTTTGCTTTCTCTAGGAACATGATCACGGGACACAACAATTGTACATGTTCTATCAAGTGTCACTTCCTTCTGAGAGAGGTCTCAGGTCTGCTAATGAGCAGAGTGCTCTTTTATAACACCTGCAGACTACTGTTCACACATTTGTGGTTTTCTCTCACTCGAATTAAGATTATTCCTTATAAAATCAGGACAATATTTTTAAAACAGATTGACTGGGAGAAGGGCAGGTCATGGGTTCAATACCGTTAAGGTTCGGCGACCTCTGGCGTCTCATTGAGTTGTCTGTAAGACGAGAAGCCACTCATTCTTGAGGAAAATTCAGAAAGAGTCGCATTAGTAATTTCGTGTGAAGACTGATTTCGATGCCCTGAATCGAGGTATCACTTTGTTTTTAAAGTGCAAGTAAGATATTAATTAATCTGATTCAGCTATTTTGTACAAAAATTAAGCTAGTATTGAGGTGTAGGATCGCTCCAGCTGTGACATATTTCCAGGATTATAAGAAAGGAGTGATTTGTAGAGACATTATGGAATTCAACTAAAATTTCACAATTTTCACTTGGCCCTGGTATGTAGGTTGATATCTTGGGGACGCGAATACTGATTTATAGACTCACTTAGTAATTAATATACAAAGATTTGCAGACTGAGCGTTCAAGGATATTACGCCTAGATCAGAGATATTCAATCTTGTGAAATCGAAGGGCTAATCTTTTTAACAAACTTTTCATGCATGGCCGTAGTGCCACGCACGTCTTATAAATTAATGATTTGTTAATATTTTGTTAATTTGTTAATTATTTACTATCATTCTTTCGAATGGGTCTGCTTGGGACTACGTTTGTTCGAACATTGGGCTTTGACTTTTGATTGTTGCATCTTCTCCCAGTGTAGCTCATGTCTTTCCTCTGATCAGGGGTATTTTTCTTTTTCAGAGTTCTTTTTCCTGAAAATTACAGACATTTTTCAGGATCTGTATCACTATCTGTCTGTTTTGTAAGTATCACAGCCTCATTCCTTTTTGTCTTTCTCACTCTCCGTCCGTCCGGTGCTACGAACTTTCTCGTGTAGTGTTTCAGCTTCATACTACCAGTGAATGAACTTAAGTACCTCTGCGACTGGATAGAACCTGACTGATCAGAGAAAACAGCCCTCTCCGCGAGATTTCACACGCTGACATGGTCTTTCGGCTGATTCAGATTATTTATTAGTAGTAATAAATGGAATTTACATACGTGTGTTATTATTTAATTGTTTGATAGTAACGACATAATAATAATAATAATAATAATAATAATAATAATAATAATAATAATAATAATAATAATAATAATAATAATATTTCAAAGAAGACCTGCAAATGCTACATATCTCAGCTGAAGACGCCCTTAACAGAGATCTCTTCCGCTAGAAAATATTGACGAACGGGCTAAACCGAGACGAGCAACCGAAGAGAAGACACGGTGCCCCTTGGACAGAGGAGCGTAAGCAGGCTCACTCACAAAGAATGAGGGAAATTTGGGCTCTAAAGAAGGCCAAGTTCAGTGTCAAATGCAACAAGACTTAACGTGGTCCTTGATGGCCCCAGCGAATTATATATATATAATAATATTTTAATTTACACAAACTTCATATTTTCACAGATTAGTGAGAAACTTGGAAATGTTTAAAGATTTGTTCACTCCTTTGTGTCATGTTTCAGTGCTTAATATTTCAGTTCGCGAATTTTCTTCCAGATGTCAGTCATCAAGACGGGATCGTCCTTGGATTTCAAATATTTCATCAGCGAAAAGAATCGTTCACACACGTAGGTGCAGCCGAAACAAGTTATCATTTTCATCTAACAGTCACTGAGATGGCGCACTTCTTTAAGTAAGAAGAGCCTGTAGAAATCAAAGCGTGACACATCGCCAAAGTTCGCGTTTAACTCACGGTTACTTTGAATATCAAATCATTCCACCTGAAACTGTCCAAACTTCAGTATGAAAGGTTAATGAAAATAGTTCATCTTTTTTCGAACATAGTTTAATCTGTTTAACGCATCTTTAATATCAGCATAGTTTTTTCTAAATACTAAAAACTGTAAGTTTGAGAATACCGAGCCGCAGCAACTACAGTATAGCAACTGACTTCGGTCTAGATGATGATTCACTAGGAACTCACTTTAAAAAAAACATTTGAACAGAAAATTTGTCAAATTTAGTCATCTTCTCAATATTTATTGAGATCCCAGTGTGAATATTGTTGGAGGAGTTCGGTTTCTAATCAGGTAAATGTAGTTTCTTACAATTTTCCTTTACATCGCACCGACACAGATTGATCTTATGGCGACGGGGAGATAGGAAATGGCTAGGAGAGGGAAGGAAGCGACCGTGTTCTCAATTAAGGTACAGATCCAGAATTTGCCTGGTTTGCAAATTAGGAAACCACGGAAAACCATCTTCAGGGCTGCCGATTGCGGGGTTCGAACCCACCATCACTCGAACTTCCTCTTAAAACAATAATCACCACCACCACCACCACCACCACCCGAATGCAAACTCGCAGCTACGAGACCCTAACCGCACGGCCAAGTCACTCGGGTTTAACTGGTATTCGGTGTAGACTGTTGGAATACTTATCAGCAGGTTTTCTTTTCCTAAGAAAAACCGGTGGCGGCGCTCATCCGAACTTGTTCGTAAACCGAATCTTACACTTTGTTCATATCTGAAGATGCAGGCCTACCGTCTTCTTCTCTTCCAATGGTTCTGATTTTATTGTTGGCTCACTCTGAATAAATTTCCACTTCCATCTGTTTTTCAGTTTCTAAAGTTATAAACTCTTGGCACACCTTCCAACATGGAAAAAGTTATTTTTCTGAGTCGACAATCTGGTCCATCCTGGTCAGAAGTGATTCCCTCTTGAACAGCAGTAAATCTATTTGCATTTGCGTTGGTTTCTTCATATTCACTTGATTGACAGTTCCCAGGTTCAGGAGACACTTAAAAAGAATCGTCATCTTTCCTTCGCTAACTTGTGAACCACGCGTACTGCTTGCTCGTACTACAGTAAATAACTATGAATTACTTGCCTCGGCAGCACAGAACAAGTACTTTATGCTTTTCAAATTATTTAAAAGCAATGGTAGCAGTTAAATCTAAAGACCCTGTACGTCAACACCAGTTTCAACACGGATACTGTTACAACTCTTTGCTGAAGGATGAGAAAACCGACCCTCTACTCTATTGTATTCCAGTAGCCAAAAATGTGGAAAGATAAGAAAGAGCAAGACAAATATTCTTTCTTCTTTTTTTCTTTTTTCTTAACTCTGAACTGACAACACGAAATGGTTAGTTGGGCAGGAATGATAATTTTAGAACGGCAGTTTACAGACACCTCAATCATTGTGCTGGTACGCATTAGATGTATAGAGACGACTCAAAAGATGACAAACAAGCTTCTTTATCCATAAGCCAGCACTTTATAGGAAGTATGGTAGAAATATTCCGATTAATATCCTATTCATATTTTGATTCTTTCGAGAAGAAGGTGCCGGTACAGCGTACCGTTGCGTAACGCCACAAGAAAGAAAGAAAGAAAGCACTGCTTATCAGTAGAGAGCGAAACCGACGCAGTGTGTGCCAGAGCTAATGCTGTGAGTTTTTCATTTTCAATGTTGTAAGGTTATCATAAACCAAAGTATCCTTGTAATCTGTTTTAAGACCAAACATACTGTACAGGGGTGACGACTGGGTGGATTGACAAGTCGGAGGTAACCATTATTTAATTCTCGTAAGTATGCTGGCAAAAACAGGTGGGAACAGTGGCAGGAGGGCCCTCGTCGTGGAGATAGAAAGCCAAAGTTAAGGATCAACACGGTTAAAGGTATGTGTATGAAATGGCTTCGATGGCGAAGACATGAAACGAATGGAAGGAGGATAAAACACTAAAGGACTCTGCCGTAGAAGAAAACAGAAGTTAAGTGAGATCTAAGAGACGCTGCTCACTCTCAGTATTTAATGACTTTAAAGAAAAATTGCATAATTCTTGCATTTTCTCTATGATTAGGGCAACCTTGAGTTTCTGTCGCACATCATCGTTCCTAACATGGTCAAGAAGAATCAAGCCGATTTGCCATCGCAGCAACGTCATTTCCATTGTTATGAAGTGCCTATCCGCTCTTCGATGTCATAGGCCAGTATTCGTATCCATAAAGAGCCACTGGTCTGAGCACAACGCGGTAGACTTTAGATGCCAAGGAAGTTTCTTATCGTACACGGCTCCAGTAACCTGGCATCATATCACCCATGCCGCATATACAGTACGTATAGTACATCTGTATGTATAAAACAAGAGGTTTGTCTGTACTTTGCTCAGAATTAAAAAGGATGGTATTTCTGTATCGCTCGTGTTTTCGCGGTTAGGAGCGCGCGGCTGTGAGCTTGCATCTGGGAGATAGTGGGTTCGAATCCTACTGTCGGCAGCCCTGAAGATGGTTTTCAGTGGTTTCCCCATTTTCACACCAGGCAAATGCTGGGGCTATACCCTAATTAAGGCCACGTCCGCTTCCTTCTAACTCCTAGGCCTTTCCTATCCCATCGTCGCCATAAGATCTATCTGTGTCGGTGAGACGTAAAGCCACTAGCAAAAAATAAATTGCATTTTTTAACTTTCCGTCATCTCTGTCTGTCTGTCTGTCTGTCTGTCTGCCTGCCTGTCTGTCTGTGTGTGCGCGCATCACGAGAAAATGGCTGAAGAGAATTTAATGAAAATTGGTACGTAAATTCGGGGAATAAGGCAATATAATCTAGGTTATAAATAACTTTATTTACGCTGAGTGATATGGTAGTTTAGGGAAAGGCCTGAAATTCAATTCTCAAAATGTATGAATAATTTTTTAAATATTTATTCTTCCTCAAATGACTGAGGTTGCCAACCCGACAAAGAATATCATACAATATAAATTTTGTACCGAGTACAGAGTAAAAAACTATCATTGTATTGTTTATGTACAGAAAACAAATAAGCATAAGATATATTTCTTTAATTGATGTAATTAAGTGGATGGAGCGTAGAGATGATGCCTCAAGATTGCTATCGAGGCTTTTAATGTTTGTATGCCCAAGCTCATATATAGAATTCTATATATAGAGTTAAATTTCCGATCATGTATGTCCTATACATTTTTACCGTACCGGCTATGATAACAGAGATATTCATGAATTTCGATTTTTTGTTGCCAAGTCCATATGAACGACGAGCCACGAGAAAATGGGTGAACAGAATTTAATGAAAATCTGTATGTAAAGTCGGGGAATAAGGAACTACAACCTAGGCCAGTGATGGCGAACCTATGACACGGAAACACGCCACATAATATACTAACATATTTTAAAGTTTTATCAATAATAAATAATTATGTCACAATTCTATGACCATTTTTTAACTAATTTTATTAGTTTAAAGCAAAAAATACCTTATTCTTAAAATTTATCTGTTTCTGAAATGTAATTTTCAGTAATATTTGGAAAACAAAATCATGAAACATTCATTCATTATATGTAATGCAATTGAATACCTAAATGAAGTGAAATGAGGGGAATAACCGGTGACACACTAGATAGAAAAAAGTAGTGAACAAGACTCGCTAGTTGGAAAAGGCTTTGCCATCCCTGATCTAGGCTATAAATAACTTCATTCACGCTTGATGAAATGGTAGTTTAGGGGAAGGCGCCTAAAATTTTATTTGAAATACCTATAACCAATTTTATAACATTTTATTCACAACGTGTACACGACTTCATCTAGAATTCTGTATACAATGTGGAATTCCGTAGCGAAGCACGGGTAAACCAGCTAGTCAGGAATAAAAACAACTAATCTTCTCTACGAGAGAATTTTATAAGGCCTATCGCAATGAATTCAATATTGCTCCGTGTGAAGCTGGCGCAGCTCACCAGTTTTACTACGACGTGTTTCAAAAAATTCAAGGGATAATAGAAGAGAGAAAATAATTTTTATTTCATAGCCATAGGTCCTAAATGTATAGTTGAAGTACATTTTGAGGTGATTGATAACAGGCTAAAACTATTATATGACACTTTAATTGTAATATTTTATGAAAACTGTTCAACGATGCGTTCTATACGCGCTCTACGACGACATGCTATTGCCTGTACTGTACATTCAAAGATTCCAGGTATGTCACGTTGAGAGTACGTACCTGCAAGCAGCCGAGTGACGAGTTCTTGCTCGGATTCTTTTGGAGTCTCACACTCTCCCTCACTCTGCTCTAAACGAACGAAAACGTACTGTCTGTTTTCTCGGAAGAGATATTGCACAGAATATATAATATTAATGGTTTAATAATAATAATGTTATTGGTTTAACGTCCCACTAACTACTTTTACGGTTTTCGGAGACTCCGAGTTGCCGGAATTTAGTCCCACAGGAGTCCTTTTACGTGCCAGTAAATCCACCGACAGGAGGCTGACGTATTTGAGCACCTTAAAATACCACCGGATTGAGCCAGGATCGAACCTGCCAAGTTTGGATCAGAAGGCCAGCGCCTCAACCGTCTAAGCCACTCAGCCCGGCATATTAATGCTTTTGTAGAATGATGGTCATAATTAATTTATACCCTTATAGTGCAGTTTCTGATTTGTTCAGTCAATAATGACATAAATTCAATTATTATAAAATAATTTTATTAAGGGTCCACCTATTCCATGCCTGTCTTGTTATATTAAAAATTACTTTAAAACTTCGGGACATGTTTCGGTCTATCACATTTGGCCATCTTCATCTGCTATCAAAACTGAGCTGTACACTTTAAAAAAAGCGAGTGTCATTATAAAGATACATGTTAAAAGAACATATTAAAACTATACATTGATTTCGCAATAAAAATGTCCATTATATCGTGTGATGAATTGCTGATTGTAAGATGGAGAATGTTCAAGTGGTTTCTTCTTATGGAATCAAACGACCAATGTAGAAACGTCACTGGAATAAAATACTGGCATGTTGTTGTGTGCCGGTTGTGATAAGACCGAAAGCATTTAACTTTAAGGACCTTGGCAAGCTTTCTGTTGGCGATGAAGATTATATTGCCGATTCGGAACTAATGGCATATTAAAAAAATGGATGACTTCCAATAATCTTCTTGCAATTTGCCAAATCTAAAATTCATAATTTATAGTCGATAGTTAATTTCAAATTCGTGGTTATATGCCAAGAAAATTGAATTCCTTCGGTTTCTTCTATCATCCAAGAATTTGGAATATTGAATGTTGATGCACCTCATATAAAACTTAAAATACGTGCAGGATAGAACTAAAGATCATACTCAACTGATGATAGTACCAGCGCGGGTTGGAATCACACATGGGCTCAATATTCCTTGAACACGCACACGGTCACGTTCAGGGGTGAGATTTAGGAGAATCAATTTTCTCCGGCACTCAGGAGACACTGTCACTCTCACAGATCTTGGCGACTTATAATTATTCGTTGAGGAAGAGAAAGAGCGAGGACTGAAAAGTGATTACAAACTCGTCCATCACAGCAGATGAGCGTCACAACCCCGCCGTACCTTCCCGGATCGAAAAATTACCACCCAAACTGGGCGGTAATAAAAGAAAACTTGAACAGACGTGGACAAAATCAGCAACGGTTAGCTGCTTGTGAAGTTACGGGATCAATATGTATAACATTTAGTTATTTTTTGAAGTGCTTTACAATGTTTTCAGATTTAAATGTGAGCTATTTGATTTCTCTAGGTTAGAAATATATATTTTAAGAATAATGTGTAGAACACCCTGAGGATGGAGTGTATGAACTTCAGGGTACTCGTAAGGAACCAAAATCTTGAAACTGTATTGGCGTCAGCTTGCATTCGGGAGAAAGTGGGTTCAAACCCTATTGTCGGCAGGTCTGAAGACGGTTTTCAGTGGTTTCCCTTTTTCACACCAGGCAAATGCTGGGGCTGTGCCTTAAGCAAGGGCACTGTCGATTCCATCCCACTCCCAGCCCTTTCCTGTCTCAACGTCACCATGAGACCTGCCTGTGTCGGTGCGACATAAAGCAAATTGAAAAAGAGGACGCTCAGCTGAGTCTGGTGGTGGTGGCAATTATTGTTTTAAGAGAAGTAAAACTGGGCAATTATCCTCTATTAACACTAATCGGTGAAGAAATGGAAGAGGCCCAATGCTTCGAAGAATGAAAGCGAATGGCCACGAAGGGCGTGGAAAAAAGACTCGCTATGTCTCGCAAACCTATTAACGTCTTGATGGAAGAGAACAAGAGTTTACCAAGGAAGGTTGGATAGGAAAGATGAAAGTGAGGAGCTTGACACAAGCAAGTAGAAGCAATTGAGACCAAGCTAGGGACCTCATGCTCACCCTTTCACTCTCAAAACTCACAACCCCTGGGGACCTCTTTTTATCACCCGTTGCGACAGGCAAGGGATACCATGGATATGTTCTACCTCCCCCACCCACAGGGGTCACCTGAGTTTGTCCAGCCTGTGAGACTTAGGGATCCTTGTATAGTCTTTCTCTTTCTTTAGCTGATACTTCCATTCTTCGGAGAGTCACGTCCGTTTGTCTTGTTTCTCGTTTGATTAGTGTTGAGAGGTGCTGATAATTTCCGTATTTTTCCCCTCTCCCCTTCCCCGTTTGCCGAGCGAGTTAGCTACTTAGTACCCGTATCACTGAATGATCAGTTGATGAAGTACAATACAACACAATATAATACAAATCGTGTAGGTTTAAGCTTGCATTCCGTTTCCAGTACTAACCATATTATTTATTTATTTATTTATTTATTTATTTATTTATTTATTTATTTATTTATTTATTTATTTATTTATTTATTTATTTATTTATTTATTTATTTATTTATTTATTTATTTATTTATTTATTTATTTATTTATTTGAAAGTATGTGTGTTCCCCTTTCCAGCACTTCATACACTTCGCTCCCCCTGCCCCCTCTCTCTGCTGAATGTAGTACCCTCAGTAAAGCCAATTTCCCGTTTACATTTATTACAATTTTTAAAAACCTAAAAAACATGTTACCACTGAGCACTAATGGGTTAATGAAGGTCACGAATGCTTCGTTCCCATTCCCATGCCACCGTCAGCCGATGACCTAGATGTCAGGCTCCTTTAAACAAGCAGCACCATGCCACCGTCGGTGAAAATCTGTACCTGTTAGTTCGATCTTGATCTACGTACAAAACATAACGTCATGACCCTTCAAATAGCATCATCACGATCATCATCGTTACGGAACCGCCTGGACAGATGGTGACTGTAGATATGAGTCCAGAGTGCAGATTCGAGGAGAGGGGACGTGCCTCTGCTTCTTTACCAATCTCACCTCTGCTACCTTTGTGATAGGGATTACGTAGCTTCACGTTGCTAGAAGAGGATATACCATAAGCAGAAATGCCAACTACTACGGATTTTCCGAAGTTTCTAAACTTTTCTCACACATATTACACCAGTACGGAAGCGGCACTGATTGTTACGAATTTCCACAAAGAGAACCCATGGCGAAACAGCCTCGCCTTTGTCTACCAAGCGAACGCTGCTCAGCCCAAAGGCCTGCAGATTACGAGGTGCCGTGTGGTCAGCACAACGGATCCTCTCGGCCATTATTCTTGGATTTCTAGACCGGGGCCGCAATCTCACCGTCAGATAGCTCCTCAATTGTAATCACGTAGGCTGTGCAGACCTCGAACCAGCCCTCGGATCCAGGTACAAATCTATGACCTGGTCTGAAATCGAACCAGGGTTCCCCGGGTAAGAGGCAGGCACGCTACTCCCACACCGCGGAGCCGGCATTATTACGAATTTCACGAAAAATAAATATTCTTTATAAATTCTCAATTTCTCCCATGGGCATGAAAAAAAGTAGTTTCGTATGTTGGAGACTAAAACAGTTCGTGAAAAAATGACAACATAACGAGATTTGTCTGTAACCTTAACAGTGAGTATAACATTCTTTGATGAATGCAAATTCCCAGCATATGAGCTCAGTTTCGGTTCTGTTACCTGTGATTTAGTAATGAGTTTCTTGCACTGATTATTACGTCCATTGCCTGCTTTGTTGAAAAGTGATGTCGTGTAGTGCAAGCATTTATTTCGGTGAAGTGAAGAACAAAATTAAATAGAATAACAAGAAATGTCATATAAGCGTAAAAACAATAAAGAGCACAGCTATCGTGGACAAAACCTTGTGCAACGAATCAGCATTACTGATACGAAAGAGTTTTCATGCCAGGACTTAACACTAGAACCGCCGGAGCGGTCAAAGTGACCGCTACACTTTTTCAAAGCCTTATTTTGACCACATTTTCTGTCGTATTGCAAAGAGCTTCAGTGACTTTTCCTGATTACCGGTCAGAATCATCCGTATTAAATGTAATTAATTTTGCGTCATTGGTTAGGACGTGGGTAACGAGTATACCTAGAACCGCCGGAGCGGTCATTTTGACCGCTGTATTGATTATCATAATAAAATGTATTAGAACATGTGCTTATTCCTCTGTTTGAGATATCATTTGTTTATCATTATTCTCCCTGCAATAATGTAAGCATAACTATGAAAAACTGATAGTATATCTACGGCCATTGTTCATTCTCTTCTTTATTCATTTTTCTAAAGGCGGCTAATGGGTCACTGTCCTCTGAGAGTAGCGAACATTCTTCCACTGTCATGATTCCCTAATGATATACGTTATTTTGATGTCAACAATACAACCTTGGTACTGAAATTCAGCAATTAGACTGTAATTATGCCTGGTGTAGGCCGAGAACTGAAAGTTTCCGATTGTTCTATTACAGCAGTAGAAAATGCGATAGGAAAAGCTGGATGAAAGAAGGGACGCATCAACACAAGCCTCCCAGGACCAAGTAATATGTTACTAGGTACAGATGACATCATGGAGTGGACTGTAGGAGAGTTTGTGAAGACTACACCTGGCAGGATAGCTTGTCACAACATCTTGAAAGAAAATCCAGGACCTACTCCATACTCAAAGCGGTATGTTTCTGACGACAGTGTAGCGTGTGCATGTCGTCTTTTTATTGATGAATCTATATTGAAACACATCAAACACTCTACGGAAACTGAAGCAAAACGCGTATTAGGAGATAAATTGTGGAGTGTAAGTTTAGAAAACTGTAGGCATTCATTGGCTTAGTGTATACTCGTGGTGTACGTGGAGCCAGTAGCACTATACCTAATGAACTCTGGTCTGAAAAGTGTGGACCACCATTCTTCAGTGAAACAATGGGGAGGAATTTTTGTCGAGAAATCCAAGGATTTTTGCGTTTCGACGTCAGAATTACAAGATTAGAACATTTGAAAACTGATAAATTTGCGTTAGTATCAAAAGTATGGAACAAATTCATCGAAAATTGTCAATTGTCTTATATTCCAGGTGAAAATCTGCCTGCTGATGAGCAGCTTTTTCCAAGAAAAACAAGGTGTCCATTCTTACAGTACATGCCCAACAAACCAGACAAAACTGGAATTACATTTTGGCTTCTTGTGGACGTTGACTCAAAGTTTCCGTGCAGTGGGTTTCCTTACGACGATCTCAGACCACGTGACGAGGCTCTACCCGAAAGTGTAGTAATGAAGTTGGTGGAGCCGTTTCAAAAGAAGGGGCGACAAGTGACTACAGATAATTTTCTTTGCAACAGTGAAACTTGGTAAGAAGTTTAAAAGTAATGGTTCGAATATTGTTGGAACCATTAGACGATCAAGGAGAGAAATTCCTAAAGCTCTGAAGGCTATGAAAGCTAGTCTTTACGACTCAACTCTCGTGAAACATTCCAATGACACACTTACTGTTTATCAAGGAAAACGAAACAAGAACGTCCTCCTATACAGTACTTTGCACTCAGAAGTTGAACTTCAAGCTAATCCCAAAAGGATTCCCGCAACAGAATATTTCTACTACGGTAGATCAAATGGGAAGAAACTATACTATTCGATCCGTTACACGAAGATGACCTGTTCATGTATTTCATAATATTCTTGACTTGGCAGCTATCAACTCCTGGATGTCTGGCTCCATGGCTAAAAGGTTAGCATGTTGGCCTTTGGTCACAGGGGTCCCGGGTTCGATTTCCGGCTGGGTCGGGAATCTTGACCGAAATTGCTTAATTCCCCTGGCACGGGGACTGGGTATATGTGTCGTCTTCATCATGTGTCCTCGGTCACATTCCGGCACTAAAAGCCATACGCCATTTCATTTCAACTCCTAGATCAGGAAGAAGATCAGTCGCCGAAATGACATCCTGAAACTAGCAGTGGAGCTTCGTGTGGGGTACATGGGATCGAAACCTAAGTCTGTGGATACAGAACCCGAATTTAGGAAGCCTGTGGAAAGAAATGTACAGAATAGGCAATGCCAAATGAGGAAATGCAGGAATAAGACAAGTTTTACCTGCAGAAAGTGCAAACAGCGAGTGTGTGGTTCTTGCTCAAAGTACATAACTAATGTATGTAGTTCCTGCTTCTAAAGACGCAGGATTGCATCAGCGTGTGCGAATACACTGAAGGATAAGAAGGAGACAAATATGTTGTGGTACGTGGATTTGGCAAACAAGTTTCAGGTCATAAATTGCACTAAATGCAATGTTACAGTAATTCTATTTTCTGATAATGAGTAATAACTATTTTTACCGTTTATACTAAAAGAATTTGAAGTAAAAACAATGTTTGTTTTTAGATAAGTGTGTTTTATAGAAACGTTTTTGTGTTTGTAATAAATTAGGAAAATACTACATTTGCAAAACTATTCAATATTTTGAATCTTTTCCGTGTTAGATCCCATAATTAATGTTTTATAAACTTAGTAATACATATTTGAAACGATGATAATTAGTTACTATACGTATTGAGCATAAAAATAATAATTAGAATACAGCGGTCAAAATGACCGCATCGGCGGTCCTAGTGTTAAGCCAGCGCACTTATTTTATGAGAATGCCAGTGTAATTTTTCAGTAAGTATTGAGAACACGATAACTGTCCACGCCATGTGATAAATAAAACACATAAGTAGGGATGCATCGAAGGACGATGCAAGACGCTTTCGTACTTTTTATCACAAAAAGTGACAATAATAGTGTTTCAAGCTAAATGTTATTTCCCATGTTTTTGGTTCCCGTATTTACAGCAGACCATGCCACTACGGACAACCACCTTTCATGCTTGACAACTGTGCATAAGCATTCCTCAGTGGTATAAGTGGATGGTTCTGGAACCTCCTCCTCCTCGGGCCCTCCTCAGAGGCATCCTCCTCGTCCTCCTCCTCAGGCCCTCCGCAGAGGTCTCCTCACTGTGTGCGCTGGCTAAGAGCGCGACCCTAACCTCACATCCGCCATCTTGGAGGGGCTTAACCTAACTTTTTATGCGTAAGAGAACTAGCCTAACTTCATGGAGAGGCTTAACCTCAGTTTTACAGCCGGATGTCCTTCCTGACGCTTAAGAAAGCGAGTCTAACCTCACATCCGCTATCTTAGAGGGGCTTAACCTAACTTTTAACGCACAAGACAGCAAGCCTAAGCGAATGGAAGGGTCTAACCTCAGTTTTACGTCCAGATGCCCTTCCCGACGCCAATTGCACAAGATGGCGGCCATACACGGCTCCTTATGAGACGCCTTAAGGGTGTTTGCGCAAGATGGTGGCTGCAATATGGCTGCTATACATAGTCTCTTATGAGACTCCCTAGGGGTGCTTGCGCAAGATGGTGGCTACAAGATGGCGGCTATACACCGCTCCTTATGAGACGCCTTAAGGGTCTTGCGCAATATGGCGGTCGCAAGATGGCTGCTGCTCTTATAAAGAAAGCTACCTTAGAGGCCAACGTGCCGTGCTAGAAACAACGGTTCGATTCATTAAATTTGGGCCTTAAATGCAAAATGTTAAATATCTCGAAAACGGTGCGTCGTAGAGCAAAAAGGACACAATTTGTCTGCCTAATACGTAGGTTCGCTGTATCAGGAACATAATAGCATAAGGAAAAAGTAGTCTAATGATGAGATCAACGGTTCGATTCCTACTTAGGCCCTTTGGCATTGGCGGCTATCTAATTCTACAAGATTGCGGCTATACATAGCTTCTTATGAGACGGCTTAAGGGTGCTTGCACAAGATGGCTGCTGGTCTTATGAGACTCCCTAGGGGATGCTTGCGCAAGATGGCGGCTATCTAATTCTACAAGAAGGCGGCTATACATAGCTTCTTATGAGACTGCTTAAGGACGCTTGCACATGATGGCTGCTATACATAGGCTCTTATGAGACTCCCTAGGGACGCTTGCGCAAGATGGCGGCTATACACAGGCTCTTATGAAGAAAGCTAGTTTAGAGGCTACTGCACAAGACGGCGGCTATACATGGGCTGTTATGGCCTTCTCCTCTGTCAAGGTATATCTCTATCGAACAAGTTTAAACATGCTTCGCGAAAGCAACACGTACACGTACACCCAGCCCCCTTGTCAGCGAAATCAACCAATGATGGTTAAAATTCCCGACCATGCCGGGAATCGAACCCGGGACCCCTGTGACCAAAGACCAGCACGCTAACCATTTAGTCATTGAGCCGGACTTCAATAATAATAATAATAATAATAATAATAATAATAATAATAATAATAATAATAATAATAATAATAATAATAATAATAACAATAACAATAAGAAGAAGAAGAAGATGTTTTGCCTTATGTTCCACTAACTACTTTTACGGTCTTTTTTTTTTTTTTTTTGCTATTTGCTTTACGTCGCACCGACACAGATATGTCTTACGGCGACGATGGGATAGGAAAGGCCTAGGAATTGGAAGGAAGCTGCCGTGGCCTTAATTAAGGTACAGCCCCGGCATTTGCCTGGTGTGAAAATGGGAAACCACGGAAAACCACCTTCAGACCTGCCGACAGTGGGGCTCGAACCCACTATCTCCCGATTACTGGATACTTAAGCGACTGCACCTATTTTTACGGTCTTTGAAGACGCCTCTACTCTCCACAACATGAAGTAGATATTACTAGAAATAAGCCCCTCATGTGTATTATAAAATAAACTGGTCTCCGTATAGGCTTTAAAAGAGTGGAAGATGGAGGCTTTCTAGCATTCGCAATCCCGCTCTTAAGCGAGGAAATTGTTTGCTCTCTCTATACGCGCCACCTCTTCCCCATTAATAATCTGATACTGTACTTTCATGGTGTGCTACCTGAGCAAACCTCAGGTCTATTGGACCATCTCGATGTAAACATAAACCGAAAAATTCTCTGATGTTCTTTAATGACATTTTTCCTCCTACGTTCGGATTATTTACTCAGCAAATATGGTATTTTATATTCAAAGTCTGAAACACGAGAGTCCACGTCTCTCGTATTTATATATTGCTATGGACTTCTCTGAATTGCTGTGACTGTTTATTGTGAAACCCTGTCTACAAGAAATAGCAACTTTTTTCATTCGCTAGATTAGGCCTTTCGTCATATTAGCATAGGCTAATATAGGCGAAATATCAAATTTGTCATGCAAGGAGGAGACAAAGCTCATTTTAAGCCTCATGACGCGAAGAACAAAACTCGAATAACCACGCCTTAAGGCCCTAAAACTAATTGTTTTCGAGATATTGCCTCCACACTACCCCCACTGTAGGAATCTGATGAAGAAATTGCCGGCCGTCATCATAGCAGCGTCAGCTCTAGGGTTCTAGAATACAGGTCCGGTGTTCGAAGTAGGCACGTGCGTGAGTGTAGGCTAGGCCAAGGAAAGACTCTGTTTAAACATTTTAAACTCGTAACTAGCGTTAATCTGAGAGATACTTATTGCTACTTATGAAGATAAAGTTGGAATTCAAGAGAACAAATTGAGGCAAGTATTTGTTTATAGGTAGGGGAGTTAGGGATTGAATTAATTTACAAAGGGAGATGTTAATAAAATTTCCAAATTCTTTGTAATCATTTAAGCAAAGGCTAGGAAAACAACATACAGGGAATGTGCCACCTAGGCGACTGCCCTAAATGCAGATCAATTAATTGATTGATTGTTTCTGGATCCAAATCGACATAATGATCGTATATAGCACCACAGTGAACTGTTTACGAGGCCGCTTTCTAACTAGCGTCAATCTGCCGAGATACTCTTGGTTGCTGCAACCGCATTTCCATAGCCTTATCACGATAATGATTGTGAACAGCAGCAAAGTGTTGCTTTCGCTGTTTAAAAGGCCAAGAAATAGAAGGAATATTCTCAAAGAAACCTTGTCTTAGCCAAGCCCATGACCCTCTTCAAGTAATATCAAGTGTTGTTTTTAGGTCATCAGTCCGAAGGCTCGTTGGATCCTCAAATAGCATCACCAAAGGTTTTGCGGTTATAGGAAAACCGCAAAATCCTATAGTGGTGCCAGAATGAGACCTTCTTGGCAGGATGAGGAGTGAGGTAGTTTGCTATTGCTTTCCTCACCGAGCCAGAAAGTGATATTGCAGCACGACCAGCCCTATGAGTATCACCTTTCATAACACTCGGACACACTAGTCTTGTTCTGAATGCCATTACTCAATATTGACATGTATACTCTTTGGGCCTTTCCGTGTGCTATTGTTTTATATATGTTTGTTGGGGACTGATTGTTTTTGTCAAATAATAAACCAGAGATTAAAAATGAAATTAAAATATTATCCACCGACCAACGTCTGGTGGACTGCTTATTCCATTACAGATCTACACCCTCATCAGTCTCAGGACTGTCACATATAGGTAAAGTCTTGCTGTACCAGCCACGGAATCCCCTGACTGTCATGAACCCAGCTATGAATAAGTCTTCGCGTAAAGTATCGTTTGGAAGTTCGAAGTCAAAAGACCAAGAGGATGATCGTTTTCGCTGTAGGATTGTCGAGGCCAGTGAGAAGTTTTCGTTGGAAATAAAAAATAAAATAAAAGGCTATCAGAAATGGGTTCCAAGAAGAATACTGTGTAGGTTGTGTTCGAGAGTTTACTCTGTTGCGGTGGATTTGTTCGGTTGGGAGGCGACACCTAAGGGCATGTTAACCAGTTAAAGCGAAGTGTTCTTAAAATTTTTAGTCCTGCTACTTCTAATTTGTCAGGAGAGTCTTTTTGGGGGGCCTATGAGCAGACGGGGGGTACAGAGTCCATCAACGCTAACTGCGATCAGCAACCTGGTGGTGATGGGGAAGAGCGGGCGATTATGAAATCAGGTGGGCAGAGCGGTGAAGCCGCACTCTGATCTAGATTCTTAGCCTAAGTAATTAGCACAATGTATGTTTATTGTACACAGTTAAATTAATATACAATAAGTAGTCTTAGGTTTCAGGTAATCTACTATATTTTTGTGGATTTGTATGTAAACATTTTTTTAAATATATTAAAATGCGATTTGTTCGGGGCGTCGACCTATGAAGATCTTTTGCCCCTACTTGCACCATATGCGAGGAACCTGCGTGTATTATGTAAATGGCGGAAGTGTTAAGTGTTGAATGTGAGGAAAGTTCACGTTAAGGACGATACAAACATCCAGTCCCCAGACCAGGGATATAAATGATTTACAATTAAAAACCCCTGACCCGGCCGGGAATCGAACCCGGGGCCGTCGGGTGACTGGTGGACGCGTTGTCCCTTACACCGCGGGGCCTAACATGTAAACCCTTACTAGTGGGCAGAAGTAATGATATGTATGCTCTTTGGGGACTGACTGTTATTTTTGTCAAATAATAAACCAGAGAAGTCCGCCTCTGTGGTGTAGTGGTTAGCGTAATTAGCTGCCACCCCCGGAGGTCCGGGTTCGATTCCCGGCTCTGCCACGAAATTTGAAAAGTGGCACGAGGGCTGGAACGGGGTCCACTCAGCCTCGGGAGGTCAACTGAGTAGAGGTGGGTTCGATTCCCACCTCAGCCATCCTGGAAGTGGTTTTCCGTGGTTTCCCACTTCTCCTCCAGGCGAATGCCGGGATGGTACCTAACTTAAGGCCACGGCCGCTTCCTTCCCTCTTCCTTGCCTATCCCTTCCAATCTTCCCATCCCTCCACAAGGCCCCTGTTCAGCATAGCAGGTGAGGCCGCCTGGGCGAGGTGCTGGTCATACTCCCCAGTTGTATCCCCCGACCAAGAGTCTGAAGCTCCAGGACACTGCCCTTGAGGCGGTAGAGGTGGGATCCCTCGCTGAGTCCGAGGGAAAAAGCCGAATCTGGAGGGTAAACAGATGATGATGATGATTAGAAATGAAATTAAGATCTTGTTCTTGGATATATTAAACATCACCCAACCTCAGCAGTGTCCATGCTGTCACAACCATCAATGAGACTGAGACTTCATTGTCAGCTACATTTTGCTGTGGCCTGCACCATGAGACAGATGCAAAATGACTGCATCCATCAAGAAATGGCAACAGGTGGTAATCAAACATCATCACAGTCAAAGAAACTTCAGTGAAATTTATGAATTCCTTCTGTGAAAGTGACACATATTAATGTATATCTAATAGCTTTAGTCCATTGTCTTTATTGACGATCTGGTACTTGTCTCATTTGCGGTAATACAATCTGGCGTGCTTCTGCGTGCAGTTGTCTCATATACAGCAATACGATCAGACGTGTTTCTGTGTTTTATCAAACAGTTTCATACAGCTCATTTAATTCGTCATACACATTAATGCACGAATAGGAGCTTTATTCTGTGTTGTCGTAGTTCATTGGCTCAGCCTGTTTTGACCTCCTCCCTTTTAGATTATTCCTACTTT
The DNA here is from genome assembly GCF_040414725.1 of Anabrus simplex. Lineage (NCBI taxonomy): Eukaryota > Metazoa > Arthropoda > Insecta > Orthoptera > Tettigoniidae > Anabrus > Anabrus simplex. Next base: position 165,342,818 of record NC_090271.1, read on the forward strand.
ATTTCCATATGACCATGTGACATATCATTTTGAAGTATGTACAATATCATTTGACAAGATATAAGGTTAAAAAAAATGAAATGGCGTATGCCTTTTAGTGCCGGGAGTGTCCGAAGACATGTTCGGCTCGCCAGGTGCAGGTCTTTTGATTTGACACCCGTAGGCGACCTGCGCGTCGTGATGAGGATGAAATGATGATGAAGACGACACATAACCCAGCCCCCGTGCCAGAGAAATTAACCAATGATGGTTAAAATTCCTGACCCTGCCGGCAATCGAACCCGGGACCCCTGTGACAAAAGCCCAGCACCCTAACCATTTAGCTATGGAGCCGGACAGATGTAAGGCGAAGGACAAGTTTTACATGCCACTAACTACTTTTACGATTTTCGGTGATGCCGAGATGCCGGAATTTCGCCCCGCGGGTGTTAGTTTACGTGCTAGTAAATCTATCGATACGAGGCTGGTGTATTAGAAGACCTTGGAATACTGAGATGAGCCGGGCTCGAACCCGCCAGCCTGAGCTCAGTAGGCCAGCTAGTGAGCACGCCGAAGCATATTCAGTGAAGTGGCGAATAGTATTGGTCAGGGACCTCACGCAGTGTTAGCAGGCGACAGCTGTGGCTGACTCTTGTAACAGCAGTTAAATATTTCCATAAAACAAAACTGATCATGTTTAGTTCTCTTGTTGGCCGAACTCCCTGTTTTTTTCTGTCAACTGATGGTCCTTGTTTTAAAAATAAATTCTGCAACTTTCTTTCTTATTAAAAATATTTTTGTAACGGGAAGATGACTATCGCACTGTATCTCGTTATATTATATTGCACATGTTCGCAAGCAAGCTCTAAGTTTTACATGATGGGGTGCCTGATAGCCGAGTGACATCGTCTTTGTCTTCCGAGCAAGGTGAGTGCAGTTCGAATATCGGGCAATGTATTTGAGATTTTTGAAATAAAATCTTGTCGCTGCTGCTCGGATTTAATGTAAAAGTAAAGGTCCTGTGGCTGTTATAACGAAATCAAGAGTTACATGAAAGTACAAAAATAATTGTACCTGAGGTACACCTTTCCCGTACATTTGAATTGGGTGCGTTTTAGAAGGCCATCTGTGTTATCAATCTGGAATTATGTATTAGAAGAAGTTTGGACCTTTAATCTTCAGATGACTCTACTATCGACTTATGTGCCCCCTCTAGCGGGAGGACGGACAATTAATTTTTTTCAGGGAATTTAATATTGTATAAGTTCACGAACTTGAAGTGTATTTGGATTTTTTTATGTGTGCTAGGGTTATTAGCACTTCTATAAGTTCCTTCTTCCTTAAATTATTAACCAATCATAAATTTTTGTAAATATTTTTGTAGCCAATTAGAATTGGGGGTATGTATAGGCATTCTGCCTAGAGAGTTCTGGAACATTCCCCTCTGCTATATAAGCTGGACGTTTGTGGGCCATGTTGTCTACTTCACCGCTCCAGTCTAGAGTGCATACGGTGTTAGTGCAGGCAGGGGCAGTCTTTCCCATCGTCGAAAGGCCTACCTGCTCAAGGTAATGGCAGACATCTTTTAAAAATGTGATAGCACCAGAAAGTTAACTTGAGGGGAAGGTTTCAAAATCCCTCCCTAATGTAAATTTCTAAAGTTCAATATCACCTTTTAAATTTTTAATTTTTAGGCAAGTCTAAAGACTCTATTCAAATCCTTGCTGGGAAATATGTGATTTAGGGAATAAAAAGTGTTTACTCCTTATTAATTCCTATTCAGCTTCGTATGATGGTGGCTATGATTTTTAAAAACTCTAAATGTTTAACTCTATTTTGAAACTTAATATTTCGCCGTCTAGTCACCATCTGTAACATCGGGCCATAAGCCCATATAGGATTTTAGGTGTTTTTCCAGTGTATTTCAAAAGGAGTGCAAGTGCTTCGCCTCCTAGCATTTTGCTCATGGCCGATTTCTTAAACCTTTTCTTTGTACACTAAGGCCATTGAGAATAGGCACTTATTGCCTCTGTTTAAAGTGTCACTAATTGTGGATGAGTGTGTAACAGACTGTCGAGCAGAAATTATAGTAAACCCTGTTTTCGAAGTGATCTCATGTGTTACGATTGAGCTTGACACATTCAAACAGATATGTACTTTCAAGTGCTTGCAGCAATCACTAAGCATAAACCGACCAAGTTCGACGTAAAGTAAGCAAAGGGACTCAAGAAATACTTGCCGATGCGGGGGGAAAGAGGACTCAGCAGAGCAGTGCGCAGGGAAGGGCGTAAAGTGAGGTAACACCAATATTTAAATGTCGTGTCTAGAATAACCAGATAGCAGTGACCACATCCCAAATCAAGTGGTGATTTCAATTATGGGGCCTTTCCCCAGAGGAACTATCGCGGTAGGGACACGTGGAAAAGGGGGGGGGAAAGGGGAACACCCAAGAAAACTCCCACAAGCACAGGTTTCAAAAATGAACACATATATTAAAACAACTCCAAGAAATAACAATTGTTTACACTATAAGAATGAGAACTTCGACCATTTGATACACCATTAAAGTGGGAAATTGTACAAATTATCAACAGGTTTTCTCTCCTTTTTTTTTGTTTAGCGCCCGTATCTTAAAGGGGTAATCACCAAACCACAATAGAGCTTGGGGGGGGGGGGCAAGCACGAAACCAGAATAAAATTTTATACCAATGTTCACGCGAATGCCACAAAAGTAGCAGGGAATTATGGAAACAGGAACAAGAAAATTAACATTAGTTAAAATGAATTTTTCCAGTGCTCACAAAGGTACGTAATAAAAGAACAGGCTATCCCCCTAAAACTAAGGCACACCTTTTTTTTAAAGCAAGTAGACACCAGAATAATCGAAAGGCACACGCCAGATGAAGTGTAAAAATTTAGCAGAGCACCAAGCTACAAATTTATTAATATGTTACTAGAGGTACGAAAGGTAGACGAAAAGAAGGAAAAATCGGGAAAGAGATTCAAGCAGGGAAAGGGGGTTGACCAGGGTACGATGTCCGCTCCAAACGAGAGAAAAGGTTCCAGCACAACTGTTCAAAACTTGAAGCCCAGCACGCTTCCTCCTTCATATTTCCATCATAAAGTCAAAGTCAATAATTTGGCACCGTGAAATTTCGCTGTGTCCTGAAGGGACGATAGTTCAATATCGAAGCGTTATTCAAGCCCATGTGATGAATGAGAGGGCAAAAAAATGAATGGTAAATAATTACAGTAAAAGTCTGCTCACCCAACACGTAACGGAGAACCAAGTAAAGTCCAAATGCACTCGGACCAGCCGGTGCAGGGCTTGAGCTCCCACTGCCGATTACAACACCAAGTCACACCTGATCGCCGGACAGGAGAAAGCGGCGAGTATATATACACGGAGCGAAGCGAGCTCGAGAACACACTAGAACTAGGTGACGTCACAGAGATTGCGCGTGGCGGTGTAGCAGATGAAGCAGTGGTGAGACAGCATAGCAAGCAGAAGGTTCATAAAGCAGCGCAATATAGTGTGCACTAAAATCAAGACGGAGAAGCAGCCATAAGGTAGGCGAAGTTGAGCTCGTAACATACTCCCACCACCAGGAGAAATCCGAAGGATTGGTGTCCAAGGTTGACGAGACGGCAAATGAGAGCAGAAGATGGTGAAAGCAGTACCGGTGGTCCAAAGCGATGCGGACGAAGATGAAGAGTGGCGGAGATCCAACTGCGGCGAAAACGATGACAGGCAAAAAGGCAGAACCGACGAAAACTTGAAGACAGTAGAAGCACCAGGTCCCACGTAGTCTGAAGGAAGCGCGGTCTCAGGGCCAGACAGGAAGACGCAGCATCATAGGAAAGAAGAAATAAAGAGAATAAGTCACCAAAGAAAATAAGAGGAGAATAAGGGGGAAAAGGACGGGGGGAAAGGGGAGAGCAAGAAAACAAACAGGATGATTTAAATGATCAAACCAAATTATCTAGTGCTCTGCATAACAATATGACAGTAAAAAAAAAAATTTCCAATATTTATCAATAATATACCCCAAAGGGATAACAAGACAAAACTTAGTTAAAAGAGGGGGAGGATCAGGCATGAAATTTTCGGCAGTGGGAGAAGAGCTGGGTGAGCAGAGACAAGGGAAAAAAAAATATTAAGAAATATGAAGGAAGGAGAGTAATGGACAGCAAATTAATATCGTAAAGCCAAGAAAATACAAAAGGAATAAAAGAACCGATCAATACCCCTCTCCCGCCCCACAGAAAAAAAGGGAAACGTAGGGATTAGGTATGGAAGGGCTTTAGTCGAGAAAAATGAGCCTTTCGGAGATCAGTAGGGGATTCCACAGACTGAAGCTGAACAGTATTGGGCGAGGGAAAAGAAAGAATACGAAAGGGACCCAGCCAACGAGGGGAGAGTTTAGCCGAAATATTCTGAGGTGCAGAGCTAAATGGATGATTTTTAAGAAGAACTAAATCAAACAACTTAAATTTAGAAGGTAAGGCACGAGAATTACACAGATTTTTATGAACTTTACTGGCCTGAAGGAGCTTTTGATAAGCGGAATACAATTGGGAGTGATTAAGACGATCGGAGGGTGTATCCAAAAGCGAGGGGAGATCCCACGTAAGGGCAAGGGGGGTATTCAACTCACGGCCAAGAAAGAGTTTAGCCGGTGTACAACCGGTAGAAGAATTGATGGTGGAGTTGAGGGCGAGCACAAAAGAAGGGAGTTCGGTATCCCATGATTTCTGGTTATGGGAGTGAAAAATAGATAGAAATGTTTTAAGGTTACGGTGGTAGCGTTCGACGGTATTTGCCTGAGGATGATAGGGGGAAGTACAAACCTTTTTTATGCCAAGAGAAAAACAAAAATTATAGAACTGTCTAGAGGTGAAAATCGAAGCATTATCAGAAATGAGAACTTTAGGGAGGCCAGTGATAGGAAAAATGTAATTGAACAAAAGATTAATAACAATTTGTGAAGAGATATTTCTCAAAGGACGAACAATAAGAAATTTAGAAAACCCATCTAACAGAGTAAAGATGTATGAATTGGACTTAGAGGATTTAACAATAGGCCCAACAATGTCAATGTAATACTTTTCAGCCGAGTAAGTGGCGGGAGAAGCGGCATAGGAGCCGTAAGGAAGGTGATTTAACGGTTTATGTTTCTGACAAGAAGGGCAAGATCGAACCCACGAAAAAATGTCTTTACGCATCTGCGGCCAAAAAAATTGGGAGGCAAGGCGAGCGTAGGTCTTAGCTCTCCCAAAGTGGCCGCCGATAGGCGAATCATGAAAATATTGAAATACCATAGACCGGAGAGTGGAAGGAAGAACCAGACGAGGAGTAGCCTTAGGAGTAGGTTTAAAAAGAAGGAGTTGGTGGTGGACCCGAAAAGGGCCAGAATAATCAGGAGAAGTAATTTCTTGGGAAATTTGTTGACAGTAGGGGTCATGCTGTTGATGGTGCAAGCAAGATTGAAAAGAGAGGGGAAAGTTAGTTAAGGAAGAGACGGAAATAACAGAGTTAATAGGAAGGGAATCAAGTTCGGAAGGTTGAAGCTGGTGGTCATCAAAGAGACGAGAAAGGGCATCGGCAACAGAGTTATTATAACCGGAAACGAATTTTAAAGAGAACCTGAAACGAGACAGGCGGAGTAACCAACGACCAGTACGACCAATTTTGGGGGCATTATGTAAGAGCCAAGAAAGGGCCTGGTTATCAGTGCTGACAATAAACTCGCGATGGTCGAGATATTCAGAAAAGTGTTCTATTGAGAGAATAAGAGCCAGGGCTTCCTTTTCGTAAGTAGAATACTTTTGTTCAGCAGGGGATAACAGGCGACTAAAGTAGGCCACGGGGAGCGTACGGTCATTAATAGTTTGTTGAAGGACAGCACCAATGGCAATGTCTGAGGCATCGGTAGATAATTCAAAAGTAAAATTAAAATCAGGAATTTGTAAGAGGGGAGCATGAGATAGTTTCGATTTAAGAAGATCAAAGGCCATTTGTTGCTGAGGGGACCAGTGAAATTTGACCCCTTTTCTTTTGAGTTTATTCAATGGATCAGCAATAGATGAAAAATTAGGGATGTATTTGGCATAGAAGCCAACCATTCCCAAAAAGGAACGTAAATGTTTCAAGTTCGTAGGAGGGGGTATCTTATTAATGGCAGAGACACGATCAGGATCAACAGCAATGCCATCAGAACTCAATATGTGGCCAAGAAATTTAATCGAAGTTTGGGCGATCAAAACTTTAGAAGGATTAACGGTGAGGCCGACATTGCGAAGACGAGTAAGGACTTCGCGTACATGAGACAAATGTGAGTCAAAATCCGGAGAAAAAACTAAGATATCATCAACAAAAGGAAAAAGATACTTATACTTAATGTCAGCAAAAAGGGAGTCAACAAAGCGCTGCATTATTTGGGAGCCAAGATTAAGGCCAAAGGGAACTTTTTTAAATTGATAGAGCCCAGTAGGAGTAATGAATGCCGTATACCGAGAACTGAGGTCATCTAAGGGAAGTTGATTGTAAGCAGAATTGAGATCGAAAATTGAAAAAAATTTGGAACCGGAAAAATGTTGGAATGCCGAATTTAATTTAGGCATCGGATAGGCGTCATAGACGATTTTCTCATTAAGCTTCCTATAATCCACAATAAATCTCGCAGAACCATCAGGCTTGGCGACCACAAAGGCAGGTGAAGCATAATCGGAAGATGATGGAATAATAGTATTATCTTTAAGCATTGTTTGAATCAATTGATTTAAAGTGTTCATCCGAGGAGGGCTAAGAAAATAGGGAGAAGAACGGACAGGGGTAGAATCCACTAGATCAATATGTGCAAAAAAATTCTTAACCGTGCCCAAATTAGGGGTAATAACGTCAGAGAACTCAGTGAGCAAAGCTTGAACCTGGTCAGAATGAATAGAGTTAATAGCAGGAAGTAGAGAATGTGAACGAGAGGGAAAATCAGAGATATTAATCAACGGAACAGACTTGTGTGAAAAGGAAAAGGAAACTTTGGACTGGGCAGAGTCAAGAAGAAGACCAGTATGTGAAAAGAAATCATAACCTAAGATAACCGGGAAGGACAAGTCCTCCACAATCTGAAAAGTGAAAGGCCAAGAAAGGTGCTGGAGTTTAATATGTAACAAGATACTACGCAAAATTTTTAAGGGTTGATTAGAGACTGAAAGACATCGAAGGGGAGGTGGAAGATATTGCAGATGAGGATCATTGTGAAGTAAATCGCTATAAAATCGGGAACTAATGAGTGACACTGTCGCCCCAGAATCTATGAGCGCAACAGAAGGAAGTTTATTAACTGTGAGCATAACATGACAACTCGGGGGTGAGAGAGAAATAGAATTATGAAGGGATTGGGAAGATGGGGATACGGAGGTAAGCTGGGAGGAATGAGGCAGATTTTCCCTATGTGAACGCCTACTGCCTAAGGACGCGGGTGGAAGGCGTTTCCCGAAGGCGAATTAGTACATTGACGGGCAATATGGCCCGGTAATTTACAACGATAACAGGTTATAGGAGGACGGACACTAAGGGTAGGTACGGCAGACAAAGAAGAACATAAAGGAGGAGCAGGGATCGGTGGGGGAGAGACGGAAGCATAGTAGGAACGATCCCCTAGAGAATGTATCATATGTTGTTGAGCAAGATTGTAGAGTTGAAAAAGGGAAACGGGGGGGGTGGGGTAAGAACATTAAAAAGCATGCGGAATGATGGAGCGGCATAAAACTGAATAATAGATATCAGTTCGGAAGTATTATATGAAACATTCAAAACGTCACTGTAAGTGATGATAGAGTCCAAATAGTCGTGCGCGGGTTCATTGGGTAGCTGGTGGCGTCTGATGAACTCTGTACTTAGTTTGTAACGGACTTCTAAGGGCAAGAAATAATTGTGTATCGCATGTCTCAATTCATACCAATTTGTAAAATTCGACATATTATCCAACCAAAAGGTGGAGAAAAAACCCGTAGTTTTGGTGGATAAGAGACCAATTAATTGGGGAAAGGAGGCAACTTTTATATTTAAGAACTTACGAACCGAAAACAGCCAAATGGTAAGATTTCGGGGATCTGTTGCGGATAATTGGGGAACTTGTAATAACGACTGCGTAATGATTTGTACATTAAGTGCATTATCAACAGAGGGGGTAGTAGGTACTGGGGGTTGAGAATAAGGAGGGGGCGACAGGGCCATGTGATGTAGTAAAACGGAAGGTTTAGTATCATCGGATTGCAAATGAGGTGTATGGGTTGAGGAAGACGGGTATAGGGAAGGAGAAGATGGGGCAGACGAAAAAGAAATTAGATTCGGTACAGGAGGGTTAGGTAATGATAAATTTGGTGTTAGCGGAGAAGATAGTACGGAAGAGTCATCCCCTAAAGGGAAATTATCGGAAAAACAAGCCATGAATGAAAGCACACAAAGGAATGAAGCAGTCAAAATAGGAAGTACTCTGCTACCATTTTGTTACGATTGAGCTTGACACATTCAAACAGATATGTACTTTCAAGTGCTTGCAGCAATCACTAAGCATAAACCGACCAAGTTCGACGTAAAGTAAGCAAAGGGATTCAAGAAATACTTGCCGATGCGGGGGCAAAGAGGACTCAGCAGAGCAGTGCGCAGGGAAGGGCGTAAAGTGAGGTAACACCAATATTTAAATGTCGTGTCTAGAATAACCAGACAGCAGTGATCACATCCCAAATCAAGTGGTGATTTCAATTATGGGGCCTTTCCCCAGAGGAACTATCGCGGTAGGGACACGTGGAAAAGGGGGGGGGGAAGGGGAACACCCAAGAAAACTCCCACAAGCACAGGTTTCAAAAATGAACACATATATTAAAACAACTCCAAGAAATAACAATTGTTTACACTATAAGAATGAGAACTTCGACCATTTGATACACCATTAAAGTGGGAAATTGTACAAATTATCAACAGGTTTTCTCTCCTTTTTTTTTTGTTTAGCGCCCGTATCTTAAAGGGGTAATCACCAAACCACAATAGAGCTTGGGGGGGGGGGGCAAGCACGAAACCAGAATAAAATTTTATACCAATGTTCACGCGAATGCCACAAAAGTAGCAGGGAATTATGGAAACAGGAACAAGAAAATTAACATTAGTTAAAAGGAATTTTTCCAGTGCTCACAAAGGTACGTAATAAAAGAACAGGCTATCCCCCTAAAACTAAGGCACACCTTTTTTTTTTTAAAGCAAGTAGACACCAGAATAATCGAAAGGCACACGCCAGATGAAGTGTAAAAATTTAGCAGAGCACCAAGCTACAAATTTATTAATATGTTACTAGAGGTACGAAAGGTAGACGAAAAGAAGGAAAAATCGGGAAAGAGATTCAAGCAGGGAAAGGGGGTTGACCAGGGTACGATGTCCGCTCCAAACGGGAGAAAAGGTTCCAGCACAACTGTTCAAAACTTGAAGCCCAGCACGCTTCCTCCTTCATATTTCCATCATAAAGTCAAAGTCAATAATTTGGCACCGTGAAATTTCGCTGTGTCCTGAAGGGACGATAGTTCAATATCGAAGCGTTATTCAAGCCCATGTGATGAATGAGAGGGCAAAAAAATGAATGGTAAATAATTACAGTAAAAGTCTGCTCACCCAACACGTAACGGAGAACCAAGTAAAGTCCAAATGCACTCGGACCAGCCGGTGCAGGGCTTGAGCTCCCACTGCCGATTACAACACCAAGTCACACCTGATCGCCGGACAGGAGAAAGCGGCGAGTATATATACACGGAGCGAAGCGAGTCGAGAACACACTAGAACTAGGTGACGTCACAGAGATTGCGCGTGGCGGTGTAGCAGATGAAGCAGTGGTGAGACAGCATAGCAAGCAGAAGGTTCATAAAGCAGCGCAATATAGTGTGCACTAAAATCAAGACGGAGAAGCAGCCATAAGGTAGGCGAAGTTGAGCTCGTAACACATGTAAAATTTGGATAAGAAATTTGTGCCTTTGAAAGGCCGGACTGTAGTAAATTTTCGAGCTTAGTCTCCTAAGGTGTAATTGAGCGGAGCAATTAAGCTCTTTCAAATAGTTAACCTGAGGAACTTTAGGGCTACAAAGCTCATCTCTTTGAACTTATTGTGTCAACAATTATCTCTGTGGTACCTGATTGTTTTACGACTTTAAATCATTATTGTTATAAGAGCCGGCGAGCTCACTGTAGTTCCATTTAACTGTTATTTTTTGTTGTTCATCAAAGTTTAAAGTCAGAAAAAAGAAAAAAAGAAAATTTCAGAATTAAGTGTTTTAAATTATGCTCTCATCTTTTCTCTGTACACCCATTCTCCCCGGCACCTCTTACACTTCTGGAATCCACGATATTCCCGTAATAAGAATAAGAATAATGTTATTTGCTTAACGCCCCACTTGCTACTTTATTACGGTTTTCGGAGATGCCGAGATGCTGGAATTTAGTCCCGCAGGAGTCCTTTTACGAGCCAGTAAATCCACCGACGCGAGGCTGACGTACTTGAGCACCTTAAAATACCACCGGACTGAGCCAGGATCGAACCTGCCAAGTTGGGGTCAGAATCCAGCGCCTCAACCGTCTGAGCCACTCAGCCCGGCATAAAACTACTAGAAAGATTATATGGGATAGCGTTGTTAGTGATGGTGCTGATTATTATTCTTAGAGGAATAAAACTGGACAACTTTCTTGTCTTAACACTAATCAAAAAGGAAAGAGGAAGAATGGCAGAAGAAAGATAAGGGCCACGAAGGGCGTGAACATGAAAGACTCACTTGGCTTCGAGAGCCTAACACCGTGGATGTCGAAAGAAAACAAGAGTTGATCATGAAAGGTCAGATAGGGAGGAGAATAGGGAGCAGGCTGACACATGTAAATGCAAGCTAGGAGCCGTGTGGTCCACGACCCTCACTCCCAAGTTGAGAACCCCTGGGGTTCCCTTTTAGTCGCCTTATACAATAGGAGTGTATTGTACCGCCCGCACCCAGAGAGGGTAACGAATGGGGGATGTAGTTGAGGAAGACAGTCAGTCGAGCTCTAGCTCTCAGTAGGACGGGAAGTACGCAGAGTAGACAGTGAATTAGGAAAGAGTTCTCAGCAACAGACTTCATTTCTGTACTTTAGTGTGACGTAGTAAGGTTTCCTCTTATATTTCAATATGCTACACGATCTTCTAAACGCCAATTTATCCATCACCTCCATCCTTCAAGCATCATTTTAAGATTTACACACAAGGGTTGTCCAAATGGAACTAATACTTTAGTACGAGCATCATTTTTTGAAGAAAGAGTATGCGTGTATCGGTAGATGGCTACGTATATCAGGAACAAATTTTCTTTTCTTTTCTTTTCTTTTCTTGTAAGTTGCTTTACGTCGCACCGACACAGATACATCTTATGGCGACGATGGGATATGACAGGGCTAGGAGTGGGAAGGAAGCAGCCGTGGCCTTAATTAATGTACAGCCCCAGCACTTGCCTGGTGTGAAAATGGGAAACCACGAAAAACCATTTTCAGGACTGTCGACAGTCGGGTTTGAACCCACTATCTCTCGAATACTGGATACTGGGGAACAAATTTTGGTATCGCTGGAAAGTCTTAGTGTGCTGTGGGTACGGAATCCATGTATCTAGGTACGTTTTTACCATGAGTTCATTCAGAATTGTCCAGCATCGGTGAGAGATGGTGTTAGTGCAGCCGACATTTACCTTCCTATCAAGGAAATGAGGCATCTAGTATCAAAACCGGCCAAGTCACTCAAGGCATATTTTTCAATATGGACGAAAAACCTGTAGAGACAAAGCAATTATGGTCAGAAAAGATTTTTTTTCACAGTTATATCCTTAATGGTTTAATATTTAAGTTCCGCTGTTTTGAGAAATCTAACTCATAATTAACACATCTTTTTTGTTAACTTAAATTTTGACTTGGCAGTTTTTGTTGCAGTTTTGTACAATTTCACAAGGTATGAAAGTAAATCTTTCAGTTCTCCACTCGGAACAATATCCACATTACAGCACACAATAATGACAAAATACGAGCACACCGGAAATAGGATTGCTTTGGCACCAATGACGGCAAGAAGCCCGCAAATACGTAAATCAGTGTTGCAAACGAACAAAAAACAAAATATAATGACTTCAAAGAATATACATTATAAGGAACGATTTTGCCTACTGATATTATCCCATTGTTGCTTAATGTAACAACACAAGATTCCAGATAATAATGCTGCATCATAAAGATTGTCGCTTGTTCCTTGATTTGGCCGGTTTTGAATTCACTGGCTGCATGACTTGGCCGATTCTGTTGCACGACCGAGAATTCAGTGGTCTATAACATGAAGACATGGACGCTTTTAAAGCATATTATTGTTTCACCTGATAGTGCTATACTTCTACTTCGAATTGATAACCTTAACTCATTTTCGTAAATTTTGTGACTTGGCCAGTTTTGATACTATACGCCTCAAATGTACGAGACTGAGTGCGTATCACACTGTACAATGTTGAGATGGTACTGGGAATATCATCAGGGATGAGTAAGGACGTGCCAAAACTAGGCCAGGTACCGTCGATAGTCTTGTTGAAACAGGTGTCGCAATAGGATAGTTGCTAACTATCTTAATATGATGGTCATACGATTGGATTGGCTAAAATAACGTTTTCGATTGGAGGATTGTTTGTGATCGGGTCATTTCCGGTCTTCTATCGGCTTTGCGTGTGTGATGCGATTAGGCCGCGTCATATTCCATCCGACCACCCTAGCGAGCGTTCGCGCTCGGGGACTAGTTCCTCTCGGGAACTCCAGTTCTTATTGGTAAGTGCTAATTTCATGTTTTCTGATTACGTTTGATTTTACTTAATTCCTTTTGTGTTTTGGTATTTTCGCGTTTAATGTAATTTTCAATGTTTTAAATTCAACGTGTCTGAGTTTGACCTAGATTCCCGTTGTTTCCTCTTTCAATTCTTTCACCTGCATTTTTAATAGACAACACCTGGTAACTCTGCATAATCTTACGATGTAAAATCTTGTGTTTCAAAGTTACTTAAGAATCCAGATTATGTCTTGATTTCGGTTTCGTGGATCTGTATCTTTGTTCAACTCTATTCAAATATCCTTGGTTTTAATATGTTAAGTATCTGCTAATCTGCAGTTTCTTTATTTGTTTCTTTTGAAGTTGTATTTTGTTAATTTTAATAATATTACGAGTTTCGAGGTGGATGGTCGTGAACCTTTTCTTCCCCATAACGTCATACCTTCCTGCGGACCTCAATAGGGCTCCTGCACGTTCCACAATCCTACCTTAGTTGTCATTAGTAGGCCTGTAAGTTTCCATTCCATTTGGTTCAATTTTACTTTATCTGTCACGTTTCCAAGCTTTGGTGTGTATCCGCCGCTATTGAGTCATTTTACTATTTCCTGATTCATATTAAGTGTCAGTATTATTATTTCCGAGGTCAGTGACAGAATTTACCCCGCACGTATTGTTGGAAAGCGCGAGGCTAGTCTCCGGCCACCTATGTCTTTCTCGACAGACTGTTGAGCGTGTTATGACCAGTGGATGCATGAGGCTATGCACACACGGAGACCGAGCTCAGGACGCCCTGACTGACCACCGTGAGAGGATCCACCGAGAAGCACATGCAGATCCAATCGTTAGTCCTGCACCATCCAGAGACAGGCAGCACCATCGTTACGGGTCCCTGTGTTGGCCTGAACCATTTCCAGGCGCTTCCCTGTAGGGAATTTGGCCTCACCTTGCCCATTACGTGTCATCCCATTGACGCCTGCCCATCATCATCCTCCGTTTGCAATGGTGTCAGGAACGAGAAACCTGGACAGCTACAGACTGGAACCGGGTTATCTTTAGTAATGAATCCAGATTCTCTTTGTGCTCTGACGACGGTCATGTTCGTGTCTGGAGACCTCCTGGGTTTGCTGTGGCGTGATGGTATAGGGGGGCAATGACTTCAACGGACGGTCACACCTAGTAGTGATAAGACGGTCTATGACGACGCGGTGATACGTGCAGGACATTCTTCGATGAAGGATTGAGTGGCATCGTAGTCAGGGTCAACAGCAAGGATAGAATAGTGCTAATGGGAGATTTCAATGCGAGAATTGGAAATAGAACTGAAGGATGCGAACGAGTGATTGGTAAAAGTGGGGAAGATATAGAAGTTAATACGAATGGGAGGCGTTTGCTGGACATCTCTGCTAGTACGGGTTTAGCAGTTACGAATACATTCTTCAAGCATAAGGCTATTCACCGCTACACATGGGAGGGTAAGCGTACCAAATCCATAATAATTATGTACACGAGTGATTGTTTATCAGTATATCTTAACGGACTTATTCAGGAAATATGTTAGAAATGTATGGATTTTCCGATGACAGAGACCACTATCTGATCTGTAGTGGACTAAATATCTGTGGGCCTAGGATAGGGAAAGTGAAATCTCTCTGCAAACGAATAAGGGTAGAAAATCTCCAGGACGAGGAAAGCAGATAGAAGTATATGGATATGATTAGTGAGAAGTTCACAACAGTGGACAGTAAGCAGGTTCAGGATACAGGTAGAGAATGGGTGACATAGGGATATCGTAGTAGAAACATCAAGGGAATGCCTAGTAATAACTGTGTGTAAATATGGGAAAAAGCGAACGTCTTGGTGGAGTGAGAGAAGCTTGAAGCTTGTAAACGTAAAAAAAAAAAAAAAAAAAAAAAAGGCTTATCATAACTGGCTCCAAACATCCAAACAAGGACTGATGCAGACAGGGAATTGTACATAGTTGAAAGAAACAGAGTGAAACTAACAGTTGTTGAATCCAAAAAGAAGTCGTGAGAAGATTTTGGTAGTAACGTGGAAAGTCTAGGTCTAGCAGCAGGGAAACCTTTCTGGACAGTAATAAAGAATCTTAGGAAGGGAGGGAAAAAGGAAATGAACAATATTTTGGGTAATTCAGATGAACTCATAATAGATTCCAGGGAATCACTGGACAGGTGGAGGAAATATTCTGAAAATCTTCTCAACGTATCAGGAAATCTTCCTGGTGGTGTCGCGCGAACAACCGAGCTCGTGGGGAGGATGAAAATGATGTTGTGAAATTACGCTTTAGGAAGTGGAAAGGATGTTAAATATACTCCATTGTCATAAAGCAGCAGGAAGAGATGAAATTAGATCTGAAATGGTGAAGTATAGTGGGAAGTCCGGGATGAAATGGCTTCATAGAGTAATAAGATTAGCATGGGGTGTTGGTAAGGTACCTTCAGATTGGACAAAAGCATTAATTGCATCTATCTATAAGCAAGGGAACAGGAAAGATTGCAACAACTATCAAGGTATATCACTGATTACTATACCAGGCAAAGTATTCACTGGCATCTTAGAAGGGAAGGTGCGATCAGTGGTTGAGAGGAAGTTGGATTAAAACCAGTGTGGTTTCAGACCACAGAGGGGCTGTCAGGATCAGATTTTCAGTATGCGCCAGGTAATTAAAAAATGCTACGAGAGGAATAGACAGTTATGTTTATGTTTCGTAGATCTAGAGAAAGCATATGGCAGGGTACCGAAGGAAAAGATGTTCACCATACTGGGGGACTATGGGGTTAAGGGTAGATTATTAAAATCAAGCAAAGACATTTATGTTGACATTGGGCTGCAGTGAGAATTGATGGCAGAATGAGTTCTTGATTCAGGGTACTTACAGGGGTTAGACAAGGCTGTAATCTTTCACCCTTGTTGTTCGTAGTTTACATGGATCATCTGCTGAAAGGTACTGTATAAAGTGGCAGGGAGGGATTCAGTTAGGTAGAAATATAGCAAGCAGTCTGGCCTATGCCGACGACTTGGTCTTAATGGCAAATTAAGCCGAAAGCCTGCAGTGTAATATCTTGCAAAATGAAAATAGGTGCAATTAGTGTGGTATGAAAATTAGCCTTTCGATGACTAAATTGATGTCAGTAGGTAAGAAATCCAAGAGAATTGAATGTCAGATTAGTGATACAAAGCTTGAACAGGTTGACAATTTCAAGTATTTAGGATATGTGATCTCCCAGGATAGTAATGTAATAAGTGAGATTGAATCAATGTGCAGTAAAGCTAATGCAGTGAGCTCGCAGTTGTATTCTGTAAGAAGGAAGTCAACTCACGGATTAAACTATCTTTACATCAGTCTGTTTTAAGACCATCTTTGCTTTACGGGAGTGAAAGCTGGGTGGACTCAGGAAATCTTATTCGTAAGTTAGAATCAACAGATATGAAGGTAGCAAGAATGATTACTGGTGCAAACAGGTGGGAACAATGGCAGGAAGGTACTCGGAATGAGGAGATAAATGTTAAGTTAGGAATGAACTCGATGGATGAAGCAGGCTGCCACCAAGCGCCGATAAATTTATGCGGTGGCCACGCCTTCTTTCCATAGGAACCAATCCGTACATCGCTCCCTGATGGTTGCTTTCCATGTTGTCTACTCCTACGCTGACAGTGTTGTTATGAAATGGCAATGACGAGTGCATTCGTCGGTCCCTGTGCGTGTGGTGCTACCAAATGTTGGAACAAGACACTAGTTACACGTCACCACCTTCAGAAGTGAAATTAGAACCATACCCGGGCGTACAAAAAATAAAGTGTAAAACAATATAGTACGCCTCTCGTAATAATAATAATAATAATAATAATAATAATAATAATAATAATAATAATAATAATAATAATAATAATAATGATAATATACCGAGCTCGATAGCTGCAGTCGGTTAAGTGCGGCCAGTATCCAGTATTCGTGAGATAGTAGGTTCGAACCCCACTGTCGGCAGCCCTGAAGATGGTTTTCCGTGGTTTCCCATTTTCACACCAGGCAAATGCTGGGGCTGTACCTTAATTAAGGCCA
This sequence comes from Anabrus simplex, assembly GCF_040414725.1. Taxonomy (NCBI): domain Eukaryota; kingdom Metazoa; phylum Arthropoda; class Insecta; order Orthoptera; family Tettigoniidae; genus Anabrus; species Anabrus simplex. Next base: position 165,359,729 of record NC_090271.1, read on the forward strand.
CGGCCGCTTCCTTCCCACCCCTAGCCCTTCCCTGTCCCATCGTCGCCATAAGACCTATCTGTGTCGGTGCGACGTAAGGCAACTAGCAAAAAAAAAAGTAACAATAATAATAATAATAATAATAATAATAATAATAATAATAATAATAATAAAGAAGAATGTGAACCTTTGAGTTACTTTTGGAAAGAAGAATATGCATATCACGGATTTTAACAGATTTCACTACTTTGACAATATGTACCGGTAAATGTTTATCTTCTCTCTACTACTTTATGCGCAGGAATTACCGCCAACTGACACCCAAGACTAGAACACATGATTCTTTGTGTCCGTTACCAACATTGTGGTTAGTAAAATTCCCGCGGTCTCCGTGGCTGATCACAAGTCCGCTTAATCTTAATTCCGTGGAAGTGTTCTCATCACTACGTAATAGTCGTTAACTTTGAAGAGTACAGCTAGATGCATCTCTCAAGAATGGCCTGGGCTTTCTTGAGAGAACACGACATTATAAGTAATTTGAATAAATAGCATTTATAAAGACGGAGAAATGTAACATGAGATGGTTGTTAGGGAGCAGTAATGAGAATATTTTATATTCGTTAGCGAGGGGAAGAAGAAAATGCGAGATATTTTATTTGTCAAGAGGAAGACGTGAACTTGAAAGTATTATGGTATACCTTACCATCTGGACGTACTTCAATGAGAATCAGCAGGAGTTCTTTCACGTGCCAGTCATCTACTGACACGAAGCTGACGTATTTGAACACTTTCAAATACCACCGGACTGAGCTAGGATCGAACCTGCCACGTTCGAATCAGAAGGCCAGCGCCTCAGTCGTCTGGGCTATTCAGCCCGGCGTCAGCTGTTGGGATATATTGGTCAACAGGCCCGTGTACTTTACTGTACGTAAGCTCGAATCATCCCGGACTGAATAGCTAAGACAGTAGAGCGCTGACCTTCGTACCAGGGTTCGATCCCGGTTCAGTCCGGTTGTATTTCAAGCTGTTCGAGTAAGTTAGTCCTCGTATCGGTAAATTTGCTTGCACGTAAAAGTATTTCTATAGGACAGTATTCCGGCGCCACGACGTCTCCAAAACCCCTAAAAGAAGTTAGTAGGGCCTAAAACAAATATATCGGGGGAGTTGGCCGTGCGGTTAGGGGCGCGCAGGTGTGAGCTTGCATTAGGGAGATAGTGGGTTCGAACCCCACAGTCGGCAGCCCTGAAGATGGTTTTCCATGGTTGCTCATTTTCACACCAGACAAATGCTAAGGCTCCACCTTAGATAAGGCTTCCTTTCCCCAGGCCTATCCTATCACATCATCGGTGCGACGTAACGCAAACATAAAAGAATGTAAAACCAATAACAGTTTGAAGCCCATTGTCGGCAACTCTGAAGATGTCTTTCCGTGGTTTCCCATTTTCACTCCGGGATGGACGTATTTGTTCTTCTCGCCGTACATGCTGCTCATAACATTCTCCACCACCATCACACCTCAAAGGCATCTATTCAACTCCTGTCTTTAGTCCTAACGGTCCAAGTCTCACAACCGTATAAGACAAACGAGACAGAACACCAGATATTCAACCACACGCATCTTCGTAGTTCGTGATATTGCCTGGCTGTCATATCTTAAGGAGTTAAAACCACAGAGTTAGTAAATAATACACTAGAGGTAGCACTGGCGCTGCAGTCGCGTGCGAAGTTGAACGAGCGCGCTGTTTGGCAAAAGCTGGATTGTTTGGCACTGTCACTACTGGAGCTTCCCAATAAATTGAAGTATATACTTCTCTGAAGGAAAATGCCATTTTCCCGTGCAGCTTATGGCTGCAAAGAGATGTTCGTAAAGGGCAATGACATATCATTTCACAGCTGTGTTTCCTTGAAATTCATTTTCGTGCGTATAAAATCATATTTTGCGTGACACTTATTGTCATGTGAATTGGCCTACTTGGGCTGACTTCCGCGACTGATTCCCCTGTCGGCGTGAATGAGAATCTTTGGATTTTACGTAAGATTGAAATTAATGTTTTAAGAAATATTGAACCCATAATTCTACGGTGAGAAAAATATTTTTTTTCTCAATATTTGTTTGATATCAAGAAACTACTTTTATGTTTGAGGGCAGCCATGTTGCGCTCCTAAGAGCCCCGATGTCGCGCGGGAAGGATCTCACGGCAAGCTCGTGAAATACCGGGACACCTCGGTGGAACTCGAGTGCCCGACAATTCTTTAAATTCATGGAATTCTACATAACGAGGGATTTTGGCAATACAGCAAATAAAGAAATAAATAAGTAAAATTATTCGTACACCCTACGTGAAGACAGAGCCCCCAGGGAAAAACATGAATGCAGCTAAGCCTAAGTACATGTTAGCGTTAGATCAGCGAACCAGCTACACGTGCCAAGGTCAGGGGATGAAGAAAACGCGCGAAACGCACGGGCAGAAATAATTTATTTCCCCTGTTGTGAGTGTGGTAAAATTATAAGATTAACATCTAAAATAAGTGCAAGCCTGTCCGGAGTTCTGGGACAAGTCTCATCAAAATCGGTCTATTAGACGCAAAATTAGCAGATTACACAATCAAGCCTCATAGTGGGGATAGCGTCACTTCTGAGATTATAAAAGAAACCCCCCCACCGTAGATTTTTGAGTGTCGATCTGGAACTTGAAGCCGCGGGAGCTTGTGCCCGTTGTCATTGGAAATTCGCGCCAGATTGATCGACAAATAATTAAATACATGTCCGTGGCTAAGGTCCACATACTCGGGTAAGAAGAGAAAGTGATTGGAAAAGTTCTGAACGTTTGCCGACGAACTAGGAAAGTGTAGGCTGGTTGAAATATACACAGCAGGTTTTTATTTATATCATCTTATGTACGCTTGAAAGTGAAGAGGGTTTGGGGAAGCTATTCAGAGTAGTTCTGCTCCCTTTATCTGTTGAACACCTGTTTTATTGGAGTAACGGAGAGAGAACTCTGGGAACGAGTCAGACAGTTGTAGTCGACTGCAGAACGAGGGAAGTTCGTGGTGCAAATTACAGAAAAAGTGCCTGATTTATGTGGTAATTTTAATATCGTGTGTGAGAAGGGTAGTGTTTGTAAGAGTGAGTTCTTTTTTTTTTTGCCAGTTGCTTTACGTCGCACCGACACAGATTGGTCTTATGGCGACGATGGGAGAGGGAAGGGCTAGGAGTGGGAGGGAAGCGGCCGTGGCCTTAATTAAGGTACAGCCCCAGCATTTGCCTGGTGTGAAAATGGGAAACCACGGAAAACCATTTTCAGGGCTGCCGATAGTGGGATTCGAACCTACTATCTCCCGGATGCAAGCTCACAGCCGCGCGCCTCTACGCGCACGGCCAACTCGCCCGGTGAGTGAGATTTTGGAAATGAAAATGTTATCTGTGAAAATGTACGGCTAAGCACGAGGTCAGCTGGTGACGACGTAACCAGAATGCTGGGAATGTCACCATTGTGCAGGTCTGTCTATATTTATATTATATTGTAGTTAGTTTAAATTGTTCTGTCCCAACAAAATTTTTCAAGATGATTGTCGGGTTGACATTCGTAATTATCAGGCGAAAGGTGTTGTAATTTTTGGGTCAGCGTGTGAAAGTTTCAGTGTGTAAATTTCATGTCAAGAACGGTAAAATGCGACGTTTAAAATTTGGTGTTAAATGTTCGATGAGATATTGTCCAAAGCGCGGAATTTTGGGAAGTTACAAGTTATAAATTAGTAGCGGCGAATATCTAAATTTCAAATATCAGTTGAATTCAGAAATGTTTGTCGATAATAATAATAATAATAATAATAATAATAATAATAATAATAATAATAATAATAATAATAATAATAATAATGTCTACCGCGGGATAAAGAAGTTTTTCTATGTTAAAATTGCATTTAACCAGTATATTTATTTTTTTTGGATCGCAGGCATATTTAGATAATTTAAGTGAAATTTGATAGAGTTACAGTTATTAATGGGAAGGAAATTTGGAGACATCGTGTATATCAATGATACGAAAAGTCGCTGTGTGCTCTTGGATTCTCGAGGTCTGAAAGTCGTAATAATAGTAAAGTAAGAGATGAGTTTAATAATGTGTGCCATTTCACCGTTCTATAGTTACTATATTTGGAACAAAAATGGCGCTTCGGCTATTAGCGGGTCAGAATAAAAACAATTAACAGCTGTATGAACTGAAGAGATGATAAATTCAACCGGCAATCACAGAAGGAATTCTTTTTTTAGAAGGCAGTGCGAAAGAATGACGAGAGCGGATTATTTAAATCCATTATTGAAAAAAAGTCTTCCATTAAAGAAAGGATTCTTAATTGAGCACTACACCAAGAAAGACGGAATCGCGTAAAGAAACCCAGTAATAATTGGAGATTTTAGTCTACTGTTAGAGATAAGATCAAGTCCACGATAACCCGCCGAACACCAGCTGTAATTGACATATACGTAAGATAAAAGACCAGCTGATAAGAAACGTCAAGTTGGAGCTTCACTACGTCACGGTTGGGCTCGGAACATTTTATTTGCCCGATACTGCATAATATCAAGAGAGCTGAAGTAAACCGAACAGAGTGCAATCTTTAAAGCACGTAATATTCACAACGTTTCGGCGAGCAAGGCAGTTTGAAACAAGACGATATTTAGAGTCTTATAGGCAAATTAAGCGGAACAGAAAACAAATATACTGACCACATTAGCATTACTAAGCAGATTACCATGTATAAATCCACTAATGCCTTGTATTATTCTGTCCTTGATGCAATGAAGGTCATCATGATGTTCTAAGAAGCTGAGGCGAGGACTACTCTGGCTATGGTAACGCTTGACGAGATGGATGATCCAGGAGGATAGTAGTCAGCTGTGATGACGAGATGATTCCTTATTACTTAAGCCGAACCAGGGAGCAAGACCTACCATCCCATGACGATCAACAGCGAAATGGAAGCCAGATCCAATAAGCAAAGATAAGTCCCCATTTAAGTCGTATCGTAAGTAGAAAACCTTATTCTTTGGGTTAATGTATAATATATGTAGTAACATTTTGTGTGCGTAATTAATATACGTGTGTGTGTTCACAAGGAAATAGGTATTCATCCAAAGTTACCGTAAATTCCAAACATAGGCGTTAAAGTACCAGTGAAATGCCGTTCGTAAATCTGTCAATATGAGAGTGGAGAAGTGATTGATATTTTTCATAATTTGTTGTCAGTGAAATATTAGAGTATTATGAGGAACCTAATATTTATATGCATGATGGTTTTAACTAAGAGCAAGCGTAAAGATCGTATTTAGGGAGTATTACAAGGAAATTTGATGGCACAATTTTAAGGTTACAGTGTACTATTTATTTGATACTATGACAGTAATGGTAATGAATATATATATATGTGCAGGTGATAGTACATATGTTGTGTTTTGATGGAATGAGTGCTTCAATTATAAATGCTACGCGATAATGGAAGTGTTAAATAATGAATATAGTTAGCATATGAGTTGCTAGTGTATTTTGATGGTGATAGTTACTGTTATTTAAGGTGTCGGTCATAGTATTTCTTCGAGAAATGGTAGTATGTGTGGGTTGCACATGCTAAGGTGTCGGTAGTGAAACGTACTGTTTCTGATTGCTATTTTATTCCCTAATATATATATATATGATACAATTTAGGATACGATCTTAATGCCATCACTAAAGAATTAATTGAATAAGTAGGATCTTCGAAGAGCCGAGAGATCACTTACGTAAATATTTAGACCTTCACTGACATAACTACGACTGTTTTCATATATTCTCACTTACGGCAAGTCAGTTTACGATTTATTTATTTCTCTTTTGGAGCAATATTAGACATCACTGGTAACTTAGACTTTCATATGTGGATTTTAGATGAGGATAGAGTCTTCCTATGTGTCAGTTTTTCCACACATGGTATTTCGTTGGAATATTAATCGTAATATACTTGGAAATGTTATGGTAAGTCATATACGCACTTTAGCTGAAATTTAACCATGAATTAAAGGAATAATTGAATAATTGAGCAATGTAATCCTTACGATGGGAATAATTTGAAGATGCTTACGACTTAAAGTGGACTTAGTTTTGCTTATATGGAGGCTAGTTGGTACAAAATATGAAACATTGAACAAATTGAAACTTCGAATAGAGTAAATACCTAAGAATCAGACAGTAATCTTTTCACACGATTTTTCTACTGTGCGTGGACATTGAGATGAACTGTTTTCAACCGAGTGATATACATTTCTGTAATTGTATGTGAATTTAATTCAGGCAATTGAATCTTGATGATTTCGAGAAGCAACTTAGCTAAATATTCAGAGATTCCAGATCTTAATTAATTAATTAATTAATTGAGTGATTAATTATTGGCCATTTTCCTTGCGTTTTCCTCATTTTCCAATTGAACTTTAATTTGAATTGTATATAGTAGGAATATAGTTTATTTTACTTAGAACTTTCGGATGCATCCAAATAATTCTTTCATTACAAACATTATAATAATTATAATTATTGCAATTATCCAACTTTTACAATTATGATGAGTAATTTTACTTATTATATAATTTAATTATTTTTCTTTTCATTTGAGTCCCTTGGTAATTACTTAGTTATATTACAATTTTTCGATAGGCCAAGATTATGAGTCAGATGAATAAGGCCTAAGTTCATTTATTTATTTATTTATCAGAGGTTTTCCCAAACCTATTTCTTCAAGACAACATCTATATTATTGAGAAACTGAGTGAATAGGAAACCTGCTATACTGTATAAATGATTTTCAAGGTAATCAACGTTTATTCCAATTCATCCATAAATCAATTTATGAATAAAAACTGAGTAGAGTAATATTGAATTCTTTCAATGTCTACTTAGAATAGGTACTAGGTATAAGCTTGGAATGATTAATTTTCATTGCGATCATGATGATATCATGTACGGTGTTCTTGGCAAGCCACGATAATCTGATTTTTGCGATAAAATTTGGTGTCGAAAATATACGGTAACCGACTAATAGCGTGTTGAAGACGTTCATCTACGTAGGTTGGTATTGAACCGACTTACTCTTCACTGTGATGTCAGTCTCTCTTCCAATCAACAACACGCCGGCGTTCAAGAAAATCTCCAGCTAGCTATGCCACACAACTCAGGGATTATCCTATTTCAAACTAAAATGTTGTATTTTCCTTTTTTAACGTGAATCCGACTGAGATACGCACCTCTAATATTTCCATCATGTTTGCCTGACTAACAGGTCAATAATTCAAAATACGATCAATCTTAAGTTCCATTATTTCCATATGAAATTAACTTAAATTATTCTTATATCCTATAAATAATATTAATAAGTTAAATTCTTAAATACTAATTTTATTCAAAAATTATTTTTGTATTAATAAGCTGTTATTTAAATGATTCTTATGTACATGTAGGTATCTCATCAAAAATAAAAAAAAATATTGACTTGAAGATATCACTCTCATTATTGGTTTACATTTCATTCACATTATTAGTATTTTTTTTTAACATCCACGGTCTCGTCTATTCTGATAATCAATTGTGAAGTGGAATCGGGAAACGGTACAAGTGCCATAAAATGAAAAATGCGGTTTTTTCACTAAAATTGATCTATGTGCCGTTGCCAATAATATGGAAAAGGATGTAAGTTGAACCAACCTCCCTTTTGTAGTTCAAACTCTTTCCGAAGGATAGAGCCTGATACAAGTCCAACGGCATTTTTGTAGGGAGTGATACAAGTGCCAGCCAGAAATTGTCATGAAAGCCACGGCAGCTGGGTTGTAACCAATCTTCTTAAAATAGTTGCTTACTTCCTTCTTGATTTCCTCAAAACGAGCCTCACTGTAAGGGGGCTTAGTAGAGACCATTTTTGTTAACATCTACAATCAGCTGCTTGACACCCAGGGTGAAAGCAAACAGAGCATATTCACGGGTTTGACCGTTCTTCGAGATACAAGTTTCGAATTCACCCATACCAGCTGCTACAATCAGTGCAGCACCGTCAGCCTACGAAGTATCCGTAATCACGTTCTTGATGAAATCTCTGTGTCCAGGAGCGTCAATAATTGTAACATAATATTTACTAGTTTCGAACTTCCACAGAGCAATATCGATTATAATACCACGTTCACGCTCAGCCTTCAGTTGTCCAACACCCAGGCATATTTGAAGGAACCTATGTGTAAGAAATGTTATGAATGAACAATATTAGACCTACTTCGCTGTCTCATATATTTGTCATCAGTTGCATAATATAGTACGTTCTTTAATAAATGCCGTTCAGTGTAATAATATTCATTGTCGATATCGTGCTCCGTGCTCCTCACACTTGTATCACTTTCTAAAGACATTTCGCATGGCACCTATATCCTTCCCGAAAACTGTACATTTGATGCACTTCTGTGTCTCAATGAGCAGGACTGTACTACACTGTTCTATATCATTATCTTTCTTTTAACCTAAATGATACCTTGAAATTGTCAAAATGTAGTAAAACATATCAGTTTCAACGTAATATAGTTTTCTTTAATTTCCCACGATTTTATTTATTTTTTTATTTTTTTTATTTTGGCATATATATCGCCCCCCAGCTCCACTCCAGAATTATCTTCCTCAATTTCTCTGGGGAATTATATTATTTCAGGAAGCTCTCCTGACCTGACATGGATTACCTCCTATATCTCCTCAGTCTCATATATAAAAGAATTAAAATGATCAGTCCACTAAACTACCATAAAAATAATTCTATGATTCCTTTGGCTACTTCAAAATTAATGAACTGTTATATTAAGAATAAACTAACATGAAATTATCTGAGAATAGGACTCTCAAATTCTCCTTAAATATCAGATTCTAACTTGTTATTAACTTTTATCAAGATCTTGAATAATTACATAATATTATGTCCTACATATGTACGTAATTATAAAAAGGTTTGTTCGGCCTTGTATTTAAAGAATGCTTCTTTTTGGTGTCTCATCCTAACATTATTTCATTTTTGTAACTGTATCATTAATAACGTAGATGGAGTAAGCAATGTTTCACATGTGTAGCTTTCAATTGCTACCTAGGCTGATATACCAATGAACATAAAAAAAATATATATATACCTATATATGTTTGATCATACTTGGACATATACAAAATATTCCCTAAGAAATATGTAATAATTGTTCAATAAAATCTCAACAAGTTTATGTCTAGGTCAAATAAAGGTCGAAATGCTTTATAAATCCAATCATTGAGTGCTAATGGTCAAGGGCTACCGTTGATGAAACTTTCACACTCGCAAATAGCAATAACATAACAGTATGAAGACACTACTGTCAATGATTTACTGTCCCCACTTAAGTCATTTTAAATATTGAGTAACATGTAAAATTTTCTTAGAAAATGCCGTCATTATACTCTACTATAGGTTATCTAGGGTTATTTTTGAGGATCGTACGTTATTACCAATCTGCAAGTTCACTAACCAAATGTCAATAACTCAAATAATAAGACAAGCCATGTTACATATCCCTATATGCGTCAAATATATCCTGATCCATAGCTGCTTGAAATAAACGGACATCAATTCCTTATTCGTCGTCGTATTAATCACAATTCCACGCCTAATATCTCAATGCATATATTATTTATAACATTGACAAGTCTTACCTCAATATTCCCGACGTATATGAGCTCACCGTAAATATAAACATCATTAATTCTTTTCAAAGTACCGCTCAATTCACTACTTTCAATATCTCATCAGAATTCACATTATATGGATCAACAACTATCATTTATATAGACGCATACTTCTCTCATTAAAGTATGAAGATACTAGGCCTGTACCAATTTACATTAGGTAAAAGTTGACGTCGTATCCGTACGTTAACCTATAATTCAATATACTATATATTCTCGTTTGAAATATCTCATTTCACATTATGTACGGCAATATTCTTTGAAAGAAAACTAAACATTGCAAGCAAAGCACATCATTTGCGAGTGTTATCTTTCCTACACATGGGAGTGTTTATTAGTTTTGGAAGATTACCTAAATCCATCAGTTAAACATCAACATTGGTACATTCGCGCTGAAACTCGATATTGAGATCACCTCTCGAAGATATATATCGACCTAGCTCTCGTACAATCACCATCGACAACTTGATATCACCATATAACTACAATTTAAGAAAAGAAATTTGTGAAACTTAACTTAATCCATCTGCGTTTCTGGACTGGGATGGCTGCTTCCTGGTTCTCCTAGGACGTTCATCTCCGGGTTATCGCTGCATCATGACCGGGCTGCGGCCACGATCCTCGGGTCCGTAGGAATGGTTGGCGGGTTACCGTCAGACTCTCGTCCCATCTTCAGTCTAGCCGGTCATCTCGTAGCTCTCGAAGACGTGCATAAAACACATATTTGAAGGCATCATTAGCTTCCTTAAACTATACTTATGTTGAGCAGAGTAGGTTATGTGACAAACGTCAATATTATAATTTGAATAATCTTAAAGGGTATCTTAAGTGTTGCTGTGTCTTCACTAAATACATTAATTGATCGATTTTCGCTAGTTTACTCGGAACCTGCGCTCCACTATTTACTTTGTTTATTCCCTTTTTTTTTGATACTCTGCTTGGGATTTCCGTTACGACTACGAAAAATATATTCTTCTGTTCTAGTTGCCTATCAATTCATACGTAAATCTCTTCCCGATGACTTCATGCGATGTTCACCCGTTCTTATTGTTGTTGCTTCCAATTAAAAGTCACTGCATTCATTTAAATCACGGCCATTTGGATTCCACATGTCTGCACTTTCTTCTAAGATATTCATGGCCTATTTAATTCTGCACGCCTGTATATTACAAGTCGTATTTTCTGCCGCATGATTTCCGACACTTTATCGCTATTCACGGTAAAACGGCGATTTTAATATCGCGATTCTAAATGACCAGGGCAATGAAATGGTACATTTTTCTTCCCTGCTACAGACAAATAAATGTACTGCTCGCAGTATATTTATTTCCATTCCATTTCTTTATATAAATGGAGCTTTCATTGACCTGTTTGAATAATTCTGTCATTTATGATTTTAACATTCTTTAAGCCTTATCCATGATCTTGTTTAAAGTACAACTTCATGTTGGCGGCATTGTGTGTGTTTCTATATGTACCTGTCAAGTTTTCTATAATGTAGGCGTTGTTACCTAATACTTTCTTTATGATGTATGGGCCGTCGAATAAATGGACAAATTTGGAAAATATGCGTTCTGATGCATTTGAGCCAGGTGATTTTCTTATCAGCACCATATCATTAATCTTGAAAGGTGGATGAAATCTTTTATTTTGGACTCTTTTCTGTCGCCTATCAGCCTGTCTCCTCAGTCTTTCGTTTACCATCTGGTTGATTTCTCCGCTACCAGGTCTTTGTTCGTCATTCTCTCCAAATATTGTATCCCATGGCCTCTTCGGATATTGATTTAAATGCACAACACTAGGTATCTGGTCGGTCGATTCATGGACAGTATTGTTAACACTTTCTTCAATTATGTTTAAAACGTCAATCCACTTCCAATGACTCTCAGAACAATATATCCTGCAATATTTTGATATTTCCCGCATACAGCGTTCTACAGGATTGGCTGAAGGATGCCTAACGGAGCATAATATATGTTTAATTTGCATTTCATGCATTGCTTCTTGAAATTCAGCCGATGTAAATTGGGTGCCTCTATCTGTTAGCATTTTCTTAGGCTTTCCCATTTTAGGTATTACGCCTTTATTTATTGCCCTGAGTACCTGCTTGGTTGTGGCTCTTTGAATTGGCTGCAATGTTACAAATTTTGAAAATATGTCCATGGTGACAACTATATATTTACGTCCTTTAGTGGCTGATGGTAGTTTACCAAAAATGTCTATTGCAAAAATTTCTCTTGGTGCTGTCGGTAATATGGCAATTGGTTCGTGCTTAGTTAAAAATGAATTGTGCTTCGTTCTCTGACAAGTATCGCAAGTCTTAATGACATTCCTGATTGTTTTTCTAATTCCCTTCCATGTAAATCTTTCTAATATTGTTCTTGCTACTTTCTCCATTCCTCCGTGTCCTATAATCCTATGAGTATGCCAAATCATTTCTTTCTGCAATGCCTGCGGTACCATTATCCTTAATTTATTCGTATCCTTGTTAATATAGCTCATTAGCATTCCGTCCTTCAGTACATACTGATTGTTCTCATTCGCTCGCCTGTTATCTTCTGGATCATCACGCTCTATTCTTATAATTTCTTGCGCTAGTTTCTCATCTGATCTTTGCAAGTAAGCAATATTCCTTAGTCTTTCTAGGAATTCTTCGTCTTGTTGTATTAACTCAATATGCTGTATTACTACTTCTTTTTCTACAGGGTTTCTACTCAGTGCATCTGCAAGGATGTTACTTTTCCCACTACAATGTTCTACTTTGATTTGAAATTGCTGAGTAAATAAGATCCATCGTGTGATCCTCTCACTTGCCATTGCCGCTTTGAGTCCAAATTCCAAGGCTTTATGATCCGTTCGAATTGTTATCGGGTATCCGTATATAATTTTCTTCCACTGTTGTAGCGCGTACACAATGGCTAATAGTTCTTGCTCAGTGGTAGTATAACTTTGCTCATGTTTTCGCAGTTTACGACTGGCAAATGCTAAGTAAGTTCGTTTCCTACTTTCGTCCGTTACCTCTTGATATAAACAGGCACCTATTCCAACATTGGAAGCGTCAGTTTGAATCACGAATTCCCTGGTATAATCTGGATATCCCAGTTTTACACTATTGGTTAATAATCTCTTCATTGCAAGAAATGCTTGCTCTGTCTTGTCATTCCATTTCCACTTGTTGTTCGATTTTAACAGCTCTTGTAACGGTGCTGCTGTATCTGTGTAGCCCGTGCAGTGATTCGCGAAAAACTGGGTCATTCCTAAAAATTGTCTGACTTGCTTAATTCTTGTCGGACGAGGAAATTCACATATCGCTTGTATCTTTACTGGATTTGGCTTTATTCCTTCACCATCGATAACGTGTCCTACAAACAGTGTTTGCTCTTGGCAAAATCTTGATTTGGCTAAATTAACTTTAAAACCAGTATTTTCTAGATTTTCTAACAGCTTGTTGAGTTTGATACAGTGGTCATCAAAAGTTTCGCTTGCAAAAATCAAATCATCCACGTAGCATGTTACGTAATCTTTGATCTCAGGTAATAAATTCCTGTCCAGAGCTCTTATTAATACAGCGCAACTATTTTTTAACCCAAATGGCAATCTGCAGTATGCGTAAGTTTGATTATCAAACATAAATCCAGTTAAGAGTCTTGATTTTTCTTCTAATATTATATGGTGGAATGATGATGTGAAATCTAAGTTTGTAAAATATTTCATGTTCTTGAATCTCTTCACTATTTCTTTGATTTTCGGGACTTGATTATATTCCGGTATTAGCTTTTCATTCAATTTTCTAGCGTCGAGACATATTCTCAGACTCCCGTTACTTTTCTTCACAATTACAATTGGATTTAAATATGGTGTTGTTGTCTTAATGATTATTCCATCATCTACCATTTCTTGGATAAGTTTCTTTACATCTTGAAAATACTTTTCAGGGACGTCGTACAATTTTCCCTTATATGGTGACCAATCATTCACTACAAGTTTGTATTTAAAATTTGGTATCTGGCCAGGTTTGTCCTTAAAGATCTCAGAATATCTTTCTAAAATTGCATTCAACTTCTGTTTTTCCTTAGCATTCAGCTTGGTTTCAGCAATCTTTTTCCATATACTTGGTTCTTCCCTTTCATCTTCAACATTCAAAATCTTTTCTAAACTTTGTATTATCTCCTCTTCTTCTTCTTCTTCTTCAGATTCACTCAGCCTCCTTTGTGCCGTATATTCTTCCGCCTGTCTTTGTATTTCTAATCCCTCCATTTTCATATGTTCTGAATCCTGTGTTTCTTCATTCAGTTTGATTCTTTCTTTTGTTCTCTCACCATCAACCTCGATAACGGGTAATCTTATTTCCTGTTTTCTCAAATCAATGGTCATTCCTGTGGCTACCATAAAATCAATCCCAAGAATGATGTTATATTTTATTCTATTCATTATTATGAACGGATGTTCGAATATCATTCTGCCAAGTTTTATCTTCAAGTATGTTTGTAATTTGCACTCAACTGTTTTATCCGGTATTATTCCTCGTATTTTAGTTTGCGCAACTGGTTTTTTTTGCTAGGGGCTTTACGTCGCACCGACACAGATAGGTCTTATGGCGACGATGGGATAGGAAAGGCCTAGGAGTTGGAAGGAAGCGGCCGTGGCCTCAATTAAGGTACAGCCCCAGCATTTGCCTGGTGTGAAAATGGGAAACCACGGAAAACCATGTTCAGGGCTGCCGATAGTGGGATTCGAACCTACTATCTCCCGGATGCAAGCTCACAGCCGCGCGCCTCTACGCGCACGGCCAACTCGCCCGGTGCGCAACTGGTATTACAGGTAATTTATCCTTTCGATTGATTTCGTCAAACAGTATTTTCGACATGACGCTTATGCTCGCTCCAGAGTCAACTAAGCAGTGCGTCTTCAGCCCGTTTACCCGCACAATAATAATGGGTAAGCGTGCTCTGATACCAATATTATCTTTTTGCATATCTTCCAATAATTCATCTGGATCTACATCCCAAGATTCAATTTGTAAAATACACCAGTTTTCAATTTGGTAATTCAACTTATCCCTTGTACTATTTACTTCTTTCCCTAATCTAAAATTGGCGTTTTTTTTTGTTCCGGGTATCCAACTCATATGCCTGGGCTTCCGGGTTTAGCTTTTGCTCATCTCTTTTTTTTCTTTTATACTCTTGTAATTCCAAGCTCTCGGCTCCTTCTAAGTCTCCGTTTATGTTCCGATCCTTGATTGTGTCTTCCCATTTCTTCTTCTCTTGGGTCTCTCTCCTCAGATCCTGAATATATTGCCTATTTCTGTTTTCTCTTCCGTCATAATTGTTAATCTGTCTTCCACGATACATAGGTCTCCTTCTATAATTGCCTCTATCTCCACTATTCCTGTATTGGTTATATGGTCGATGATATGGCACAAATCTTCCGTTTCCACCTTGCCTTCCGACCTCGTGACACTCTTGCCTGCACCTACATCGGCTCTCTTCCCTCATCCTTTCCTCATCTTCTTTCCGTTCTCTTCTTCTATGATCCCTATCATTTTCTCTCCTTTCGGTAAACGATTTCCTCTTGTCGTTTTCCCGAGTCAGTATATTTATTACTTCTTCATTGTTCGGGCTTCTATTTATTCTATTCGATGTATGACTAGATGTCATATCGAGTTGTCTGAGTATACTCTCCATTTCTATTGCCGACTCTACATTTGCAGCCGCAAGTAGCCTTTGGATCTCTGGAGGGAATTGTTTTTGTATAGTTTTTATCGCCTCCAGTTCACTAGGCGCTGAGTCCAGATCTTGAAATCTATGGAATTGGTATGAAAAATACTCGCTGTATCGAGTTTGTGCTGTTGATGAGTATCTCTTTGAATACAACTCTAATCTGAGATTCTGTTGAATCTCAGGATTCCAAAATCGTTTTAGAAAGGCTAATTTGAACTCTTCATAATCGTGAAAAGTATATTTAAAAGCCTGATACCAAAGGTTTGGGTTGGCGTCTAGGTGTTTCTCGACTACCCTGAGCTTTTTCTCATCTGGTATCCTGTTTTCTCGGAAATACTCCTCAATTTCACGCAGAAATCTCTTTGGTGACATGGCTGCGGTATTGTTGAAATGTCTAGGTCGGTCATCGTAAGTTTTAATAATATTTATGATAGCTGGATGTCCATTGCCGTTAGTTCCTATTATAATGTCTTTATTGCTCTGGTCTGTTTCTCCAGATACAGTCGGTGTTCCCTCTCTCTCATTAATCTGCACTTCCACCATCCTCTGTTCATTCGGTTGCTTGGATATTACCGATTTTGTTATCTGGATTTCATTTTTAATATTTTGGATCTCCTTCCTCATCTGATCCAATCCTTGCTCTGTCCTAATCATTCTTTCTTCGGTTTCATTCTTATTCTTTTCTATTTCTTCTTTTATGATACCTATTTTGTCTCCAATCTGGTCACGCGCTGTTATAAAGTTCACTTCCATTGTTTTGTTCGTCGTTTGTACAATTTCGTTTATTGTTTCTATCTTTCCTTCGTACTGATTCCATTTTTCTTGTGAATCTATTTTTATTGACTCCATATTGTCAGTTAATCTCTTGATCTCATCCTCTTTCAAGCTTTGAATATACTTCTTACTTTCTGTTAATTCGCCTCTGATTCTATTTACTTCTTCATAGATCTCCTTATTCTTATTTTCCATTGTTTCAATCATTTCGGTTCGAAGATTCGTTAATCCATTTTTTATTTCGAAAACTTCTCTTCCGATTTTACCAATTTCTGTTTTCATCATCTCCTTCTGCCTCTCTTCCATTTTTCTTATCTCTTCCATCTGGTTTCGCTGCAGCTCTTTCATCTCCTTCTGCCTCTCTTCCATTTTTCTTATCTCTTCCATCTGGTTTCGCTGCAGCTCTTCCTGTTTCTGTTGGTACTCTTCTTGAAATTTTCCAAATAATTCTTCCAACTGCTTCTTCTGCATCTCCTCTTGCTGCTTAATCATTTCCTGCTGTCTCTCTTCTTGTTTTCTGATCATTTCTTCTTGTTTTTCTTCTTGTTTTCTGCTCATCTCTTTCAATATTTCTATTATTCCTTTCTGCCCTTCTTTTGCCTTTTCTAACTCCTCGGTTATCTTCTCTATCTCCTCATCCTTTTCCTTTTGGTATTCCTCAACTTGTGACCTCAATTGACTAATAGTCGCCATTTTATGTCTATTATTGCTTAGCTTCGCTAAAGATTCTATTTTGCTAATTGTTTATAGTTTGCAACCAATAAAATATATCAGTATTTCAATTCAGTATGGGACTGACAGTCTGACTTCCCCCAATAAACCAACCATCCTACTATCCCAGTCACTCATGACACTCAAAAAGAAGCATTCTTGGTATTTCTTAAATTATTATCCTATTAACCATCTCTATCTTAATATAAAATCCTATCATAATCTGAATTAATATTATCAATCAACTTAACCTATCAATTATTCAAATTATTAGTGTAACTTATCATTATTATCTATCTCTTCTTCCGCTCCCATATGCATCTGCATATCTTCTCGCTTGATTCTTGATTTGCCCTTCTTTCCTCTCTTTCTTCTATGTAGCAGCGTGAAATAATTTCTGTTCTACTGTGCTTCTCTTCCCTTGATCTCAATCATAAATGTCCAATTCTAATCATTTTCTTCTTCCTCTCAGCCTTACTTCACAATTGTACATCAAGTTCTCTTAATTATTCTTTCTCTTGGTCATGCTACGCCTCTTTCTCAGTTTTGCCTCATTGGTGGGCATTGATTTTTCTTGATGCACCCTACATTCATTTTGTAACTGTGCTGGGCGTTCTCAGTCTTGCTCCACTGTTGGGCGCCAATTTTTCTTGAACCGACTTACTCTTCACTGTGATGTCAGTCTCTCTTCCAATCAACAACACGCCGGCGTTCAAGAAAATCTCCAGCTAGCTATGCCACACAACTCAGGGATTATCCTATTTCAAACTAAAATGTTGTATTTTCCTTTTTTAACGTGAATCCGACTGAGATACGCACCTCTAATATTTCCATCATGTTTGCCTGACTAACAGGTCAATAATTCAAAATACGATCAATCTTAAGTTCCATTATTTCCATATGAAATTAACTTAAATTATTCTTATATCCTATAAATAATATTAATAAGTTAAATTCTTAAATACTAATTTTATTCAAAAATTATTTTTGTATTAATAAGCTGTTATTTAAATGATTCTTATGTACATGTAGGTATCTCATCAAAAATAAAAAATAAATATTGACTTGAAGATATCACTCTCATTATTGGTTTACATTTCATTCACATTATTAGTATTTTTTTTAACATCCACGGTCTCGTCTATTCTGATAATCAATTGTGAAGTGGAATCGGGAAACGGTACAAGTGCCATAAAATGAAAAATGCGGTTTTTTCACTAAAATTGATCTATGTGCCGTTGCCAATAATATGGAAAAGGATGTAAGTTGAACCAACCTCCCTTTTGTAGTTCAAACTCTTTCCGAAGGATAGAGCCTGATACAAGTCCAACGGCATTTTTGTAGGGAGTGATACAAGTGCCAGCCAGAAATTGTCATGAAAGCCACGGCAGCTGGGTTGTAACCAATCTTCTTAAAATAGTTGCTTACTTCCTTCTTGATTTCCTCAAAACGAGCCTCACTGTAAGGGGGCTTAGTAGAGACCATTTTTGTTAACATCTACAATCAGCTGCTTGACACCCAGGGTGAAAGCAAACAGAGCATATTCACGGGTTTGACCGTTCTTCGAGATACAAGTTTCGAATTCACCCATACCAGCTGCTACAATCAGTGCAGCACCGTCAGCCTACGAAGTATCCGTAATCACGTTCTTGATGAAATCTCTGTGTCCAGGAGCGTCAATAATTGTAACATAATATTTACTAGTTTCGAACTTCCACAGAGCAATATCGATTATAATACCACGTTCACGCTCAGCCTTCAGTTGTCCAACACCCAGGCATATTTGAAGGAACCTATGTGTAAGAAATGTTATGAATGAACAATATTAGACCTACTTCGCTGTCTCATATATTTGTCATCAGTTGCATAATATAGTACGTTCTTTAATAAATGCCGTTCAGTGTAATAATATTCATTGTCGATATCGTGCTCCGTGCTCCTCACACTTGTATCACTTTCTAAAGACATTTCGCATGGCACCTATATCCTTCCCGAAAACTGTACATTTGATGCACTTCTGTGTCTCAATGAGCAGGACTGTACTACACTGTTCTATATCATTATCTTTCTTTTAACCTAAATGATACCTTGAAATTGTCAAAATGTAGTAAAACATATCAGTTTCAACGTAATATAGTTTTCTTTAATTTCCCACGATTTTATTTATTTTTTTATTTTTTTTATTTTGGCATATATATCGCCCCCCAGCTCCACTCCAGAATTATCTTCCTCAATTTCTCTGGGGAATTATATTATTTCAGGAAGCTCTCCTGACCTGACATGGATTACCTCCTATATCTCCTCAGTCTCATATATAAAAGAATTAAAATGATCAGTCCACTAAACTACCATAAAAATAATTCTATGATTCCTTTGGCTACTTCAAAATTAATGAACTGTTATATTAAGAATAAACTAACATGAAATTATCTGAGAATAGGATTCTCAAATTCTCCTTAAATATCAGATTCTAACTTGTTATTAACTTTTATCAAGATCTTGAATAATTACATAATATTATGTCCTACATATGTACGTAATTATAAAAAGGTTTGTTCGGCCTTGTATTTAAAGAATGCTTCTTTTTGGTGTCTCATCCTAACATTATTTCATTTTTGTAACTGTATCATTAATAACGTAGATGGAGTAAGCAATGTTTCACATGTGTAGCTTTCAATTGCTACCTAGGCTGATATACCAATGAACATAAAAAAAATATATATATATATACCTATATATGTTTGATCATACTTGGACATAAACAAAATATTCCCTAAGAAATATGTAATAATTGTTCAATAAAATCTCAACAAGTTTATGTCTAGGTCAAATAAAGGTCGAAATGCTTTATAAATCCAATCATTGAGTGCTAATGGTCAAGGGCTACCGTTGATGAAACTTTCACACTCGCAAATAGCAATAACATAACAGTATGAAGACACTACTGTCAATGATTTACTGTCCCCACTTAAGTCATTTTAAATATTGAGTAACATGTAAAATTTTCTTAGAAAATGCCGTCATTATACTCTACTATAGGTTATCTAGGGTTATTTTTGAGGATCGTACGTTATTACCAATCTGCAAGTTCACTAACCAAATGTCAATAACTCAAATAATAAGACAAGCCATGTTACATATCCCTATATGCGTCAAATATATCCTGATCCATAGCTGCTTGAAATAAACGGACATCAATTCCTTATTCGTCGTCGTATTAATCACAATTCCACGCCTAATATCTCAATGCATATATTATTTATAACATTGACAAGTCTTACCTCAATATTCCCGACGTATATGAGCTCACCGTAAATATAAACATCATTAATTCTTTTCAAAGTACCGCTCAATTCACTACTTTCAATATCTCATCAGAATTCACATTATATGGATCAACAACTATCATTTATATAGACACATACTTCTCTCATTAAAGTATGAAGATACTAGGCCTGTACCAATTTACATTAGGTAAAAGTTGACGTCGTATCCGTACGTTAACCTATAATTCAATATACTATATATTCTCGTTTGAAATATCTCATTTCACATTATGTACGGCAATATTCTTTGAAAGAAAACTAAACATTGCAAGCAAAGCACATCATTTGCGAGTGTTATCTTTCCTACACATGGGAGTGTTTATTAGTTTTGGAAGATTACCTAAATCCATCAGTTAAACATCAACATTGGTACATTCGCGCTGAAACTCGATATTGAGATCACCTCTCGAAGATATATATCGACCTAGCTCTCGTACAATCACCATCGACAACTTGATATCACCATATAACTACAATTTAAGAAAAGAAATTTGTGAAACTTAACTTAATCCATCTGCGTTTCTGGACTGGGATGGCTGCTTCCTGGTTCTCCTAGGACGTTCATCTCCGGGTTATCGCTGCATCATGACCGGGCTGCGGCCACGATCCTCGGGTCCGTAGGAATGGTTGGCGGGTTACCGTCAGACTCTCGTCCCATCTTCAGTCTAGCCGGTCATCTCGTAGCTCTCGAAGACGTGCATAAAACACATATTTGAAGGCATCATTAGCTTCCTTAAACTATACTTATGTTGAGCAGAGTAGGTTATGTGACAAACGTCAATATTATAATTTGAATAATCTTAAAGGGTATCTTAAGTGTTGCTGTGTCTTCACTAAATACATTAATTGATCGATTTTCGCTAGTTTACTCGGAACCTGCGCTCCACTATTTACTTTGTTTATTCCCTTTTTTTTTTGATACTCTGCTTGGGATTTCCGTTACGACTACGAAAAATATATTCTTCTGTTCTAGTTGCCTATCAATTCATACGTAAATCTCTTCCCGATGACTTCATGCGATGTTCACCCGTTCTTATTGTTGTTGCTTCCAATTAAAAGTCACTGCATTCATTTAAATCACGGCCATTTGGATTCCACATGTCTGCACTTTCTTCTAAGATATTCATGGCCTATTTAATTCTGCACGCCTGTATATTACAAGTCGTATTTTCTGCCGCATGATTTCCGACACTTTATCGCTATTCACGGTAAAACGGCGATTTTAATATCGCGATTCTAAATGACCAGGGCAATGAAATGGTACAGTATTTACCGTAGGCCGCCGGTGTTCTTTCTCACGCGGAACTCACAACCCAAGAATATTCGGCAGATGAAATTATTATCAAGAGCTAGTCTGGAAACTCGTGTAGTCAACCTGGACGCGGGATGGTGCAAATGGTTGTTGTTTTCACCAGCGGATTGAATTATGAAAAAGGGTCTTGGAAATATAAGAGAAAGGGGATTGAGAGCGACGAATTTATATGTATGTGGAGATGAGAGAGATGGATGAAATGAAGCTTGGATTTTAAGTGATACCGCTGGAATAAAGCGAGGAGAAGGAGTTTGAGACAAGCTATATTTTTGCAGAGGAAGTATTTAGGAAACAGGCTGTGTTGAGGCAGGCTGTATTGTTTTCCGCTACCAATCCGAATTTGAGACGACTACTGTGTGAAGCACCGTAAAATTTTCTAGTAAAATCCCAAGTGAAACGACTCTAGTAAAATGTTAAAATCTTGGTAGTAAACGTTCAGCGATTTTCTACTTAAAGCCCGTTTGATATTAAGATAGTGCGACCTCAAGGATAAAAGAGCACTTTTGACACTCGGTTGGTGTTATATTGAATTTGTTCACTGGATATGTCATTGATATAAATAGGTGGAATTGATGATAGGCGATTTGAGAGTTTCGAATGCGGTAGTGATGATTATTATTTTGAAGGCATCCACTAAATGGTAATCGTGTGTTGGGAATTTTCATTTGCTTCCCTAACACTTCAGTGCACAGGCTGAGATTGTGTTCGAGGTGGAGAATCGTTCGTCACGTATATTTATTTTTGAGTTCACGTATTGTAATGAGGTATTGTAATGAGGTAGAGACTTAGACTACTGTATTTTTCGACGTGCATTCATTTGATAGTAAGAGACGTGGTTCCGTCGTGTGGTATTTGTCTGACCAGGTCTAGTATTGAATGTCGGAGTTGTTTTAAATTGCTAGTTCGCCTGATATGTTAAGGGATGCGTGGAACGACCCACTTTGACGCCCGACGATAGATTTAGGACGTCACATGTTATCCTTGGTGTCACTGATGATGAGACGTCCTAGCTCACGCCCGACGATAGAATTTGGAAGGTATCATGTACATAGTGATTAGTGTTAGGATGTACAGATTTCAAGTTAGCCCGACGATAGGTCTGGGATGTCAGCTGTACACACTCAAGTCTCAGATTAGATGTTTCTTTTGTTTTTTTGTTGAAGTGGCCTGGACGAAGGTAGCATCTACAGTATAATATGATTATGAAGAGGGTCAATGCGTAGCTCCCCATTGAGATAACGGGACCGCTATCGACGAGTGAGGGTTGTCCAAATGTTGGATATCGGCCCGATATAGATTAAATATTTTTACTGTGATTCTCCGTGCGTGTTAAGCTTTAATGAATTCGATATGTTAATTTATTTTTACGGACTTTATTTTTTTCTCGTTTTGACGTCCGTTTCGTTTGATAGTGTGCATATTGACACTCAGTGTATTAGTGTGAGACTTGAGTTGCGAATGCGGTTTCGATTCGTCAGCCAGTGACAATATTTTATTTTCAATCTTGTCGTACTTTCATTTTTATTCATAGTTGAAGTAAGTAAGTAATCATTTTATAAGTAGTGTGTTGGGACAGACAGTAAATAGATAGATCTGTACGGGTAGCATTGTTTTTCAAGGGAAAGAATTCCTTAAAGTTGTAGTAAATTTTAGCGTGGACTGGTAATTTTATTAAGCATAACAAAACCATTTCTAACCTGAAAATCGGTTCGATAATAATATTTTTCAAGTGACTTTCCACTTTTTAATTAACTTCAGTGTTTGGCATTTCTTCAAAATGCATGATTAGTAAGTGTTTCCTGCATTTCGCAGTTTTGTTCCTTTAGAACGACATAACGTAAGATCCTCACGGATCCTGTTGTTGTTGGTTCCTTCCGAACAGCTGTTTTGGGTGATGCACATTTAGCATCGGGATTACCTTGTCACTTAAGGGCGTCATGAATGACAAATACATGGTGGGATTTTATTTCAATTGTGAATGATGCTGTTAACTCGTAGTGAACACCATGCTTTCCCATAATATTTCGCAACCTATCCAAAGCAACTGATAGTCAGTTTGGTTCGATTAAGGGTCCATTCGGCGGGTGTTCCGTATCCGTGAAGGGTATTCGACTGGTGGATAACCTTAATTGAGAGAAAATCAGGCGTTCTACTTGTTGAAAGTCAGATTTTCCACGGATCGTGTGGATTAACTCTCAGTTCTCGTTTGGAATAATAGGTGCCCGGTTTTCAGGTCTTCCCTTTTTCAGTTTTTCAGTTTCGCTGTCCACTAACATATTAACTTCTCCGAAGCAACTCTTCGACATTGGAAGAAACAAATTGACCTTATGTAATGTGACTGTGTTTGGAACATTCAAAAAAATCAATCATTTATATTTTTTTATTTTGCAAGAATGCATATTAAATTAATGATGTTATCGTGCTATTTCAATTTAATAAAAGTTAGTAAGCACAGTCTTGCTCCTCATTTCAAGTAGTTAGGCTCTCTTCTGAACCCCATCGTTTGGTTAAGATCGTGACCGAATTTATTCCCGCAACGACCCATGATTTAAGAGTTCTAGATTGTTCTACTGTAGCAGCCGTGGCCGACCAACGATGGAATGGTAAGTTCAAGGGCTCAATATAGTGAATGATATTTTCCTTTCACTGAATGGCCATGCCTTTGAAAGCGAATATCCGGAAAAATCATGTGCATGACACCGCGCGATTGGCTGCAGACTTTAGGTCACGTAGCTGTCAGCTTGCATTCAGGAAACAGTGGGTCTGAATCCCACTGGCGGCAGCCCTGAAGATGGCTTCCAATTTTTACACCAGGCAAATGCTGGGGCTGTACCTTAATGAAGGCCACAATCGTTTCCTTCCCACTCCTAGCCGTTTCCTGCCCCATAGTCGATGTAAGACCTATCTGTGTCGGTGCGGCGTAAAGCAAATTGGTACAAAAAATAAAATAAAAAAGATGAGCCTGGAATTGTGCTCTGTTTCTCACTTTTTATATGTATTTATAGTATTAAAAGTTATTGAATATATTTTCTGTTGCTTTCCCTACATACAATACATGTAGGTGTCCCCATTCATACCTTACCAGATTTTACAATTTAGAGACTAGATCTGCAATACCGTGTGAACATCTAAGTCCTTTACTTTCGTCAATATTATTATTCCTTTAAATGTCATAAATTATAGGACTATATACAAGCATAATAAATTATCGACCGAGCGAGTTGGCCGTGAGGTTAGGGACACGCAGCTGTAAGCTTGTTTTCGGGAAATAGTGGGTTTAAACCCCACTGTCGGCAGCCCCGAAGATGGTTTTCTGCGGTTTTCAATTTTCACACCAGGTTGTACCTTAATTAAGCCCACGGGCGCTTCCTTCCCACTCCTAGTCCTTTCCTATCCCATCGTCGCCGTAAGGGCTATATGTGTCAGCGCGATGTAAAGCAAATTGCAAAAAATATTGTATCTTTTTCAGTTCTCTTCGATCATATAATTTACCACTCTCCTTTCCATTAACGAAAATAATTTTACAAGTTAAAATCTTTTTTTTTTTTTTTTTTTGCTATTGGCTTTACGTCGCACCGACACAGATATGTCTTATGGCAACGATGGGACAGGAAAGGGCTAGGACTGGGAAGGAAGCGTCCGTGGCCTTAATTAAGGTACATCCCCAGCATTTGCCTGATGTGAAAATGGGAAACCACGGAAAACCATCTTCAGGGCTGCCGACAGTGGGATTCGAACCTACTATCTCCCGAATACTGGATACTGGCCGCACTTAAGCGACTGCAGCTATCGAGCTCGGTAGTTAAAATCTTAAGCAAATCATACATATAAGGAAAAGCTAAATAAAAACTCCACAATAGAATGAAACTACAACAGAGTGTCATATATTTCCACACACGTCCCACTAACTACTTACACTTTTCGGAGACGCCGAGGTGTCGGAATTTTTTTCCCACGGAATTCTTTCGTGTGCCGGTAAATCTATCTACAAGAGGATGACATATTTGAGCACCTTCAAGTATCACCGGACTGAGCCAGACTCGAACCTGACAGCTTAGGCTCAGAGAGCCAGCATCTAAACCGGCGATGACAGTATTTTATCTACTTTACCCCAAAATTTCGCCAACGCTTTTAGGCCTAAAAACCTCGCTCATTCGCTTGTAGGAGAGAGGACATTTTCGATCGTTGGGCAGAATTATACCAAAGTCCTGCTCATTTACACAAAAGATAGCGAAATTTGCGTGCCCTCCTTCTAAACGTGTTGTTAGGAGACTTAATATGAACAGTAAATATACTTTGTGTTACTTAACTGCACCTGAACATCGTCCTCTTTTATAACCCATTTCTCCTGTATTTATGCTTTTTGGGCTTTCTTTTTTACTGAAGAGAAGCATCACAAGTATACTGTAGTATCTGAGAATGTTTACATGTAAGAATTTTGAACCACATCTACATCCACACAGTTTTAAAAGTCCCCTATTTACATTGATGAATACAGCGGAGTGAGCTGTTTGCCAAACAGCTGCGATTTCAACATGCTCTGCTCTCACAGACGGTGGCGCCGCTTCTACCTCTAGTGAACTATTTACTAACTCTATGGTTAAAACCATGACTGCTCAACACAGGACAGTTAGTCTTTCAATATCTTTTTCAAAGTTCCACATGTCACAGTTGACTGAACTCAAATTTGCAAAACCACTGATTACCTCCTAAGCATCCTCTAAGTTAGGTTTGATAATAACGTTATTGGTTGTATATCCCTTTAATTACTATTACGATTTTCAAAGTCACCGAGTGCCGAAATTTTGTCGTGCAGCAGTTCTTCTACGTGCTACTAAATCTACAAACACGAGGCTGGTTTTTTTTTTTTTTTTGCTAGGGGCTTTACGTCGCACCGACACAGATAGGTCTTATGGCGACGATGGGATAGGAAAAGCCTAGGAGTTGGAAGGAAGCGGCCGTGGCCTTAATTAAGGTACAGCCCCAGCATTTGCCTGGTGTGAAAATGGGAAACCACGGAAAAACATATTCAGGGCTGCCGATAGTGGGATTCGAACCTACTATCTCCCGGATGCAAGCTTACAGCCGCGCGCCTCTACGCACACGGCCAACTCGCCCGGTGCTGGGTATTTCAGCTCCTTGAAATACCATAGGACTGAGCCGGTACTGAACCCATCATCTTGGGCTTAGAAGGTTAGTGCTCTTCCGTCAGAGCCACTCAGCCAGCAACTGAGTTTGAACTCATAGATCTGTTACCATCAGTTTAATAATAATAATAATAATAATAATAATAATAATAATAATAATAATAATAATAATAATAATAATAATAATAATAATAATAATCCTGCCCTGTTTTACAATTGGGACATGGATTTGGCCAAGTTTTTACGGCTGGATGCTCTTCTTGATACAAACCTTATGACGAGGGATGTATTCACTATTGCGTGTTTCTGTGCTGATATAAGTTGTGTGTGTTTGAAGATAAAAGTAGTAAGACGAGCACAAACACCTAGTCCCCAAGGCAGAGGATTTAACCACATGCACATAAAATTCCTGACTCAGCCGGGAATCAAACCTAGGTCCTTCTGAGCCGAAGGCTAGTACGCTGACAATTCAGTCAAAAATCCGGAAAATATTAATTTCTTTTGCCAGCGGCTTTACGTCGCACGACACAGATAGGTCTTATGGCGACGATGGGATAGGAAAGGGCTAGGAGTGGGGAAGGAAGCAGCCGTGGCCTTCATTAAGGTACAGCCCCAGCATTTGCCTGGTGTAAAAATGGGAAACCACGGAAAACTATCTTCCGGGCTGCCGACAGTGGGATTCGAACCCACTATCTCCCCGATGCAAGTTCACAGCCGCGCGCCCGTTGCCAACTTAATACTACGGGCTCTAGAAATGTATACTTTTGCTAATTTTGTTGAAACCTGAAAATAGTTACTGAATACGTAAGCGTCTGCAAGTATTTGGACTTTCCTCTCAGCGCAAGGGATACGGACCCTGCACCGACTGTTGGACATTTTTTAAAAAATGTAGCTTTTGTGTGTATTTTGTATTACATACAACTCTCCTTGGCTGAACATAGGCTGCAAATTTCATTAATGTCGAAGTATACCTCCTTGTAAACAACACGTTCAGTGAGTATTTTGTCAAAATTCTCAAACAGTTTTCCCTGGTCAGGCCCTTGTATAATTTTAATTTTGACATCATCAAAGCGACGCACCCTGAACGACGCTATATACAACTGTCCACGGCTGAACACAGATTCTTTTAGAAAAGTACCTACTTTCGATAATAGTAGTATAATTGGACAGTTCTGGCGCCACCGCCACCTCCGGCTCCCAGTGGCCGCCTCCACCTCAGCCAGTGGCCTCTCACCTCCACCTCAGCCAGTGGCCTCCCAGTGGCCACCTCCACCTCCACCTCAGCCAGTGGCCTCCCAGTGGCCTCCTCCACCTCAGCCAGAGGCCTCTTCCAGTGCTGCCAACTTAACCTAACTAGCGTGAGATAAACAAAGCCACGTGCTTTTTGACAGACAACAACGCACCGCTAACCTCAGTACTGCCATCTTGACGGGCCTAAACCTCAGTAGTGCCAACTTAACCTCACAAGCGCGAGGTAAACAAAGCCACGTGCTTTTTGACAGCCACGTGCTTTTTGACAGATTTGTAAACAAAGCCACGTGCTTTTTGACAGCTGTCATCGACAACAACGCATCGCAAACCTCAGTACTACCATCTTGACGGGCCTAAACCCCAGTAGTGCCAACTTAACCTAACTAGCATGAGGTAAACAAAGCCACGTGTTTTTTGACAGATTTGTAAACAAAGCCACGTGCTTTTTGACAGACAACAACGCATCGCAAACCTCAGTACTGCTATCTTGATGGACCTAAACCTTAGTGGTACCAACTTAACCTCACTAGCGCGAGGTAAACAAAGCCACGTGCTTTTTGACAGCTACGTGCTGTTTTGACAGCTGTCATCCGCCATCTTTAAACCACAAAGCACTGTGCTGCCCTCTATATCGCAGTAGCTGCAAAATTCGTCACCTGTCATCGACAGTGCTGCCATCTTGACGGGTCTAAACCTTAGTGCTACCAACTTAACCTAACTAGCGCGAGGTAAACAAAGCCACGTGCAGCTGTCATCCGCCATCTTTGAGCACAGTGCTGCCCTCTTTAGCTACTTACCTTTGAAATGTGGTGGCGGATAATTTGAAAAATGCTTTTTGACAGCAGCCATCTTGCATCGCAAACCTCAGTGCTGCCCTCTTTAGCTAGATACCTGTGGTAGCAGACAATTCCACGTGACAGCAGCCATCTTTAATCAAGAGAGCACCGTGCTGCCCTCTATGTGGTGACGGCAAATTCCACGTGCTCTTGTTTGGAAACAAACTCACGTGCTTTTTTTGACAGCTACCATCCACCATCTTTAATCAACAGAGCACAGTGCTGTACTCTTTAGCTAGATACCTTTGAAATGTGGTGGCGGCAATTTGAAAAATTCTATGTGCTCTTGTTGGGAAACAAAGCCACGTGCTTTTTTGACAGCTGTCATCCGCCATCTTTAATCAATAGAGCACTGTGCTGCGGGCAATTTCGTTAGCTGTCATCCGCCATCTTTAATCCAGAGAGAACAGTGCTGCACTCTATGTGGTGGCGGTAAATTCTATGTGCTCTTGTTTGGAAATAAATTCACGTGCTATTTTCTGACAGCTGTCATCCGCCATCTTTAATCCAGAGAGAACAGTGCTGCCCTCTATGTGGTGGCGGTAAATTCCACGTGCTCTTGTTTGAAAACATACTCACGTGCTTTTTTGACAGCTGTCATCCGCCATCTTTAATCCAGAGAGAACAGTGCTGCACTCTATGTGGTGGCGGTAAATTCCATGTGCTTTACAAACCTATGTGCTTTTCTGACAGCTGTCATCCGCCATCTTTAATCTAGAGAGAACAGTGCTGCACTCTATGTGGTGGCGGCAAATTCCACGTGCTTTACAAACCTATGCGCTTTTCTGTCATCCACCATCTTTAATCTAGAGAGAACAGTGCTGCACTCTATGCGGTGGCGGCAAATTCTACGTGCTTTACAAACCTAAGCGCTTTTCTGTCATCCACCATCTTTAATCTAGAGAGAACAGTGCTGCACTCTATGTGGTGGTGGCAAATTCTACGTGCTCTTATTTGGAAACAAATTCTACTCGCTCTTCAGCTGTCATCTACCATCTTTAATCAAGAGAGCACCGTGCTTCCCTCTTTGTGGTGGCGGATAATTTGAAAAAATTCTTTTCGACAAGCAGCCATCTTTAATCCAGAGAGAACAGTGCTGCCCTCTTTAGCTACTTACCTTTGAGGCGGTTAATTTGAAAAATTCTTTTCGACAAGCTGCCATCTTTAATCCAGAGAGAACAGTGCTGCCCTCTTTAGCTACTTACCTTTGAGGCGGTTAATTTGAAAAATTCTAGCTGCCATCTTTAATGAAAAGGGCATCGTGGTGCTATCTTGCGGGTAATATTTTACGTCACAGCTGTCATCCACCATCTTGCATTGCTAACCTTAGTGCTGCCCTCTTTAGCTACTTACCTTTGACAAGCTGTCACCCGCCATATTGCATCGCAAACCTCAGTGCTGCACTCTATGTGGTGGCGGATAACTTGAAAAATCTTTTTGACAAGCAGCCATCTTTAATCAACAGAGCACCGTGCTGACATCTTTAGCTACCGCCATCTTACATCGCTTACCTCGCTGCTGCACTCTATGTGGTGGCGGTTAATTCGAACAAGTTTAATCACGCATCGGGTAAGCTAGAGTAAGCACGTGCTGTTGTGATGACATCATCATACATGTTTAGACTTGTCCGTTTTCTTAAGAGTAAGTCGATGTAAAGGAATGTGGTAGCGGTAAATTCGAACGAGTTTAAACATGCATCGGGAAAGCTAGAGTAAGCAAGTGCTGTTGTGATGACGTCATTGTGCATGTTTAGACCTGATCGTTTTCTTAAGAGTAAGTCGGTGTAAAGCAATGCAATAAGTACAACATTTTTTGAATGCGATCAAATATTTATTTACAAATGTACTACAACAGTGTTCGTTTTTGCTGCTGACAAGGTTGGTGTGCTTCTTAACAACGTATGCTTCCGAAATGCCTCCTGCAACATTCAAATTAAACAAAGCATTTAGAAATATATTATACTAAGTATGTTATGCTTTACAGAGAAGATCATGTACTTCTTACCTTGCTGTTATTCCTTTTCGGAATCATCATCATCATCATGAAGTACTAGAGAAAGTTCATTCATACACTGTGTACAGTGTTCAATCCTCGGATTTGGTCCATCCCAATCATCATCACCATTTTCTCCTCGATGCTTGTAATGTCGCTCACATGTTCTGCATAAAGCTACTTCGATTGACATCTTACTGTGTAGAGGAAGGATGTCCCAAAAATTATGTACGTAAGAGGCAGCGTACGTATATAAAAATCCTGGTGGTAAGTATTGAATAAGATGTTTCGGCATCGATGATCTACGTTTATAGAACATCTTAATAGCCTCACTCACTCGTGAAACATAAATAAGATGTTGCGTATGAGCATGCAAACAGCATGCACATTTACAGTTTTGTTCCATAGCGTACGATGTCGAAGCACACACTAATGAAAATGATAAAGATCTATTCTTATTTATAGTCTCGTAACAATATTCGTTAGCGGATGGTAAGTAACATCACTCATATGAATAATAAGACAATAGGCTGCTGTGTTAGCAGGAATGTTTTCAGATGTTTCAAATTCTAAACGAATATCAACTGGAGATTCTTTTATAGATTCTTCATGATAAGAGCAGTCTATAACTACAATCGGTGCTTTATTTTTAAATTCTTGAGGTGTAAATAGCGGACGATCTTCTTTCTGATAATACGATGATTGAAATTTACAAAACATGTCATAGAGCATCCCAAACTTATTTTTCTCAAAGTTAATGTCGATGTTTTCGTAGGGATACGTAATTCCATTGAGATATAGTCTAACGTGTCTTAATTTGCAGTGATCAAACAGTGAGCTATCTTTTTCGTGATTGAATTTACGATTAGTTTGAAATCCAAAAATAATGTACAAGGGCTTCTCAGTAAAACGTGATGTTTTAACTGCCCAGCTATGCTTGTTTGTAGGTGGTAACACAGGATATTCATGCAGCTCCCAACTTCTAAAACGTATAGGTAATGGTGTATCATTTTCTACAATCTTGAGCAATCGAAGTTTTTCACGATCAGATAAGGTTACATGTGGGATCCGCCACAGTATACGATGCAGTGTTATTTTCGATTCTACAGGTGTTTCTACTGCTTTAAGAGAATTGTAATCACTTCGATCACGGATTAGAATAAGCTCTTGTTTTACGTTGATTATAATACGTGTAAAGTCTTCTGCGAATCCAAAAATATGTTTCAGTGATAACATACCCGTAAAAGTTCCATCCTCATTAATCATCCAGTTGTTAGTAGATTTTGGACCCCATCCAGCCATCCGCAAAAGATTACTTTCTTCATCACAGAAAGAAGGGTAGAGTTTCATTGCGCTTGTAATACCAACATTCTTCGTTCGATCTATTTCAACATTATTTACTTCATATCGCGCTTCAGAAAAGAGAAAAGCTAGAGCATGGTTGTTTAGTTGTGAAGTGCTTGGTCCACTTCCATCAGACTTTTCTAATCGTCCTTCAATATAGAGGTAGCTTTCGTGTGGTAAGGTGTAAACATCTTGTTGATTAATAATAAAATGAATTTCATCATTGTTATTTAATCCAAACGTAAAAGGTTGATAAGAATGAAGCTCACTTCGTACTACACCTTCACGACTTTCTACTGTATTCGTAATGTCTAGCATTTCTTCCATTCTGTTGTAGTAGTGTATATCCTAAATCTTGGAGTATCTGCTTATGGGTATCTGTTAACTCGATGAGTCTCTGCACACATGTAGTATGCCTTCGGAATGTACACCGTGTTTTATAGATGGTTTTCATACTGGTTTAAGATGTAGTTTGTAAGCTACGTACGCGTGCTGATCTAAATGAATAAGCTGATTATGTTTATTTACAAGTCTAAGAGTAATGTTGCTAATGTGTTTTACAGACACAGGATGATAAAGAACTACTGCTGGTTTCTCACAAATAGTATATCCACGTTCCTCTGTAACAATAAAGTCGTGCAGGACGTGCGAAGGTTGTAGATTACTATTCAAGTCTGTAATAATATTACAAGTAATGTTCACATTATAATCATCGAAGAGTTTTATAGGTTGATCAGACTCGTAACGTACGTTCGGTAGGAGCTCCCTCGATGAAAATCCAAGCAGTGGACCAATCGAATCAGGTTGTGATTTGAAGTCAATCTTAAATGATGATTCAATAACACATTTGTGCGTAATGTTGCTTATAGTGATTGAGAACTTGTAATTATGATTACTAAAACTATCTTCCCCAAACTGATCAATTAACGTACTTTCAATATAGTCGTGAATATCATCTACTGTATAACTACCTGAGGGTAGTGTTAGCACATACTCATCGTAATAGAACTTGTTTAAACCATCACGCACATTATAGATTTTATTGTAGCTTTCAAACGATACTAGTCCAAGACTATGCGGCTGATAACCAAGTTCGATTGGCGGATTAAAATAGATGGTTGTTTCAGGTCCTTCTCCACGTACAGCAAACGTTCTTTCACTGTTCGTCATCACGTAGACACTAATACACTTTCTCTACTGTCTGGGTTTGATATAAGAACATAAGACATAATCGTCCGCACATGCGTGTATTAAAGTTTTGCACACGGTTTTTATTGTAAACAATGTCTGCACTGCTTCCGAAATAACGTATGAGCTCAAAAGGAGGAGGTAAATCTCCATAGCTATCAAAATACCATACTTTAGATTTACGTTTTACATAAGCAACGTAATGAGTTCCAGGTCCACGACTGTCGTCCAAGTTAATTACGGCACTTTCACGTTCACGTGGACGTGCTGGTAGTTGATCACGCATATACACTCCTCGAAAATAATGAATTCCTAGTTGTTTAGCAAACGTAAAAACTTCATCATGCGTTAGAGCTCGATATGGCAGTGCATTCAGTAGACGTTTTTTGGAGAAATGTAGATACCAAGCCCTTTCTTGTATGGCGCTAGCTTCATGTTCACACCTTTGCCTCGTAACGCAATTGCCTCCATCGTCTTGTTATGACGTTCACTCTCTTTCAACTGTTGTTTCGCTTCTTCTACAGCTTTGACAGTTCTCGCTACAGCACTAGCACCACCTAGCAATGACCCTAAAGCTGCTAAGCCAGCAAACAGCGCAGGAAGAAATCCTCCTCGTTTTGGTACAGGAATAATTCGCGCACGTTTACTAAATATTGCTCTGCACTTTGGAGAAATTCTCGCTCTTGCTGCGCGTAACGCCTTAGTAATAGCTACACGAGGATTGTATTCCCCTCGAATAGCTTTTTGCGCAGCCTTTATAACATCTTTCCATCCAACAGTTTTTACTTTCTTCTTCTTCTTCATGTCGTTTGGATATCGTTGTTTCACCATGCTGGACACGACTTTACTAGTCAAGAGCAAATCATAAACTAACCGTTGCCTCTTGTTTCGTTTAATATATATATATATTACTATTACGTACTTTATGATTCAGTTATCATGAAGATTATAAAGCAGCAAGACACGCTACCTGTTACCGACATTGTACCACATCTCTTACCTAGTTCTAGTACAACTACAAGAAAACGTCATGGAACGTTGTTTCCTTTTACTGTGCGATGTATTATATCAGGTCCGTCGGGATGCGGTAAAACAAATCTTTTACTCACACTTATTACTTCTGTAAATGGTATACGATTCGAGAATATTTACGTTTTCGCAAAGTCACTCTATCAGCCGCTATATACTATTCTACAAACTGTAATGCACGATCTAGTTAAAGATGGAATAAGATATTTTAAATTTAATTCACATGAGCAAGTACCATCACCAGACGACGTGCTTCCTAATTCTCTAATGATCTTTGATGATGTCGCAACAGAACAGCAAAACGTTATTCGTGCATTCTTTAGTATGGGTCGACATAAATATGTTGATTGCATCTATTTGTGCCAAACCTATTCTCGTGTGCCCAAGCAGTTGATACGCGACAACGCAAATGTTATTGTGCTTTTTCGGCAAGATGAGCGCAACATGCGACATGTGTATAACGATCATGTTAACACTGATATGACATTCGATGACTTTAAACGTATGTGTGCTAAATGTTGGTCATTACACCGTTACAGCTTTTTAGTTATTGATAAAGAAAGTGATGTACAGCATGGACGATATCGCATGGGTTTCGATCATTTTATATGCATTAACACAGAATTACAGTAACTACTTGATTAAAAACCACCATCATGTTAACATCTAGCAAGGAGATCACAAAACATATCATCCAAGCTCGAAACAATATTCGACGGAAATTTAAAGAGCTTAAACGTATTCAAGCAGACACGGATTGATTTTTAAAAACACAACTAAGTACACCACTCAAAGAAATTTTTAATTCTACTTCATTACCGCAGTCTACTTCAAGTTTTGCTTCTATGCAAACATCATATCATAAAGAGAAGCATGAAGAAGAAAAGCATGAAGAAGATACGGAAGAGAAGAAGCAGGATGTAGATCAAGAAGAGGAAGATAAGGAAGAAGAAGAAGAAGAACTTAATGATGCATCACCATCTAAGCGTGTTGAGTTTTTAACTACAGATGTTATTGCAGAAACACCTACTACATCGACGCAAAATCTACCATCTTTGTCTGAGGTTATGATTACGCCAGAATATCGCAATCAGTTTAGAACTTTTATTCAAGATACCTATGGATCTCTCTTTGCACCTTATATAGAAAAACTTTTTACAGGACAAACTGACACTACCTATGGTATTCGCTACGAAGATGACTGTTTCCGGATAGGAAATTCAAATGTTAAGATTAATAGCAACAAACTCATTGTAAAAGGTGTTACCTATAAACCTACGAAAGGACTCTTAGAACTTCTTTTCTCACGAATACCTGACAAGGATATAATTTTACAAGATGATCTTAAAAAGTATAAAGCAATACTTTTTGCTACCGATGCAACACGACGTAATTACAAGAGAACAGAAGCTGTAAATGCGAATAAGAGTTACAAGTATCGTGAGTTTATTTCTAAGCTGTTTCCGACTGCACGTAGTCTAGACGTTATCTACAAGCCTTTGTTGCCGTATGTGGATGTAAGATACTGGAATGACCCAAACTTACTCGTTGAACGATTACAACTTTTAAGAGCATCGCAAGAGGCTGGTCACACTGGTCACGGATCAGAAATTCTAGAAATAGAAAGAGAACTACGTTATGCCGGTATTATTTTATAATGGCTCGTCAAGAGAAGATCTCACCTGTAAAGGTAAACATCGCACATGAGTTACATAAACCAGCACGTCGCACCTACTGTCGCAGACGCGGTATTACACGAGGAAAAGATGATCTCTGGCAAGCAGACTTAGTAGAAATGATTCCATATGCTTCTAGTAATAAGGGCTATAAGTATCTACTTACTGTTATCGATGTGTACTCAAAGTTTGCTTTTGCACAACCCGTGCGTTCTAAAACAGCAGCTCAAGTTAAAGAAGCATTTAAACATATTGTTGAAGAATCGAAACGCTGCCCAAGGCTTCTTCAAACTGATCAAGGTAAAGAGTTTTACAACAAGGATTTTTCTTCTTACCTCAAGTTACTTGGCATTCAACACTACTCTACGTTCAGTAATCTCAAGGCAAGTGTTGTAGAACGCTTTAATCGTACACTCAAAACAATGATGTGGCGAGAATTTACAGCGCAAGGTTCATATCGTTGGATTGATCTGCTACCTAGACTTTTATCTACCTACAACGATACACCTCATCGCACTATCGGAACAAAGCCACGTCTTGTTACAAAGAATACACCTCGTCTAGATGCTATTCATCTTGTAATCAAAACAGCTGATCCACGTCGCTATCGCTTTAAAGAAGGTGATTTCGTTCGCATCAGCAAACACAAGTCTATCTTTGCAAAAGGATACACACCTAACTGGAGCACTGAAATTTTTCAAATCAGAAGTGTTAAGCTTACTAATCCAGTTACGTATTTACTTCGCGATCTCAGAGGACAGCCTATTGAAGGAGGATTCTACATCGAAGAACTGCAGAAAACAAAATATCCTGATCACTATTTAGTTGAACGTGTTATTCGACGTCGTGGTAATAAACTGTATGTTAAATGGCTTGGTTTTAATAACAGCTTTAATTCATGGATTAATAAAGAGGATGTACTTTAAATCTTATGTGTGTTTTCTTTTAATCCTCTACGTTTCCTTTCTTCTAAGTCACTAGGACATGCTGTAGGATTAAACAACACCTGTAATATGTTTTGACAATTCATATTTATTTTAGACTATATACATACATTTTTATCCTTTGTTCATGTTACGGTCTTTGTCACTCAGTTTTTCGTTTTATTGCACCAACAACGACAAGTGCTGCTATATTCTTCTGAGCAGCTAAAGCACTAGGTAATAACACATACACACACACACACAGCATAACTTTACGAAGCAGATTTTAACAGCTACACTCTATGCAGGCAGCATGTAACTACGTATCAGGCGAACGTGTTCTAGGGCCGCAGGGGAGATGAAGCACGAAGAAAAGAAGATCAATCACTCTATTGATGAGTCCACGCCCAACATGCTTCCTCATCTTTCTCCCAGCACGTTTCTTCACCTTTTCCTTGTTTACTCTCTCCACAGCCATGATAAGTGTTTATAAGCGAAGACAACTCGTTAGTTTTAGGTCCGTGATACAGTTTAATTAGTTGACATGTACGGCACTGTCTCACAGAAGGTCTTCTAGCTAAACTCACATGTTCATGATGTAAACTACACGTTTGAAGCTCTGACAAAACAGGATCTTGAGTCCACTCACGAGGCACCTTATCCCAAATCTTCTTTACAGCATTCGCAGCTACATTGACCAAAAATGCCTTTGGTAATGCATTTAACTCTTCTTCAGTAAAAGTGTTTAGTTTCTTTTTGCATGCATAAAACTTTACGATCGCCTTTTCAACTGCGTTACACTTAGTATCTGTTAGAAATGACATGATGTCTTTACTCTACAAATGTTTCTTTTACACTAAGGTTATTTCGACACTGCACTTTACATATGTTGTTCACTTCCCGACATGCACTGCGACACAACCAATCAAAGAGCATGCATACATGTTGTAAAGACTGTTTAGTTGTTTCTCTACTATGCTCTTTCGGAAGAGTTTTAAATGATGGGCACCCCAATTCATGCATGTCGATAACTTCACATGATGATGGTAGAAAATCACGCAACCATTCTTTCTTTTCACAACCCTTTAAAAGAACAAGATCTGCTCTTGACAAATGTGCATTCATCATTAAAGGTAGAAAACGATAAGGTATTCCTTTTTCTTCCCACTTCAAACCTAAATTGTTTTCAATCCACTGAGTCTGCTTTTTATCTTCATCTGTTTGCAAACAGTAAGGGAACGGTGGACTAAATACTAAACTAACAAGTTTTGGTGCCCACAACACACAGCAATCTAACACAGCCACCTCTTTAAACACAAACTTGTTTCCGTTTACTTTAAAGCCTTGCACATCAACTATTAATGTTTTCGTCATGTTTGCACTCCACACTCTATCACTGTTTCCCGAAGACTAAAGCTTTTAGTCAACGAACGGGTTTAAACATGCATGATAACGTCATCACTGCAGCACGTGCTTACTCTAGCTTACCCGATGCGTGATTAAACTTGTTCGAATTAACCGCCACCACATAGAGTGCAGCAGCGAGGTAAGCGATGTAAGATGGCGGTAGCTAAAGATGTCAGCACGGTGCTCTGTTGATTAAAGATGGCTGCTTGTCAAAAAGATTTTTTCAAGTTATCCGCCACCACATAGAGTGCAGCACTGAGGTTTGCGATGCAATATGGCGGGTGACAGCTTGTCAAAGGTAAGTAGCTAAAGAGGGCAGCACTAAGGTTAGCAATGCAAGATGGTGGATGACAGCTGTGACGTAAAATATTACCCGCAAGATAGCACCACGATGCCCTTTTCATTAAAGATGGCAGCTAGAATTTTTCAAATTAACCGCCTCAAAGGTAAGTAGCTAAAGAGGGCAGCACTGTTCTCTCTGGATTAAAGATGGCAGCTTGTCGAAAAGAATTTTTCAAATTAACCGCCTCAAAGGTAAGTAGCTAAAGAGGGCAGCACTGTTCTCTCTGGATTAAAGATGGCTGCTTGTCGAAAAGAATTTTTTCAAATTATCCGCCACCACAAAGAGGGCAGCACGGTGCTCTCTTGATTAAAGATGGTAGATGACAGCTGAAGAGCGAGTAGAATTTGTTTCCAAATAAGAGCACGTAGAATTTGCCACCACCACATAGAGTGCAGCACTGTTCTCTCTAGATTAAAGATGGTGGATGACAGAAAAGCGCATAGGTTTGTAAAGCACGTAGAATTTGCCGCCACCGCATAGAGTGCAGCACTGTTCTCTCTAGATTAAAGATGGTGGATGACAGAAAAGCGCATAGGTTTGTAAAGCACGTGGAATTTGCCGCCACCACATAGAGTGCAGCACTGTTCTCTCTAGATTAAAGATGGCGGATGACAGCTGTCAGAAAAGCACATAGGTTTGTAAAGCACATGAAATTTACCGCCACCACATAGAGTGCAGCACTGTTCTCTCTGGATTAAAGATGGCGGATGACAGCTGTCAAAAAAGCACGTGAGTATGTTTTCAAACAAGAGCACGTGGAATTTACCGCCACCACATAGAGGGCAGCACTGTTCTCTCTGAATTAAAGATGGCGGATGACAGCTGTCAGAAAATAGCACGTGAATTTGTTTCCAAACAAGAGCACATAGAATTTACCGCCACCACATAGAGTGCAGCACTGTTCTCTCTGGATTAAAGATGGCGGATGACAGCTAACGAAATTGCCCGCAGCACAGTGCTCTATTAATTAAAGATGGCGGATGACAGCTGTCAAAAAAGCACGTGGCTTTGTTTCCCAACAAGAGCACATAGAATTTTTCAAATTGCCGCCACCACATTTCAAAGGTATCTAGCTAAAGAGTACAGCACTGTGCTCTGTTGATTAAAGATGGTGGATGGTAGCTGTCAAAAAAAGCACGTGAGTTTGTTTCCAAACAAGAGCACGTGGAATTTGCCGTCACCACATAGAGGGCAGCACGGTGCTCTCTTGATTAAAGATGGCTGCTGTCACGTGGAATTGTCTGCTACCACAGGTATCTAGCTAAAGAGGGCAGCACTGAGGTTTGCGATGCAAGATGGCTGCTGTCAAAAAGCATTTTTCAAATTATCCGCCACCACATTTCAAAGGTAAGTAGCTAAAGAGGGCAGCACTGTGCTCAAAGATGGCGGATGACAGCTGCACGTGGCTTTGTTTACCTCGCGCTAGTTAGGTTAAGTTGGTAGCACTAAGGTTTAGACCCGTCAAGATGGCAGCACTGTCGATGACAGGTGACGAATTTTGCAGCTACTGCGATATAGAGGGCAGCACAGTGCTTTGTGGTTTAAAGATGGCGGATGACAGCTGTCAAAACAGCACGTAGCTGTCAAAAAGCACGTGGCTTTGTTTACCTCGCGCTAGTGAGGTTAAGTTGGTACCACTAAGGTTTAGGTCCATCAAGATAGCAGTACTGAGGTTTGCGATGCGTTGTTGTCTGTCAAAAAGCACGTGGCTTTGTTTACAAATCTGTCAAAAAACACGTGGCTTTGTTTACCTCATGCTAGTTAGGTTAAGTTGGCACTACTGGGGTTTAGGCCCGTCAAGATGGTAGTACTGAGGTTTGCGATGCGTTGTTGTCGATGACAGCTGTCAAAAAGCACGTGGCTTTGTTTACAAATCTGTCAAAAAGCACGTGGCTGTCAAAAAGCACGTGGCTTTGTTTACCTCGCGCTTGTGAGGTTAAGTTGGCACTACTGAGGTTTAGGCCCGTCAAGATGGCAGTACTGAGGTTAGCGGTGCGTTGTTGTCTGTCAAAAAGCACGTGGCTTTGTTTATCTCGCGCTAGTTAGGTTAAGTTGGCAGCACTGGAAGAGGCCTCTGGCTGAGGTGGAGGAGGCCACTGGGAGGCCACTGGCTGAGGTGGAGGTGGAGGTGGCCACTGGGAGGCCACTGGCTGAGGTGGAGGTGAGAGGCCACTGGCTGAGGTGGAGGCGGCCACTGGGAGCCGGAGGTGGCGGTGGCGCCAGAACTGTCCAATTATACTACTGATAATGTAGAGCCTTGCGACTTGTTAAGTCATGACAAATGCAAGTGTAATTGGGAATTCTCGTCTTGTTAAAGTGAAGGATATGCCAATGTCAGTAGGTGCAAATTCAATTCGCGGAATAAAAAACGATATTGCCGGATACTGAACTTATCAATAATTCTTCAATAATTACAATCGGTTTGAGTTCTTTTATTATAAGTCTTGTTCCATTACACAACCCTCTTTCGGTATTAGATTTCTGAGGAGCATGACAATAGTTTCTACTTTCAATTGGAGCTTATTAAGTGGCATTCCGGATGGACATAGATCATCGAGGAACTCAATTGGATAGTCAAGTTCTGTAGTATCTCCAACGTCAAAATCGATAGAACCCAAGCTTAAATGTATTTGTGCTATTCTCTCTAAGCTACTGTCAACACTGTTGTTAAGTGCATTAACATTACGTATGGGACAAAGGTTAGCTTTTGTCCTTTTTTTTTTAAAGTTCTTTGAGTCAGTAATGTTCAGTTCACAAAATGCGCTCAGGTATTTCTTTCTTTCTTTCTTTTTTTGCTTCTTTCTTGCTTTCTTAATCCTTTCCCTCGGATTCAGTGAGGGATCCCACATCTATTGCATCAAGGACAGTGCCCTGGAGCGTAAGACTATGGGTCTGGGGATACAAAAGGAGATGAGGACCAGTACCTCATCCAGGCTGCCTCACTTACTATGCCCAACAGGGGACTTGTGGGGGGGGGGGTTGATGGGAAGATCGGAAGGGACAGACAAGGAAGAGGGAAGAAAGTGGCCATGGCCTTAAGTTAGGTACCATACCGGCATTTGCCTGGAGGAGTAGGAAGCCATGAAAAATCACTTCGAGGATGACTGAGGTGAGATTCGAACTCCCTCTACTCAGTTGACCTCCCAAAGCTGAGTGGACCCCGTTCCAGCCCTCGTACCACTTCTCAAATTTTGTGGTAGAGTCGGGAATCGAACCCGGGCCTCTGGGAGTGGCAGTTAATCACACTAACCACTACACCACTCAAGTATTTCTATCCTCGCGTAGTTCATTGGTTGTCTCATGGGTACTGTCTCCCAGTCGTAAAAGCCATTCAGTAAATGAGGGTTCTACTGAACATACATTAGTTTGCAGCGTTAAAACCTTAAAACGTTCATTATTAGTGTTTTAACGTCGCAGTAACACATCGAAGGGTTTCAGTGAAGGAATGCTGGGAAAGGGTTAGGATTGGAAAGGTAGCGGCCGTGGCCTTAATTAAGAAACAGCCCCAACATTTTCCTGGTGTAAAAATGGGAAACCACGGAAAACCATCTTCAGGGCTACCGGCGGTGGGATAATCTCCCGAATGCAAGCTCACAGCTAAGTGACCCTAACTGCGCGGACAACTCACTCGGTAACGAAATTCTCTTGTTAGACTTGCCTAGGAATATACAGAGTGGTCGAAAACAACATGAACCGCGTATGTGCCTCAGAGGGTTGGTCGTACTGATAAATAATTTAAACAACATTGATATCATGGCGCCTTTGTCATTTGATCAACTGCTGAAGTCAGCCAATCAGATCGCTTCGTTGGTGAACTGAAATGGGCTTTGCGAGGCGGTGTAGCTAAATCTGTAGGTGGCTCATGGCCAGACCGAGAGCGATGCCGAGAGATCAGCATCAAACACAAACACACCGTGGGCTTCAGCCCGTGTCAACGCAGCCTACTTGCTACAGTGCTGTCCTGTCAACTCGGAGGTTAACGTATCCACACAGGCGCACACGAGATGCTGCCATTTGAAACAATTAATTTTATTCACATATATTCACAAATTAACACACACATAACCTTAATGACAGTATCAAAACACTTCACTTCGTG
This sequence comes from Anabrus simplex, assembly GCF_040414725.1. Lineage (NCBI taxonomy): Eukaryota > Metazoa > Arthropoda > Insecta > Orthoptera > Tettigoniidae > Anabrus > Anabrus simplex. The sequence continues at coordinate 165,402,550 of NC_090271.1, forward strand.
AATATCAACAAAGCCACCATTATTAAAAACAACTGCCAACACTTCAATATGGAGGTTACAACTCTGAAACGCAGTTGAAAACAAACGACTGCATATTTCAATATGGAGACTGCAAATATTCCATGTCAGTCCGGGATATATACTTGCTACACCATAACTCTACTAAACAACAACTAATCAATCAATGGTATGTTGATAAACGGGGTTAAAAGTCAGGTTGTTTCACAAATAGGAAAAGTCCTCTCAGTTTTAATTACTGCGTTGATGGGGTGAAAGTTCCTGTTGGGGATCATTGTAAGTATCTAGGTGTTAATATACGGAAAGATCTTCATTGGGGTAATCACATAAATGGGATTGTAAATAAAGGGTACAGATCTCTGCACATGGTTATGAGGGTGTTTAGGGGTTGTAGTAAGGATGTAAAGGAGAGGGCATATAGGTCTCTGGTAAGACCCCAACTAGAGTATGGTTCCAGTGTATGGGACCCTCACCAGGATTACCTGATTCAAGAACTGGAAAAAATCCAAAGAAAAGCAGCTCGATTTGTTCTGGGTGGTTTCCGACAAAAGAGTAGCGTTACACAAATGTTGCAAAGTTTGGGTTGGGAAGAAATGAGAGAAAGAAGAAGAGCTGCTCGACTAAGTGGTATGTTCCGAGCTGTCAGCGGAGAGATGGCGTGGAATGACATTAGTAGACGAATAAGTTTGAGTGGCGTTTATAAAAGTAGGAAAGATCACAATATGAAGATAAAGTTGGAATTCAAGAGGACAAATTGGGGCAAATATTAATTTATAGGAAGGGGAGTTAGGGATTGGAATAACTTACCAAGGGAGACGTTCAATAAATTTCCTATTTCTTTGAAACCATTTAGGAAAAGGCTAGGAAAGCAACAGATAGGGAATCTGCCACCTGGGCGACTGCCCTAAATGCAGATCAGTATTCATTCATTCATTCATTCATTCATTCATAACTTCCGATGACTCACTTGTCACCGTCAAGATCGCCTGGCAAGGCGTCTAGAAAGTTACCTTACAAATATATATCTTCTCGAAAACTCGCCAGTGCATAATACACAGATTATAATGTACAGAATATTCTCAACCGTTCTTGTACCTATTACCATTCTGGAAGTTACAGTGTGTTTCACAATTATGGATTACACTTTATATATACAGGTAAGAATAAATTATAATATTAATTTACATTTATTTACATTAACTGAACTGATATAAATGTCTATATACAGTGCACGTTTCATGACATAACCTCAAAACAACGTGATCATATCGTATGTACACAACAATAATAATAATAACAATAATAATAATAATATTAATAATAATAATCGTAAAATAACAATTATATTAATTATTATTATTACTCATGGGCGAGAGAATATTGTTTTCAAGTTATACCTGTTATCGCACTTGCGTCAAGGTCCGTGTTCAAATCCCGCTCCTGGCGAGGTTTTTACCTTCGATTGGTGCTCTCACGCTGGTCTTAAGCCACCAGCAAACTTAGCAAAGCCCATTTGAATTACCCCGTGAAGCGATCTGACGACTAACTTCAGCACCTAATAAAATGTTCGGAGCGAGGTGTCGAATTCTTATTTTTCAAATTATTTTCAGGATGACCAACTTTCTAGCGCTTACATACCCGGTCACTTTTTTTCCGACCACCCTGTATATCATGACTGAGGGAAGACATTGAACAGCATAAGTAACAACCGCCAAGGCCGGTTTTGGAATCCGCACTCCTCGACTATCGGTAGTTTAAGGCGGGACATCATCGCTCCAACCAGACACTTGGCTAGAACCAGGTTAAAGTAGATCTTTTATTAAATAACATAATGAGAGCTCACTTTTGTTTGTCGTTTCCTCAATAGAGGAAGTCCTCTTTCACTCGAGAATCAGAGCTACGTCTTCTTACTACAAATTTCTAACATCTAAAGGAGTAATTTTCTCTCCCTTTAGAAGAGTGTTCATTCATTTGGCGAGTGGTCCAATCCAACGCTGAAAGCCACCACTGTAATTCGTTTACACAGTGTGCCACCATTTGGACAGAGCGAGCAATCGATTGCTGGGCAGTATCGATTATTAACTGGCCTCAAGCAAGCTCGCGCGTGAAGGTGAGCAGCTTAATGGATGACATATTAAGGAGATCTAAGACGTTGATGTATGTCCGCTGTAGCACCCATAAACTGCTGAGCGCCCAACTTTAGATTGTTTATGACCCGTCACAGATAGTCTGCAACAGGGATCGCAAGAAGCTATTCCTCAAAGAGGAACGTCACATGGATCAAGTGATAGTAGACTTTTGTGCAGTTTAATTCTCTGACCATTTCACTGGACTCAAAAAGAAATATGCATTGTTTCCGAAAATTTGGAACGTTCGACGTCTGGAAGCAACAGACTTTCGAACAAATGAAATAAAATTATGTCTATTAAGATTCGATATCCGCCTCTGTGGTGTACTGGTTAGTGTAATTAACTGTCATCCCCGGAGGTCCAGGTTTGATTTCCGGCCCTGCCACGAAGTTTGAAAAGTGGTACGAGGGCTGGAACGGCCTCCACTCAGGCTCAAGAGGTCAACTGCGTAGAGGGGGTTTCGATTCTCACCTCAGCCATCCCCGAAGTGGTTTTCCGTGGTTTCCCACTTC